>NC_143563.1:54359500-54668833 GCF_054136105.1 Typopeltis vanoorti | reverse complement strand
ACAAGAGTTCTTCACAAAAGTCGGTTCCTCATGAAACGGCTTTATAAAGAAACATGTGAAACTTTACTTCACTCGCCTAACTTAAACAGATCTGATGGTTTACGTCTATCCCCTTTATGGGAGATAGTACTTTATAATTCAGCTAATCTTTCCTAACTTTTTATTGTATATATAATTATTTTATTTATTTTTTGTTAGGAAATTTATTGACCTTTTTTGTTATCTTACACTAGCTACTTAGGTGTCGCTTTTTGGAATTGTCAGTTATTGTTTAATTTGAGCTTCAAATGTACTGAAGATACCTGTGACACAGGCGAAAATTATACTATTGAATAATATTTTTACGTGAGTTATTCCGTTATTAATTTTGTATTTACACGTATCCAGATTTTTGGAGCTTCAGCCAGGGTTGTGGCAGATTTCACAAACAGTATTTAAATATTCATCGGTCTTATAGATTTTTTCCTACTGCACACAATATGAAATCAGTGACATGGCCTGCAACCTCAGACCAGTTATACTGTACACTGGATTTCTGTTCAACCAGATTGATCTTATCGTTTGAGTGAAGTACACAAATCATCTTGGCATACACAGGGAATTTTGTGTATGAGTGGATAAGATTTTAGCTATCATGCTCTTCCTCAAAATTAGTGCTTCAGTGTTTTGCACATGCAGGACTTTGTTTTTGTGCTTTTACCACTACATCCCTCACAGAAGATAGTGCCACAACAGGCAGTTTGGACATTACAATTAAAGAATTTTGAGGTAGTGCCTGACACAGTAGTTTAAATAGACTATTTTAAACTGGTTTGGAATGTTATGTATGAAAATTCTTCTTATGGCTATCACTCTTTGATCCTTCAGCTCATGGAAAATCTCATCTGGAATATCAAGAGATTCGGTTCATGGACAATTCTTCGCGGGCAAAAATTCGTCGAGCGGAAAATTTATCGCTGGGAAAATTCATTGCACAAAAAATTCGCTGAAAGCATTATTTGCTAGAAAATTGAAATGATATTGCACTGATACCGAGATGCCATGACCTTTCCTGCTGATGAAACAGACTTTGTCTTCTTTGGCGCTGAACAATCGGCTCCTGTACACTGTTTTGACTGCTGTTTGGATTCTGGTGTGTAATGGTGAATCCAAGTCTCATCCATAGTAATAAATCAATGCATAAAATCAGTTTTATTTTTGTTACAACGCTCCAAGTACTGTTCAGAGATTTTCATACGAGTGAAAAACTTGGTGTCCTATTTGTGAGTCGATAAAATACTTTTCACCTGTACAGCTTTACTGCTATATATAAATCCTAAATTTGTCCACCCACAGAAAGCTGTTTTCATATTTGGGATGGTACATAAAAAACTTGGCTAAGAATGCTTGATGCTATCCAGAAGAAATCAGGCTGCTTGATAGATTACTCTCTTACAGATTCTGTTTCTACCTTTTCTGTAGGTATTTTCATGTGCTGCTCGTTGTGAACTGTCATCATTTGCCTAGACTCTGGTGTCTTCAGCTCTTCAAGACGACATCAACAGGTTTCTTAACTACAATGCCTCCACATGACTGGGTAAGTTATAGGTTTTGCAGCCTCTTGACGAGGAGAGAAAATTGCTTAGAGTTCTCTTTGTTTTTTACGGTTTACTATCAACAATTTTTCTTCATCTCTAAATGTTTGATCTTATATTTTGGTCATCTAAGGCACTACCATCAATACATCTAACCTTACGCTGGGTCTTTTTTCCTGTCATGAAACAACCCTTTGCCCATCTTCCCTCTCCTATTCTGCTTAATTATACCACCTGAGATTAACTCTGTTGCACATGCCTATATTAGCGCTAACAATGTCAAGTTCTATCCTAATATTCTCATTTTTAATATGATTCTGCCATTGATCCCACTTGTTAACTCTTGTTGATCTCCAGTCTTCAATCAACTATGTTATTTCTAACCATGATCTCAGATCCATAAGTTAAAGTATTTTGAACACTTATATACTGCTGGTTTAGTGTTTTAACTAATTTCCATCTTATTCCATGAATTTATTAATATGAATTTCTTAGCTGACCACCTACCAGTTTTGCTAATTCAGTTGCCTATTTCATATTTAATTTTCCATTGTCACTAAAAATTGTACAGTTGAAGTTTTACTTGTTCTATATTTTTTCCATTTGGGATGCAACTGATATTTTCAAATGTTCTTACATATTTTATGTCAAATTTGTTGCATCAGTTATTCAGGAATCTTTCAGACTTGTACTGGATTTATTTAGGAGTTATAACATCATTTGCATAACGAGCTGAGATTAAAACCTCGGCCTGGTTGGCCGAGTGGTTAGCGTATCCGCTCTCCAGCCAAAAGGCTGCGGGTTCGAATCCCACCGTGGGCATGGATGTTTGTGATTGTCTGTGAAAGTATTAGTGGTGGTAGTTCGCAATAGATGGCATTGATGTTAGATGATGAAGGTTGGTGGAGTAGTGAGACGAGGAGTTGTAGAGTAGATGCCCTCTCTTGATGAGTCTTTGGACTCCCTGGAGGTGTGATGTAATAATAATTAACAAATAAATAAATAAAAAGAATTGTGTCAGTTTTTCTCACACACACACAGTACATTTGCACTTGATTTTTTTAAAAAATGTCAATTTTTTTAAACAGATTTTTAAATGTATGCTTGAAACAAATATACCAAATAGAGAATTTAAAAAAAAAAAAGTTGTTATCCTATATGCTGGCACAGGGGGAAACTGGACATATAAGACGACCCCCCCCCAACACACCATTTTATATTGCACTATACTTGCTGCATTTGACACGTTACTGTGTAACATGTCAGTGTAAGTGTAACCAAACAAACTTTGCGCATGAAGTCACTTCACAACTGGGCTACTTGTATATAAAGGCTTCACATCGATAGCCTTAGTATCCCATAATGCAATGCACATATCCTTACAGACATGTATAATACTATGCATTATGGGAAAGGCCACAACGGTTTTGACCTTTACTGAGGTCTCATCAGTGGGAGCAAGACCCAGAAGTGGTAGCAAGGTTGAAGTAATGCAGAAGTCATAATTTCACATACAAGTAGTCAAAAGGTATTAAAGGAATGTGCTTTGCATTATAGAATACTAAGGAAATTTATGTGAAGTCATTAGCCTCTATATATATACAAGTAGCCCAGTTGTGAAGTGACTTCACATGTAAACTTTGTTTGCTTACACTTGGATAAAGGATGAACCTAAGAATATAATTTCTTGGCATTTTTAATTTATAATCTTTGGTTTACTATACTGTAATTCATATGATTATCATGCCAAATAAGGTTTAAATGGAAAAAAAAAAAAAAAACACTGCCTTAGTGAATACATTTATTTACAAAATATATTAACATGCCAAGAAATTATACTCTTGGGTTCATCCTTTATCCAAGTGTAAGCAAACAAAGTTTACGTGTGAAGTCACTTCACAACTGGGCTACTTGTATATATATATAGAGGCTAATGACTTCACATAAATTTCCTTAGTATCCCATAATGCAAAGCACATTCTTTTGACACCTTTTGACTACTTGTATTTTATGTTATGTTAGATGCATGTACCATGCATCTAACATAACACCACTACACAGTCGTTTGATGATATTTTCCATCACTAAATTCAAAGGTTCAAATTTTTTATACCTGAAGTACAAGACAATCCCTGATTTGATACATTTTTTTTAAACTTCAAATAGCATGTTATATGCCAACATATATGGCACTAGTAATTCTGATGATGTTATTTACAAAGTAACCTTGCTATTCTGTCTTTGTTGTTCTGTATAAAATAAATTAAGCTATATTTGAAACCTTAAGTGATTTTCATTTTGCAGTCAAATTTAATACTGCTAAAAATGTTTTTATTTTAAAAAGATCACATTTTCAAATTTTCCATTTTTTTTTCTGTTAGTTTTTTCACTTGGTCATGCTATAAATTTAAGATGCCAAGTAATTATATTCTTGGTTTAATCTTTTATACAAGTGTAAGCAAACAAAGTCTTCATGTGAGGTATCATTAATGACAGGGCTACTTTTATATAGAGGCTAATGACTTGATGACCATCAATTACCTTAGTATACCATAATGCAAAGCACACATCCTTTAGGGTGTATATAATTATTATTATTATTCCGGGCAACTCCAAGGAGTCGACAGACTCATCAAATGAGACCCTAACATCATGTCAAGAACAACTATTCGACATTCACACAGTATCTATCATACCTTGCCTTGAACTCATTCACGGTCGTAGCACCTACCACAGACTCTGGCAGCTTATTATGGGAAATTTTAATGCTGGTAAGGATTTATTTTTAGATGTTTAAAACACTAATAGGACTCATCAACAACCAGCACCTTTTAATGTATGACCAAACTGTTCAATACCCATTATATCCTGAGGGAAAAAGTAAATATAGCATGTGAATCTGAATGTTTTGTTTTGTTTACTGTTTGCAATTTAACCAAGAAACTTATTATTGCTACATTCTTTGTTTTCTTGTTGAAAGTTGTGTGGTAAGATAGTGGTTTATATAATATATAATATAGTTCAGGTTTGAGCTGAATATATTTTCCAAGGGAAGTTATTCTTAATTATGTAACATTCCTAAGATATGGAGTTGGAGGGGTATCAAAATAAAAAGCATTAGTTATAATTATTGAAATTACAAGAAATCAGAAAATTTTAAAAGGAAAGTACTGAAAAAATTCTTTATATATATATATATATATATATATAGCATGGCATAGAAATTTGGATAGGAAAAGTAGGCACATCAAAAATGTGACTATTAAAGAGTTTTCTGAATTTTTATGCATCAAACTTTAATTTCATTATAAGCAATGTGCAAGAGTGAGAATCGACTAACTTGCACATTGCTTATAATGAAATTAAAGTTTGATGTGTAAAAATTCAGAAAACATTTGTTTGGCACTTAAATGCTTCTTGATTATAAATAACATTTTTAAAAACTTCTGTATATGAAAATTTGGGATTATTTGATACAAAAAGTATATTAACTGTCTAGAATTAAGTCATAGTATGCATACAATTCCAGATCAAATGAACACTTTCCCATCTGAAGGAGCAAACTGCATGCTTATTCCTTCAGCTGCTGACTAATTAGGGGATAAAGATAATTGCACTCATGAATTAAGCTCCAATGTGACTTTTTTTTTTTTTTTAATAAGGCAGATTTTTTGGAACATATGTACTAAAAAATCTGCCCAATGGTAACATTTTCATTTTATGTTAAATTGCAGTGGGAGACAAAGTAGTCACGAACAAAACTTTATGGAAATGTTCACAAAATTTGAATTTAATGTCATCATCATCATCAATTTCCTGCCATGAACCCTCAAGGGGTGTACAGGATATGATAGTACTACATGAAAAAAATTACATCATTACTAACTTCCTATCTACAATTTTCCTCCAAATCAGTCTGTCACTTGTCAAGACTTCAACATTATCAGATCTTATATTTCTATCGTCTAAGGCACTTTGTACCATATCAATCCACCTATATCGTGATCTTCCTCTGAGTCGTTTTCCTGCCAACCTGGTAGAGAACAATTGTTTTGCTAATCTTTCCTCGCCCATTCTGTTTAAGTGACCATAGCACCTGAGATTAGCTCTGCTAACGCATCATTCCTGGATGCTGGCAATGTCAAGTTCTTTCGTAATATCCTCAATTTAATACGATATTGCCACTGCTGCCATCTGTTCATGCCTCTAATCTTTCTCAGGACTCTCATATCTGCGGTCTCTAGTCTTTGGTCAAGTGTTTTACTTCTGACCCAGCTCTCAGATCCATAAGTTAAAACTGGTTTGAACACTGTCTTGTATACAGCTAATTTAGTGTTCCGACTAATTTCTCTCTTATTCCATATGAATTTATTCAATTGACTTCCTACCATACCAGCTTTGTTGATTCTGTTGTCTATTTCTATATTTAATTTACCATCTTCAGTAAAAATCGCGCCTATATAGCTGAAATGTTTTACTTGTTCCACAGGTTCTCCATTCACAACACAGTTGACATTTTCAATGATTCTGCCTATTTTCATTGTCTTTGTCTTTTTATTGCTGACCTTTATACCATATCTATTACAACAGTTATTCAATTTAGTCAGAGAATCTTGCAGACTTGTAGCGGATTTATTTAGAAGAAACATAAAGCAAAGAACTGACATTAACATCTCTCCAATTTTGATATCATGTTTAATACCACTTTCCTTCATAATGTGATCCATATAGATAATGAATAACAGAGGGGATAATGCACCTCCTTGTCTCACACCAGATTTAACATTAAACCATCTTCCTGTACTTCCTTCAATTCTAATTTCCATTATTATTAGCTTTGCTCTTTTCTCCAAATTTTCCCAATATATTTTTGTATGTCTGACAATCACTTGCTATTTTGCTATTTAGATCCCCAACAAGGACCAACTTTTCCTTTTTCATTGTGTCAGTTGCTTTTTCTAAAGCGTCAAAAATTTCCTCCACTTCTACCTTAGCAGAAACTTCTGTGGGACCATAGTCACAAACAAGTCTCACTGTCCAGTTCCCCGTTCTCATATTTGCCCACATTACTCTACTTGAGACTGCCTGCTATTCAAGAAGATTAGCTTAGTATTTTGTGTTGAATACAATGGCTACTCCTTCTTTTCCTTGATTGTCATTGCCTGAATATAACATTTTGTATTTATTGCTCAGAAAGATCTCACCAGTTTTTGTCTTTTTTTGTTTAAGTCACCCCTATTATGTCAATCTGGTACTTATTTAATTCCTCAGCTAGCTCCATTTCTTTGCCATTCAGGCTTCTTACGTTGATAGTACCGATCTTTAACTCTGGTAATGTTGAGTTGGGGCGTGTTTTCAGATTTGTTCCAGTAGCTGACTTTTCGCTGTTCACCCTGGTTCCCTGGCAAAAACAATGGGTGGCTGGGGTGTCGCCCCAGCCAATATGAAATTTCGTTATGTTGTACCATCATTTTGTATTTTGGTTTAACCAATAAGAATACAATTTGGTCAACTAAATCCTAAATTGCCAGCCCATCCTCGTTCATTCAGTATCCAGGTAGATACCTAACAGGGTGCACCATGAGAACGAGGATTGGAAATTAGGTCAGAAGCCCTGTCGGTTCTCTGCATTCCTTTAAAGGCTATGTGGAGGTCTCCTCTCAGTTATACAGCTTTGACCCTTAAGCACCCCTGAATTTAATGTTTGGCTTTAAATTATATGGGATTTACCAAAATTTAGCTTTGTCAATCTTTAAGCTACTTTATATATACACAAACACAAAAACATTTTGTATTTAATACCATAATCACAAATAGGTCAGCAGAATATTAGAAAAAGCTGCTTTTCCATGAAATTTGTAAATGTATTGATTTTTACTTTACTATGTAGTAAAATAACTACAAAACACATTTCTTAAGACATTTGAAACAATTACTTGCATTATTAAAAAGACTGGCTTCATTATAAAGACAACCTCTGTCTTAAAAAAGTAATGTATTAATAATTTGTCTTTTCTGAGTTTTAAAAGAGGTATACCGTGAGTAGACATATCAATACAAAATAAATAACAGAAAAAACTCACGTAGAAAGATTATTTAATAATATAATTTTCGCCTGTAAATTTATTGATTTATTTATTATTAAAACAATGGTTCATCGGGCACACTCCTTTTGTTCTTCAGACGATCTTTTACAGAAAGAACTACAATATATAACTTCTTCCTTTCTATCTAATGGTTATAAGAATTGCTTCATTAAAAGAACTTTGAGTAGTTTTAATATGTCTTCCTCTTCAAACACAGAGGAAATAATGCGCATTACTATCCTATCCCTTATGCACAAGGCATCAGTGAACGTATAGCAAAAGTTTTAAAACCACTGAATATTTTTGTTACCTTTCAACCGTTTAGAAAAATCTCCACCTTTCTCACTTCTCCTAAGGACAAGCTTCCACATCTTAATCATCCAGGCGTCTACCAGATTCCGTGCTCTTGTGGATTATCTTATTTCGGACAAACAGGAAAATCTGCCTCTATTCGGCTAGAAGAACACCAATCTTATATTGAATACTTTAAACCTGAAAAGTCTGGACTTTCTGAACATGCCATCTTCACTAGACACAGAGTTCATTGGAGAAAGACAAGAGTTCTTCACAAAAGTCAGTTTCTCATGGAACGCCTTTATAAAGAAACGTGAAACTCTACTTCATTCTCCTAACTTAAACAGATCCGACGGCTTACGTCTATCCCCTTTATGGGAGATAGTACTTTTCAAATCAGCTAATCTTTCCTAACTTTTTATTGTATTTTTTTAGGAAAGTTATTGACCTTTTTAGTTATCTTACACCAGCTACTTAGGTGGCGCTTTTTGGAATTGTCAGTTAGTGTTTAATTTTGAGCTTAATGTACTGAAGATGCCTGTGACACACAGGTGAAAATTATACTATTAAATAATCTTTCTACGTGAGTTTTTTCCGTTATTTATTTTGTATCGATTTGTCTTTTCTGTACAATTTCTATTTGCTCAATTAGGCAGCACAAGTGTCTCACATACATTATTAAGAGAATCTTTTTTGAGAGCTGATCTGGGTTGCAAAAGAAAATAACTGCTCCATGGGTGCAGAAGTAGAAAGACCATGCAAATAGAAAATTCTAGCAGTAGCAACTGAATATCTGTGTGAAAGAAGGATGGGAAATGGATTGAACTAACTGCTCTCCTCTATACTAAGTTAAGGTTTTTAAAAGAGAGCCCTTAGGTCTCAACACTCAAATGTGAAAGACGTATTCTGTGACTAAACAGACTTGTAATTTCTTTGTTGTTCAGCGATCATAAGCAAATGAGAACTCAAATTTTGTGGATACTAAGGTGATATTTCTAACATATTTATGCTAAGAAAGATTGGAAGTTAAGAGTCATCTTGAGAAGAAAAGAAAATCTTGTCCAGCAACTTTAGCTAGCGTCAAAAAGATTGGAAGATTTCCTTCCCCCCACCCAGAACTAAGGCAGGACTGAATTTTGCAAGCAGCAAGGTTAAGAAGGTTGTCTAAACCCTGCTGAAAAATGATTTGAAATTCAGGGTTATAGATATTCTAGCTAGTTTGAGAAATGATAAAGAAAGCAGTGTTCGAATATCAGCAAAAGGAGTAGAAAAAGGATAAGTGAAAGAATAGAGCCTGGCAGTACTACTTACAGCACCACATATAATGTGCTAACAGAGAAAGCTAGCAATCCAACAGCCAAAACCAAAGCAGACCGTAAGATGGGAGCTAACTTAATAGGTTTGTTCCAAACCACATCAATTAAAAATATAAAGAACAGCCATTTGAGTTTCCTCACTCTTCCATCAAATTTGTCCAAAGATGGGGTAATATAAGCAAAAAAAAATTTCCCTTGTTCATGATGGCAGATTCGATTCCATGCTGGCAATTACTAATTAGCCAAGAGATTTCTGGATACATAGAAGCTGATTGTTTATGAATTTCTCTATTATTAGAAAGAGGACAGTAATTTGATGGTAAAGATTTCTTACAGGAATAAGCTGAAGATGGACTAATTCCAAACTATAGAATAAATACCAGTGGAACAGAAACGCATGAAAAGATAACACAAAACAGGAGTCAACTCTGCAGCACAAACTTTTCAAACATTTGCAAATGCTATCATTACCAGAGGACTTTTTGTTATCTGGTTTAGACAATATTCTTCTCATTTCTTTTCAGGAAAAAATCAAAGAACACATGACCATTAGTTTTGAATTTGGAGTACATTTAGTTAATGTAAGAATTTACAGAACATTAGCACTCTGAAAGTGTAATTATATAGGCCAGTTTGTGTGACATTAGTTAAGATCTTAGAGAAATTGGTGAAGGACTGTATACAGCATTGGGCAGATGATAATGTTCTTATAAATACTACATGACTAGTATCTGTGAGAGTCAACATGGATTTCTTAAGGGGTGCTCTTGTTTTAGTAATATGCTAGCCTTTTATAATAAAGTTACAAAAGCAGTTGATGAGAGAAAGGCATATACTCCCATTTTCTTGGATTAAGTGAAGGCATTCGACAGGGTGCCACATGATAAGCTGATATTTAAGTTGCAGCAGATTTGGATGTCAGGTTAGTCAACTGGATTCAGGATTGGCTGTCCAATAGGTATCAGAGAGTTGTGTATGGTGGGGCAGTTTCAAGGAGGCAGAAGGTTACAAGTGGGGTCCCACAGGGCTCAATACTGAGGCCTATATTGTTTGATCTTTATATCAATGACATTGTCAGTGGATTGCGGGGGGGGGGGAGTTAAGTTTGTAGATGATGTGAAGCTGGGAAGGGTTATTAGTAATAGGGCAGATATGAATGGGGAGTGTTGGTTTTACGCAGCAAAATGTAAGGTCTTGAGGTTTGGGAAACATCGAGGGGACACTGCATACTCTGTTGGAGGAGTTGTACTGGAGGAAGTAGGGGAGACAAGAGATCTGGGGTTGATGATTGATAGAAACCTGAAATTCAGGGAACATATTGCAAAGGTGGTGAAGGTAACACAGAGGATTGCTGCAATACTGAGAAGGACGCTGACCTGCAGAGATAAAAGAGTTATCATTCCATTGTATAAGACCCTGATCACACCACACTTAGACTACTGTTCTCAAATTTCGTCCCCAGGATTTGAAGGGGATAAATTAACTGTGGAAAGGGTACAGAGGCAGATAACAAAGATGGTTTCAGGACTGTACAATGTTAGTAATGAGGATCGGCTGAGGGAACGTGGACTGCAGAGTTTGGTAGATAGAAGAAGGAGAGGTGATATGATTAAGACTTTTAAATTGTTGAGAGGTGGTTATAGGGTTGATGTTGGAATTCTTTCACTTGTTAACTAGAATGAAAATTATAAATAGAATTATTATTGTTTGTAAAATACTAAATTTCTTGTATGTAATAACTTTATGAAAAATATCTTGTGTTATTCAAACTGGTGTTGTGTGAATTATGGCATCAACACATCCCGTGATTGACATGACTCTGAGATAGAAATCTTGAGAGACATGCATGCGTATTACATGCAAGTCCGGAGCTATAAAAGCATCAGGAAGGAGAGCGTCTTGGGGCTTTGGCCCTCCCCCCCCCGGGTCCACTGCCATGTGAAGTCTCCTGTTGGTTGTCGGAGTGTCTCATGTGAGGAGATCAGCACAAGTCATCACTGATAGATCAGCAAAGAAAACAATCATTAAATGGCCAAGGTCAGTCACCACGTTGCCTATGAATAAAATTCAGAGGAGGGAATATCAATGACAAAGAAAACGGTGGGAAAGAAAGAACAGTCATACAGCCAGAAGAAAAAGGAATATTATCATGTAGACAAAGGAATCGAATAAGGACTATCCTAAAAGAATAAAGTATATGTAATTCAACTAGTCGTATGTATTTAGATAGATATGTAAATATTTATGATGTATTTGAATAATTACCTATTATAAAAGTAAGTGAACTTCTGTAAATTAATGCATAAATAAGTTCACTCTTGGTATGCTTAATAATTTATTGAGTAAGAAAGACTAATAAGTTGTAAATTATATATAGGTTATAAGATAGAAATGTTAGGATTGTAGGAGAACTAAGTTTAAGATATGCTCAGATGGAATTGGCCATGACCGGTAATGTCTTTGTATCCATACTCATATATAGATTGAACATTGTAAATAGATTTCTTGGATTAATTAAATTAGTTTGTGAAACAACACATTGAGACTGATTTGTCAATGCACTAATCCCCAAAACTACAAACCTGCATGTATCTGACAAATAAGGGACAAGGGATGCTAGGTAATAAGTTTAACCACGGCTGATACAAGGTAATGGTCAGAGTTAATGGGGAATAATATCTACTTTGTTTAAGATTCTTACAATACTAGTTATTTCATTTAAAATGTCAGATATAGGGCATTAAACTAGTTTTCAACCAAAAACTGATTTCTTCTTCTTATTTTATTATTACTATTCGTGACACCTCCAAGGAGTCCGAAAACTCATCGCGGGAGGACACCCACTATACAACTGTCGCCACCCACCGAACCTCTAACTACCAATCATCTCCATCAACGGCAACCACAACCCACCAGCAATTTAACAGTGGATTCTATTCCAGCTTTCATATACAATAAAAATACACTATCTACCAGTAATTGTCTGGACACTTTAGCAATTTACAATTGATACCAGAAAGCAAACCCTACTATCGGGTATGTCCACCTTTGGCTTTTATCACCTCCAGCACCCTTTGAGGGAGGCTTTCCACCAATGTGTGGCAGGCATCAGGTGGAATTTGTATCCATTCCTCCATCAAAGCAGCACTGAGTTCAGCATGCCAGAATGTCTCCATTTGTTGATGACATCACATCAACTGTTGATTTTGGATGCTCAAGTTGAGCAGTAATGCTACGTACAGACATGACATCTTCTACTATTCAACTTCTGCAATGAAATACTGCTTCCTACTATCTGTACGCCAGTTTTTATGTTATTAGCAAACTTGAAATGCTCCATAACTTCAAATAACAGTGGTGTCTGGACAATTATTGGTAAATAGTGTATGTTGTCATTTAACTGATATCCAACAAATGCTCCCAAAGAAGTATATGATATTATCAGATACCTACTAATCTAATATAACAAAGTTATGTTAAGATTAGTAATCTATTGTTTATCTGACACACACAGTGGGAAAGCAATTTTGTCATTCTGATAATTCAAGGTACAAATAAGTGAAATACTATTACAATTATAGTTGAGGCAGAGAAGGCCTAGGTTTCTGTATAAAATCATCATATAAACTTTTTTTTTTTTTGAGTCCATTACTTCAGCACCTGCTCCTGCCTAATCAAAATATCAGAGGGTATTCCATATTTTATACTTTTATATCTAACTGTATGCTTCCAAATAAACATTTTAATGTTTTAAAGAAAATTCACATTTTATGAAGTTCATAGAAATAACTGTTGAACTTAAAATAAAAATAAAAAAAAAACCAATATTTAATGTCTTAAAAAATCTGAAAAATAAGTTCTAATGATAAACAGACAACATTCATCATAGGGAAATTAAAATCTCTGAAAATATTGACTTTTCTGTCTTGTGGGTGCCCAATTTTGTTATGATGTCCAACACCAACTGAAAAAAAAAAAAAAAAACTATATATAAAACACACACATCATATAAAAAGAGAAGTTATTCATATTATATATGAGGGTGGTCTGAAAAGTTCTCAGCTTAACAATGACTGGCTGGTAATTAGTTTACAGAATTAACAACGCATATAAAGTATATTAATTAAAGATAACTTTAATGAATAACTTCTATATTTCGGCAATGTCACATTGCCATCTTCGGGAACATAAAGATATGGTATGTGCACTCAGGAACTAACACAAAACAAATGAGGAAGAAAGCAAGAAACTAATATTGTTTCTAAAGTCCTAATGGTGCCCTCTTTCGGGCTAATTTGGTAGTCTTGGCAGTTGGGCTGAAGTTCTCATAATGAAAGTCTCCCAAATTTGGGGCAGTTTCATGCACCCAAATTTGTTGAGGTTAGGAACGTTTTTTAGAGCTGCTGAAGATTCTTTGAATAATCTTTCGTATTTAAACTTGCTGCGATGGATTATTTTTGTTTTCTTCCAACGGATTTTAAGGTGGGTATCTAAGGCATGGTCTGCCAGCCCAGAGCGGCTGTACTGGTGAAACCGGATGTAGTCTTGGTGTTCTGAAATCCTGATATTTGTTGTTCTGCCTGTTTGGCCAAAGCAGGACAATTTGCAGCTGCAAGGGACCTGGTATACACCAGGTAGGTCTAGGGGAAGTGGTTGGTCTTTGGTAGAGTGGATAAGGGATGCCAACTTTTTATATGGTCTGTAACAGGAAGTGAGGTCATATTTTTTGAGGATATTGGTTATTTTTTCAGAGGTGCCATGGATGTAGGGGATGGTGATAGACATGGTGTAATCTTTATTGTGGGAGGGAGGGGGGGGGGGGTTGTGGTTTACAGGTTTTAGTATTTTTTGGATTTTTTTGGGGTTATAGGCATTGGCTAAGAAAGTGTTGAGGATGTGGTTTAGTTCAATAGTCAGGGCCTTGTCATCTGAGCAGATTAATTTTGCCCTGTTATATAGTGTTTTTATCACCCCATATTGTTGTGAGGGAGGGGGGTGGGATTGCTGGTGAATGTATCTGCCAGTGTGGGTGGGTTTTCTGTAAACAGAGAAAACCTAAGATCCATCAAGCTGGCGGGTGATTAAAGTGTCTAGGAAGGGGAGGGTGTTGTTTTCCTCTTTTTCTAAGGTGAACTGGACTCTGGGATGTTGGTTGTTTAAGTGTGTTAGGAAGGAGTGGAGTGTGTCTGAGCCATGTGGCCAAATAGCAAACACGTCATCCACATAACGAAGCCAAATAGTGGGTTTTTGTGGGGCGGAGTTTAAGGCTTTCTCTTCAAATGTCTCCATAAAGAAATTGGCCAAGGGTGGCGAAAGTGGTGAACCCATGGCTGTCCTCCTCTATCTGTTTGTAGAACTTTCCTTGCCAAACGAAATAGCCTGAGTTCATTGTGAACTGAAATAGGGCAGAGATATCGGGAGGAAACTTGGCTTGGATGAGCTCAAGGGTTTCTTTGAGTGGGACATTAGTGAATAGGGAGGAGACGTCAAAACTGACCATTATGTCAGTGTGTTGGAGTGTGAGGTTTTCTATACTGGCTTTAAAGTGGGCAGAGTTTTTTATGTGTGATGGTGTGTTGCCAGTGTAGTGTGTTAGCATTTTGGCTAAATGTTTGGCTAATTTATATGTGGGGGAATCAATGCCATCCACTATGGGACGCAATGGCACATTTTGTTTATGTATTTTTGGGAGTCCATATAATCGGGGGGGTCTAGAGTTATAAGGTTTAAGTTTGTTGGTGACTTCCACAGGCCATTGAACTAAACCACATCCTCAACACTTTCTTAGCCAATGGCTATAACCCCAAAAAAATCCAAAAAATACTAAGACCTGTAAACCACAACCCCCCTCCCCCCCTCCACAATAAAGATTACACCAAGTCTATCACCATCCCCTACATCCATGGCACCTCTGAAAAAATAACCAATATCCTCAAAAAATATGACCTCACTTCCTGTTACAGACCATATAAAAAGTTGGCATCCCTTATCCGCTCTACCAAAGACCAACCACTTCCCCTAGACCTACCTGGTGTATACCAGGTCCCTTGCAGCTGCAAATTGTCCTACTTTAGCCAAACAGGCAGAACAACAAATATCAGGATTTCAGAACACCAAGACTACATCCATCCGGTTTCACCAGTACAGCCGCTCTGGGCTGGCAGACCATGCCTTAGATACCCACCATAAAATCCGTTGGAAGAAAACAAAAATAATCCATCGCAGAAAGTTTAAATACGAAAGATTATTCAAAGAATTTTCAGCAGCTCTAAAAAACGTTCCTAACCTCAACAAATTTGGGTGCATGAAACTGCCCCAAATTTGGGAGACTTTCATTATGAGAACTTCAGCCCAACTGCCAAGACTACCAAATTAGCCCGCAAGAGGGCACCATTAGGACTTTAGGAACAATATTAGTTTCTTGCTTTCTTCCTCATTTGCTTTGTGTTAGTTCCTGAGTGCACATACCATATCTTTATGTCCCCGAAGATGGCAATGTGACATTGCCGAAATATAGAAGTTATTCATTAAAGTTATCTTTAATTAATATACTTTATATGCGTTGTTAATTCCGTAAACTAATTACCAGTTATGTCTAACCAACGTATAAGTCTTACTACTAGAAACTTAACAATGAAAAAAACGAATTTATAATTTCAAAATTATATTTATTTTTTAACATAATCTCCCTTAAGACTAATATATTTATTCCAGTGATTTATACATGGGATAATGGTGCTGGAGCACCATTATCCCATCCATGTAGTGGTTCTCAGTAAGATCTGTAAAATACCCCTCTGCAGCTGCAATCACCTCTTGATTCGAAGAAAAATGTTGACCAGCAAGAAAGAGTTTTAATTTGGGGAAGAGATAGAAGTTTGAAAGAGCCAAATCTGGGGAATAGGGTGGGTGTTCCAACAATTCATAGTGCAGATCCCTTAATTTTCCCATTGCCAAAACACTTTTATGGGCAGGTGCATTGTTCTGATGAAAGATGATTTTTTTTTCTTCTGCAAACCGTTTTTTTTTCCACGAATTTTTTTCATCTAGTACGGTTAAAAGATCGGAATAATATTCCCCAGTTATTGTTTTGCTCTTTTCAAGAATTAATAAACAAAATACCTTTAGCATCCCAAAACACCGATGACATGACTTTTCTTGCTGATAGAACTGACTTTGGTGCTGAACAACGGCTTTTGTCCATTGTTTTGATTGCTGTTTTTGGATTCTGGTGTGTAATGGTGAATCCAATTCTCATCCATAGTAATAAATCGACGCTTAAAATCAGTTTTATTTTTGTTAAAATGCCCCAAGCACTGTTCAGAGATTTTCATGCAAGTGCGTTTTTGATCTGCATGCTGTGCTGTGAGCAAGCACGGCACACACCTTGCACAAAACCTTTTCATTTGCAATTCTTCATGCAAAATATATCCTACACGTTCTTTAGAAATGCCTATAGTCTCAGCAATTTCATACACTTTGACTTGCCAGTCATCCAATATGATATCATGCACTTGATCAATGATTTCTGGTGTTGTTACACTTTTTGGATGCCCTTCACATGGATCATCTTCAAGGCTGGTACTGCCACGTTTAAACTCGGTAGCCCATTTCTTAATTTTCGAAAACGAAGGAGAAGAGTGCCCATAAACTTTCATGAACTTCGAATGAATTTCTTTTGGCGTTAAACCTTCTTTTACGAAGAATTTTTTAAATGCATGATATTCAATTTTATTCATTTCAAGGGATACAGATAACACTTTTGCTTCAGACAGCTGTATAAAACAAACTACTTGATAGAATGACTTGCAATTTCAAATGGATTCTTATGACAGATGTACCAACTTGGAAAAAAAATCTTCCTGATAGTGTTGCTATCTATGGTTGAGGCCAAGAACTTTTCAGACTACTCTCATATATAAGCATTTCTTCCTAATTTTTGAAACATCTTTTTTGTTTCTTTCTTCAAAGCCATGCATTCAGGATTCTTAAGTTTAAATAATATTCTCACTAACAAAATCATTTGTATAGTAATGGATATGCAAAATATGTTGATTTCAGAATTATATTACATTTTTAGCAAGCAATATAGAAATAAACAAATATTGATGTCAGCCGAATATTTCTGACAAATGCATATACTGCTCAAGAGACTATGGAGAAAGGATTAATCACCTTGTCATTTTCCAAATTAGGTTTATAAGAAGTAAAGTTGGCCATCATAGACCAATGGGCCTGATATGTAAAGGGGAATGGGAATATTTGTTTCCTTAAGGAAATGGTATTTACCTGATATTCCATGGTGTCACCTTCAAAGTAATTTCTTTGACTTAATACAGCAAATACATACCATTTTGTTGAAAACTGCAGAAGAGACCTGTGCTTTGATGCTTGCTGCATAACTTGCAATTTTTATTTTAATTGTGGTAATATTATTAAACATTTTCTCTTAAATGCCAATTCAAGCTGAGGAAAAATGCAGTGCATGGCATAACTAACATTTTGGACCAGACTTTTCATAGGATGGCCAGATACTAAAAGAAAGCATGCACTCCCTTATTAAACTTGAGAAGCCAAATAAATATTTTAATTCACCCAGTTTCCTTTCTCAACCTGAAGCAGAACTTGATGCACACATATTGTTAGACAGTTTTTGACAGAACAGAAATTACATAGGCCACAACATATCATATTTTACAAGGCATTACGTTTCACTAATGCAAGCAGAAACTTGGAAATAAATGGCAAATGATCCAGCAGATTCCACTCTGTCTACAAACTGATGAAGGTTTGTACTAACTGCAGAATTCTTAAGTCCATTCAGAAACTTTTGACTATACTAAAATAACCAGTGTATAATTAAAATAAGATACTATAATTTTCATGTCTCTTCATGGATCCTGAATACCAGAATTAACATAACAGTGCTGAGACCATAAACAATGAAGTGTTGAGAAACCGAGTGAAATTTCTCCATGTAGCCCAGAAAGCAGTCATTACAATTTACCCTTAGCTCCAACAATCATGAAACAGTCAGAAATGTAATCATGGTTGAAAATCCAATACTGTCCATCTCTAGTTTAATAAACCATACCTATTATATCTGGTGCCTCCTTAGCTCAGTTGGTATAAATGAAGCCCTTTAGTCAGAAAGACCTGGGTTCGATTCCCATCCAAGACACGAGGAACCTTTATCTGGTCTCTTTCGACTAAAGATGAGTTACCCGGTCTCATACAGAGGTAGAGGGTTTTTCACCTGGAAACTCGGGCTTTTTGTCCCTCAGAACAGACAAACCAGCCCCGTGAACACACACACACACACACATGAATTACAGCCATGAATACTTACAACAATATATGGAAAAGATAGAGTCCTCACCACATGTTATTATGCCATGGTTAGCCATGAGTTCACATGGTAGTAAACCTCCTAGGATAGGAGATGGCATATGAATGGGGTCATATCTGGTAGATAGAATAGATGGTGCTTTCCTCAATCACTGCTCACATTTTTTTTCCCCAAATTACTTTTTTTTTTTTTTATTCTACTTTCATCGATGTACTGATGCATCTGTTTGGCATCTCATCACAGAGTAACCAACCTAGTTTATCTCATTCTATTAAAACTATTTTGCTATTAAAGCTTCTGATCATTATCAATAATTATGGAGACATGCAACAATTTTTAAGAACTTTAATTAAAATAAAATTCGACATTCTGAATTTCAGATCAAGATCATCAGGAATACATATATATCCACTGGATCACAAGCTACATTGGTATATACTACAGTGGGCTGAGAATACCTGCTTGATCAACTGTTGACCACAGACTAACCTCTAGTGAAAAAATAAAATAGAATAACACAGAATATAATTATCTTAGTAAAAAATACATCAGAGGTATTTTGTTTTTTTTTATAGTCCTGTCACTTTAAATTTCTGTTTGCTGCCTGAGAATTAATGTTGTTATCTAATTAAATATCTTTCATTCTGGTATTTTTCTTTTGAAGGATAATATGTGTGATATCTAACATACTGCATCCTCTTCACTGAAGAAACAAACATAACAATTTTTAGAACACACCTTTCAGACTGAGAAGCTTGGTAATGAAACTAAATTTCAGTTCATTGGACTATAATTTTAAATTAATTTTCTATATAATGCTTCAAATTGTAAAAAATCTTATAAATATTAACAGCAACAAAATTCATGACTCAAATAAAACTTTAAGGGGGCCATTTATATCTAAATGGGAAAACAATATTTCTTTTACTTTTGCAAAAGATCAATTAGTTCAGATGAATGAATATATGAATGGAAAACAAATTTTTCATTCAACTTTGTCCTGACTACATAAGCAATACAAAGTTATATTTCAAGTGCTTTTCATTCTCATGCCAGAATGCACAGAGTTTTTCATATTCTCCATAACAGCTGATATGAAATCAAATAATAGCTAATAAGACAGTTCCTTCTCTTAAGAGGGGGTTATACAGTGGTCAGTATTCACTGTGTGGAAATAATGGAGACATTACTTAAAACTTAAGATAAAATAACTTGACGTTTCAACCATTATATCAATCATCAGCAGG
Source organism: Typopeltis vanoorti (assembly GCF_054136105.1). Lineage (NCBI taxonomy): Eukaryota > Metazoa > Arthropoda > Arachnida > Uropygi > Thelyphonidae > Typopeltis > Typopeltis vanoorti. Next base: position 54,648,967 of record NC_143563.1, on the reverse strand, counting down.
AATACATATATATGAACTAAAACACAAGCTAATTGCAACACACTTTAGTAAGCTATAACATAACTGATTTGTTAACAGCTTACCCTGAACTACCTTTGTTCCCTCACCAGAGGTTAGGCCAGGTTAAATGGTTAACAAAGCAGTTAGGCTATAGCTTACTGTGATATTCCTGACCTTGATATAAAGGTCGAAAAGTCAAGGGTTATTTTATCTTAGTTTTAAGTAATTGCACCAATACATGTTTTGTAAATAATCAAACAGCTAATATGTATGACACCCATTATAATTCTATACAGGTGTTGACACATTTCCAAAACGTTCAAGTACCTGTAAGTCATTTTATGTCTGCCTAGAGGCAATCCAGTATTCTGATTGATTGGATTTTACTCAAATTTGATATTTAGAATTCATAGGAAAATTGTTAACCCCCAGTAGAATCAACTGGACCATTTTAGAACTCCAAAGAGGCGAAATGATATTTTGCAGACTGGACTGGAGAAAAATTTAATAACTGTATTCAAACTGGGTGGAATTTAATTTGGGATACACAAGGAATTCTGAACTCAACTGACAAAATGATTCACACTTATATCATTAATTCCTTACATGCTAGATGGAATTTAATGAAAACTAGTATTCAAGATTTCTATTAAAGTTTGTCAGATTATGGTTATAACTAGACTGTCTATTAGCAAAACAAAATTATGTATAGAGTACATAAGCACACAATTTCCATAATATTAATTTTTTTTTCTACTTTTACAGTGTATGTATGTATGTATATGTGCACACACATAACATAATTATTCCAATATGAAAGAATAAAGGAATAAATAAATTAAAACTATTGAAAATAACACTTGAATTTATGATAGTAAATGAAAAATAGTAAAATAACTACTTGCCTGTCTAGCATCTGATTTGCCAACATCTCCACGTATGAGAATTAAAGAAACAAGTTGTTCTAGAGACATATCTGGATATTTTTTTAATAAACCCTGATAAACAAAAAAAAAAAGATTAAGCTAGAATAAAATAAATAGTATAATATATATAAAAAAAATCCATTCATGGAATTAAAACTGTATGTATATATATATATATATATATATATATATATATATATATATATATATATATATATATAGTTCATTGTAGTTTTTTTTCCCTTTTTAAATTACATTTTATTGTCATCATTCAATAATCTTCCTTTCTTTATCAAAAAATGCAATGGAGATAAACACTAATAAGTGGCCTTTTTAAATGGGGTTTAAATTACTTTAAAATTTAGGAATGATGTACACAAAACAACATTTTTAAAGAAAATTTATTTTATAATATACATGGAGGTGAACCAGGGATTATGTAAAGTTGTTTTGTGTTACTTACATTTTTTTCTACATTTTTTTTTATATGAGGCTGAGTCTAACAATTCAAGGTATACATTTTTGGTCGTTTTTATAGATAGAAATACACTTTTATTAATACAGACCAGTATTTTACAAATAAACATTTATTAAAACCTACCAGTTTCGCCAGCAAACTGTCTAGCTTTTTCAAGGTATTACGGAGATATGAAAGTAAATGCAAATTAAAAGGAACATAAAAAACGTTGTAAACCAAACTAGTATCTATGGTTACACATTTCGCGTGACAAAGATGGCTTATTGTTCTTATTCATTATCATGCATGCGTGTTTGTTGTAGACTTGTAATGTGATTACTGGCTAGCTGTAGTTCAGATTGATTGAGAGAGAGGATCAAGTTTTTCCACGAACTGTTGAGAATTATACCCTGATTTCTGTTGAGGTTTCCGCCGGTTATTAGTACTATTGTGGCTTCCTTAAATACACGATGCCTGTAGTCGTCATCGACATATGGCATGGAGCTGTTTTGCCAATCTATCGTGTGGTTAGACGTGCAGAAATGATGTGCTAAGCCGGAAGAAATGCTTCTGTTGTGGTTTACATCACCAACATGTTCTTTTTGTCTAATTTCTAAACTTCATGAAGTTTAGAAATTAGCCATATCTCGATGACGACTACAGGCATCGTGTATTTAATGAAGCCACAATAGTACTAATAACCGGCGGAAACCTCAACAGAAATCAGGGTATAATTCTCAACAGTTCGTGGAAAAACTTGATCCTCTCTCTCAATCAATCTGAACTACAGCTAGCCAGTAATCACATTACAAGTCTACAACAAACACGCATGCATGATAATGAATAAGAACAATAAGCCATCTTTGTCACGCGAAACGTGTAACCATAGGTACTAGTTTGGTTTACAACGTTTTTTATGTTCCTTTTAATTTGCATTTACTTTCATATCTCCGTAATACCTTGAAAAAGCCAGACAGTTTGCTGGCGAAACTGGTAGGTTTTAATAAATGTTTATTTGTAAAATACTGGTCTGTATTAATAAAAGTGTATTTCTATTTGAGTCTAACAATCTTAGATGGAAGCAATAAAGTTTTTTTATAAAACTATTTTTATGTTTCAGCAGACAAACCAAATTAGAAATACACCACAGACATGTGTCTTATGGTTTATTCATCATAACCAATCTATTTTTTTAAAAAAAGTTTTATGACTCCCACCCATGAAAGGATGTAAACTTGTAGTATATGAGTATCATGAGTGGACTAAGGATTTTTTTCTTTATTCTTATTAATTTTTATGATTGTTTTATTCATTTTTTACCTTGTCCAGAAACCTTGTGCTAGAGACCAAACACAGAACTTCCTCAAGCCCCCTTCAGGCCTCCAAATAAACAGGATGGTGGTCTTGCCAAGCAACGAAATTAATCTACCACATAATCACCAAACATCCATACCTGCAGTCTGTTGATTAGTGGATATGCCAACCACATGGCCAACTAGGCTTGCTTGTTTACAACATTTTGCAACATGCAATGACACAAATGATTATTGCTACAATAACACAGTCGCTATAATTTAAAACATACTTCAACAATTTTAAATAAATGACACACTTATTTTGCCACCTTGAGTATCATAATAAAAAAAATCTATAATTATTCTTTAATATTAAAACTGGTATTTCCTATTTATTTATTAACTTGATGATTATTAATAAATAAATAAATTAATTAACATTGGTAACTGTTACTGAAATCAGTCACAGTTACCAATATTAGCACAACAACAACAAAATAAATAAATAAATAAAAATAAAACTGGTATTTCCTATTTATTATTAACTGGAATTATTACTGCAATCAGTATTATCAGTTATCAATATTAGCATAAACAACAACAAAAAATGAAAACTAGTATTTCCTATTTATTTATTTATTACTGGAATTATTACTTCAATCAGTATTAGTTACCAATATTAGCCAATGTTTTCAGGGGCAAGTCAGTGTTTTAGAGCATGGAAATTAAAACTCCAAGGATGGGGATAATGGCTTGAGAAATGAGAAGGTGTACACTGTACTACAACCAGGTGGAGTATGCAGGGAGTAATAATGGCTATAAGGATACTGGCAATACACTGATCTTTGTGTACAGAAATGCTAGGAATAAAGGGAATGAGTTTGTGGTATTTGACTTAGTTTTCCCAAAGATTGCTAGTATTGATGAAACTTAACTGAGGAGGATGTTTTAACAGTGATAGAAATCAAAGGGTATAACATATTGTTGTGGGACAACTTTCTCAAGCAGCATGTGAAAGAAGGAACTCGAGGTCAAAGAGTGTTGGATTTGCACATAGCGTCAGAAAGGGTCTCTGTTAAGAATATGGCTATTTTAAGCTGTGCTTTCTTGGGAGGTATCTAATTGTATTGATGCTCCAATTAAAACAGGCTACATGCTGAGCTACAAAGCTAGAAATTATGATCAACTTAGGAGAATACTATCTTTGGTCCCATGGTATCAATTACTAAATGGGAATCTTTGAAAAAGTGCTTAAATGAGATGGTATCTGAATGTATCCCTAGTGTTTGAAGAATAAATAGGTCGGGAATGAAATGGATGTGCAGCCTTATTAAGCAAGAGATCAACAAGAAGAAGATGATGATGTGGAAAGAATATCATAAGAATAAGTGTGAGAGGAGTTATGAAATATATAAGGATCAGGCCAGAAAACTAATGAGTATTAAGAAAAAAGCTAAATCAGAGTATGAAAAAAAATTGGCCATGCAAGCTAAAGGCAATCCAAAATAATTTTATTGTTATGCCACAAGCAAAAGAAAGAATGAATGTAAAAGAATAACTTTATTGAATGTAGATGGTACTCGAGTGTCGGAAGCTAATGAGATTGTTCAGTTAATGAGCGCTCGCTTTGCTAAGATATATTAACCAGGTGTATGTAACATGGTGTACAGAGATACTCCTACACTGGATGAAGAGTTAGAGGTTCAAGAAAATGAGGTTAAAGAGCTGTTGCATAACCTGGATAAAAATTTGTCTATAGGGACAGATGGCATATCAGCCCATTTGCTAAAGGAATGCTCAGCTGAATTGGCTAGGCCTTTCACATGTTAATATAACTTGAGTCTCAGCTCAGGAATGGAAGGAATGTATGATAGTTCCATTTTACAAGCATTGCTCATATTTTATAACAATGTTACAGCTGAGTTGGATAAAGGGAATGGATACACGATCATGCTGGATTTTTCTAAAGCATTCGATAGGATACCACACAAAGGGCTGTTGCATAAACTGAAGAATATGGGATTGGAATATAAACTCTTGACTTGGATTGGGGGATGGGTGACAGACAGGTATCAAAAAGTGGTATACAGTGGGTGTGAATATGCCAGATTTAAGGTGACCAGTGGTGTACCTCAGGGTTCAGTTCTTGGGCCATTGTTGTTCAGTCTATACATTAATAACATTAGGAAGGCTTTAACAGGGAATGTGCAATTGTTTGCTGATGATGCGAAGATAGGCCTGGCAATCAGAGATGTTACTGATATTCAGCACTTACAAAATGAGTTGAATAGATTGGAAATCTGGGCAAAAGAAAATGACTGTCAGCTTAATGTTAATAAGTGTAAAGTTATGCACTTTGGCATGATTAGAGTTCCAGCAGCATATTATATTAGCAGAGTTATTCTACAAGTAACTGAGGAGATAAGGGATCTTAGCTTATTGGTGGAGAGGAATTTGAAATTCAAAGATCACATAGCAAAAGTTGCAAATACAACACAAAAAATAATTGTGATGTTGAAACGAACCTTGACATGTAAGGAGAAGACAGTCATTTTTGCCTTTTTATAAGGCTTTGATAAGACCACACCTGGATTATTGTGTGCTGATTTGGTCTTCTGGGTTCCAAGGGGATAAAGAAGCTGTGGAAAGGATGCAAAGAGGAGTTACAAAGATTATATCTGGATTATGGGATTTAGATTATGAGGGAAGATTGCAAGAATGGGGATTGCAGATTGGTTAACAGCAGAAAGAGGGACGATATGATAGAGGTCTATAAACTTTTGAATGGGTGTTATAGGATATCATCTGATGAAATTTTTCATTATATGGAAGGTAGGGAGAGAACACGAGGGGCATCCATTTCCCCTCATGTTCTTAGTGATAGTTAAGTTTGTTCATAGTCAAGAAAAGGGTAAGAGCTAGGTTTTTCTCCCAGAGAGCAGTGAGTGAGTGGAATAGTTTGCCTTTAGAGGTAGTGAGTGCATCTAGTGTGAATGAATTTAAGGGATGGTATGACAGCTGGTTTGGGTGATTTACCTCTGTTGATGATTCCTTGACTCCCTGGAGGTTTTAGATGATGATGATGATAATAATATTCCAGAGAATAGGAAAGTTAAAGCAGTAGTAGAGTGTTACCCATGATGAGAAATGAATTGTGCCTTCTTTGGGGGGGGGGGACAATCACAGTGGGAATAACACTAATAGCGTTGAGAGTATATGGTGTGTGATGGACTTTATAAGACCAGGTGTCAAGTGGGATGTTGCTATACACCACAGAATATAGATGGTGATGAACAGGAAATGTTTAGGCAAATTAGTTTAATAAGTGAGAAGGGAATGATCATTATGGGAAATTTCAACTATATATAAATTGGGCAGAGGAAGCAGCATACAGTACTAAGAGAACCGAATTTTTGGATTTCTTGAAAGACTGTCTTATGCCGGAACATGATGATCAAGAGTTTTGGGACTTGATCATAGCATCAGAGAATCTGATTGTGATGAGATATCATATTTGCTCCTAATTGGTGAGAGTGACCATGAAGTCCTGACTTGGAGGATGAATAGGCATGTAAAAGTAACAAGACAGAAGGAATTCATGCAGAATTATAAGTCAGGCAACTATAATAGACTTAGAATCCCAAGGAGTTAATATACTATGTGGTGAGTGAGAGGGAAAATGGTTGTGGATGGATTATCATGCTGGATGGTGATGTGCCTCAGGTGACCAATGCAGATGAATGGCACAGTTGAAGTATTTAATGATCACTTTATTAAAGCATTCCATCCTGGTACAGCAGGCTTTATTCTTAGAGGGATAAGGAGTAGTGAAGCATTAGAAGTGAATGAAGTGAAGAGGATGTATTCTAAATATTGAATATGTCAAATGTCAGTAAAGCAGGGGAATGGATAGAATTTTGCCATGTTTTAAGGGAATGTGGGTTGTGGAACTGACCATGCAATTAACTTGGCTATTTAATGAAAGTCTTGCAATGAACAAGCCTCTTTGTATTTCTTCTGTAGTTGTTAAAATTTTGAAACTGGTAAGAACTAGTATGCAGAATTGGAAAGATAAAGGCAGTATTATTTATACAGGTTGACATGGATTTGTTAAGGGGCACTCTTGTTTTAGTAATCTAGTTATCTTTTACAACGGAGGAACACAAGTTGGTTTTTAAGTTGCAGCTTATGGGCTTTGATATCATGTTAATGGGTTGGATTGGTAACTGGCTTTCTGACAGATATCAGAAAGTTGTATATGAGGGAACAGTATCAGGGAGTAAGAAGGTTACTCCACATGGCAATGCTGGACCATTACTATTCAATCTTTATGTCAATGATATTGTTACAGGACTACATGTTTTGGATCTTCAAGAAGATTTAAATAGCTGGAAAGGCGGGAAAATGAATTGAGGATGGGATTTTAATGCAACTAAATGTGAGGTTTTGAAATTTGGAATGCACAGATGAGATGCTTCATCCAATTGGAGGAATTATACTGGAAAAAGTGGAGGAGGCAAGGGATCCTGGGTGATTGTAGATAGAAATTTGAAGTTCAGAGGACCTACTATAAAGGCTGTGAAGACATCTCAGAGAACTGCTGTAGTATTCAAGACATTCACCATTTCACCATGAGAGATAAAAGGGTGGTGGTCCTATCATATGAAGCTGTGATCAGACAGCATCTAGATTTCTGCAGTCAGATTTAGTCCCTAGGATTCGAAGGGGGGATGAAGTAACCTTGGAGAAGATACAGAGACAGGTAACAAAAATGATATCAGGACTGTACAATGTTGATTGTGAGGATAGTGAGGGCATGCAGAATACACAGTTTGATGGAGAGAAGACTGGAGGGGGGTATTATGATCGAGATATTTAAGCTGTTGACGAGTTATCATAGGATTAACATTACGGAGATTTTTCATATGGAAGAATAATGGGAAGGAACAAGGATAGGGACCATCTGGAGGTTGCAAAAGGAAGTAGTCAGTAAAAGGATAAGAAGTAAGTTTTTTTCACGGAAAGTGGTAGGTGTATTGAATACATTGCCTGAGAGAGTTGGTGAAAGTGCGAATGGTGATCAGTTTAAGTGTAATATGATAGACTGTGTTGACTAGTATCAATAAAGGCCACGGAAAGATTTGGAGAATCCCATGTGGTCACTCTTGACCCTGAGTATGGTATCATGGCCTTCTTTCCATGCTGCCATCTTATGGTTTCTCTCCTACCATTTGTGAATGGATTGGCAGCTTCTGCTCTGGCCATTAATTGCATGTTATGGTGGATGGTTCTTCCCTCTCATCTGATTTTTTCCATCAGTGTTGGAGTATCCCAAGGCTCTGTGTTTTCACCCACACTCTTTCTCATATACAATGATCTTCTCTTACTGACCCAATCTTCAAGATCTTTTAAACCAATGATATAAATACTGATCTTCTAGCCATTCTGAAGTGAGGTGAAGATAATTTAATGAATTCTAGTGCTACCAAAACACAATCCTGCCTTATTTTCTGAAAGGACCATGCCTCACTCTCCCTCACATTTGATAACACTCTGCTACCAAGCAAGACCTGTTTCTCTTCTTGACTCTCACATCTAGCCTATCCTGGCATAAACATGTCACATCCATAGCCTCTGAAAACTTTTTTTTTTTCTTTCTAAATATTACTTCCCTTTTGCTCAACTCCTAACTCTTTATAAATTCCAAATCCACCCAGCCTTGAAGTACTGCTCTGACATCTGGGTTGGTGCACCAAAAATCTCCCTCAGAATGCTAATTGTATTCAGAAGAGTGCTATTTGCTTAATAGAGAGAAGGCTTAACCCTTCTCTCATTGCTTTCTCATAGATGCTAATGCCTGTTTCTGATTTATGTCTTTTCTACAGATATTTCCATGGATATTGTTCCATTGAACTGGTTGTTACTATTCTTCCAACAGAACAGTCTTCCAACTTCCATCACTTCAAGAAAAATATTAACAGCTTCCTTTCTTCTCTCTGATCACTTGCCCACATAAACATAGCACAATCATATTATATGTCTTGAGACCTTCATATGTAGGGATAATATTTAAAAACAACATTCTCTATTCTAACCTTTTTTTTTTGCATGTGTGGCCTCCACTCATGAGAGGTTCTTGTAAAAGTATGGTACTGCATAAGGTGGGTAGGGATAAGGATTTATTTTTCATTTTTTTAAAATTAATATAAATATATATTACTATTATTATTAAGGGTATTTAATCGGATTGTAGACATTTTTATATTAGAATTTTACTGACTAGATACACCGAGATAAGACAAAAATTTTAATTAGAACACAACTATTTTCATCGGAATGCAAATTTCTTCAGGTGTACATACTATCACAAAAAAAAAAAAAAAAAAAAAAAAAAAAAACTGGAAAGTTAGCAAGATAAAAAATGAACTTCTCATATAAACAAGTTAGGAACAACAACAGTCAAGTTTGAACTGCCGTACGGCAGTTCAAACTTGACTTTATGGATTTATGATGAACTAGAAAGATGCATCTTAGAATCAAAAGAAATAGTTCTGGATCCCTCACACATGAAATAGTAATTTAAGTTATAGCTTACTTGATTCACACAGTGCAGTAATTCAGTTTTGGCGTTCTCAAGATAGTTCCCACTCACTAATGCCTCACGCTAGACCTGACACAAAGATGCCAGTTCAAAGTTGACTGTTGTTGTTCCTAACTTGTTTATATGAGAAGTTCATTTTTTATCTTGCTAACTTTCCAGTTTTTTTGCAATAGTATGTACACCTGAAGAAGTCAGCATTCCGACAAAACTAGTCGTGTTCTAATTAAAGTTTTTGTCTTATCTTGGTGTTTCTAGTCAGTAAAATTCTAATATAAATATATATATATATTTATTTTTATTCATTATTTTACCCATTCCAGAAACCATGTACTAGAGACCAAAGAGAGTTTTTTCAAGCTACTTTAGGCCTCCAATTTCTCTGCAAAATAAAATTTACCTCAGTCAGATGATTTAGGCCTTTTCCTTAATAACCAAATCAAATTCACCTAAGGGGGGAAAATCATCTAGACATCTAAAGACCAGATCAAACAGCCACACACACACACACACACCACAAAAATTAGACATAATTCAAACTTGGGCCATCCTCATTTTCTCCACTAGAGATTCTGTAGACACACACACACACACACACACACACACACACACACACACACACACACACACACACACACACACACACACACACACATTTGAGATTCATTCATTTTTTAAAAAACATTCCTGCTAGCAGGTATTACATCTAGTAGAGTATCTCTACTCTACTAGATGTAACTTTATAGTATCTGTACCTCAATCCACTTCTTACAAAAAAAAAAAAATGTAACAGTAGATTTTAAAGATATCACAAGCCTTTCGAAAAATTTCAGAAAATACTATATGAACAAACTAACTTAAGATAATGTTTGAGCTTCTTTCCACTCTCACTCATTCAATTCACAAAAGCTCTAATGTCTTTTGCATCTAAGCGTTTAAGGAGTATTTCTGCATGAATGAACACCTTATTTTGGTCATAAAGTAACAGTACAAATAAAATAATATAAGATTAAATATGTTTCTTACAACATTTTTATGAGAATAAGGTTTTTATTCTCGTAAGGTTTTTATGAGAATTAGTTTATCAAATAGATAAACTAATTCTCATAAAAACTATGAGAATTAGTTTATAAGTAAAGGATATCTTGAAATCTGAATTAATGGACTATATTTGAAATATCCTTTATAGAGTGAAATTTAATCTAAGAAGCTGTTGAATGCTGTTCCAACATGAACAAGAGTAAATGCAGATAAAAATTTGGACTGTTTTTTAAAACATGTTGACTAATCATCCCCAGCCAAGCTTAGTTTTGTTGAACAATAAATTTTTCAGTATTTCTTTATATATGCAATAGATGCATTTCTTTAGTTCCTCTTACAAAAGTTTGTTCTTTTATGTACACTGAATCCAGATAATATCACTGCAACTGACACTCTGTCAAATATGAGAATATTAAGGAATGAATTTTGTTACTATTAATCAAAAGGTATTCTATACTCAATTACAAAGTTTGCAAAGCACAGCAAGCTTCTGGATTATCTAGCCCTTAACAACCTTTAACTCATCCACAGTACTAAAAATACAGTATAGCTTGTTGACCATTGTGGATATTAAAAAAAAAAAAAAAACTAATAATGAACCTACAATGAAAAATACTACTGTATTTTTGGCAAGTTTAGAACTTTTTTTTTTTTTTTTAAATCACATCTCACACATTTTTGGGGTGGGGTCCCTAAAAGCTCTCTCAAACTGCTTGACTTCAAATCTTGAAGATATTTCTATTGCTTCTTCATAGATACTAATTACTTAGCATGCATGAATCCCAGAAGACCGTTTTTATCAGTAATTGCCAATTATGAAAGTGAAATATAATCTCACTTCCTATAGATGTAATAAAATATCTAGAACATACTTGTTTTTATACAAAACTTACTGATATTTCCAATGATAACATGCTCACATCTTTGAGCTTTATCACTTCTGATAATGGAGGTATGACATCAAAGGAACTTTTCTGTTAAAAGAAAATTAAAACGAGGTTAACTAATTATTTAAATAATTTTCTATTGACCAATAAAAGACCTTTCAGTTAATCATAGTAATGTGCAATTCATCCTTGGATGAATTGCACATTACATGTTGAGAGTTTATTTCTCACTTGGTTAGACTATAATAAGTTTAGTTTAATCCTTTATCCAAGTGTGAGCAAACAACGTTTGCGCCTGAAAGTATCTTCAGGACTGGGGTAAGGTAGTGCAACACCAGGCAACTCGTTGCAAAGGTGGAGAAAGCTCTCATTACTCCTATCTCAGTATCTCCCATAATGCAAAGCACATCGCCTTGCGGATATGTGTAATGCTATGCATTAAGGCAAGGGCCACTACCCATACCGGTTTCGACCTTTATTGAGGTCTTGTCAGTGGGAGCCAGGCCCATTAGTGGAGATACAAAGGCAGAAGCAATGAGAGGTCATCCTAACCTATAGGAGTTGCCAAAGGGTGTGCAACCTTATTATTAAATTACTCCGGATTCAGAGAAAGATGTTGAGAGTTTATTTTTCATTCTTATATTTTTCATATATTTCTACTGGGCCTGGCTCCCACTGACAAGACCTCAATAAAGGTCGAAACCGGTACGGGTAGTGGCCCTTGCCTTAATGCATAGCATTACACATATCCACAAGGAGATGTGCTTTGCATTATGGGAAATACTGAGATAGGAGTAATGAGAGCTTTCTCCACCTTTGCAACGAGTTGCCTAGTGCTGGGGTAAGGTAGTGCAACCTGAAAGTATCTTCAGGAGCAAACTTTGTTTGCTCACACTTGGATAAAGGATTAAACTAAACTTATTATAATCTAACCAAGTGAAAAATAAACTCTCAACATCTTTCTCTGAATCCGGAGTAATTTAATACTAAGGTTGCACACCCTTTGGCAACTCCTATAGGTTAGGATGACCTCTCATTGCTTCTGCCTTTGTATCTTCACTACTAGGCCTGGCTCCCACCGATGAGACCTCAATAAAGGTCGAAACCGGTATGGGTAGTGACCCTTGCCTTAATGCATAGCATTACACATATCCGCAAGGAGATGTGCTTTGTATTATGGGAGATACTGAGATAGGAGTAATGAGAGCTTTCTCCACCTTTGCAACGAGTTGCCTGGTGTTGCATTACCTTACCCCAGTCCTGAAGATACTTTCAAGTGCAAACTTTGTTTGCTCACACTTGGATAAAGGATTAAACTAAGCACATTACATGATTAAAAATATTCATAAAATATTTCATTATTATTATTATTTTCGTAGCATCCATGGAGTCAACAGACTCATCGTGGGAGATACACTCAACCAGTAACATGTCTATCCTAATAAGCTTCGAAGTTATTTACATTAATGGTATATTACATATTATATTAATTATATCATAATTTCTATATATGAGCAATTATAAAACTTTTCAGAATATAATTTTTTAATACTGCTTATGGTTAATATTTAGATGCTATTTCATGTTATCTCCAATTCCAGAAATGTAGATGCATTTCTAGAATGTTTTGTAAATGTTTTGAGATGCCCAGCATTTATTTTCTGAAGTGCAATGACATCATGGCATTCCCCATAGTTTTTTTGGAGTGTGTGTGAGTGTGGAGGTATCATGGAGAGTATGATGAGCCAAAGATAGTTATAAAACTGTGTGACAATGTTATAAAAAAAGAGCGTGATGAGCCAAAGACATTGTTTATTGCCCATAAAACTGCTGTATAGTCAAATTTCTGATGCTCTATCTTTCAAGATGCTTTTGCTTAATATTATTAATTCTGAATGAATAATACTAGTGACAAATGATTCAGTATATTATTCTGTGTGTGTAGAGGCTTACGTGCTGTGAGGACATCACATTGGAGGCTTAATGGATTGTATACAGCACTCAGAAAGGATTAAAATAGAATTTAATACTTCCTATATATTTTGTCTCAGTAAATGAGACATCTTCAGGGATTATAAAAAAACTAATGTAACATAAAAACAAATAACACACAATACTAAGCCCAACCACGTGGATGACACTAAAGTCCTATCTAGGTGGAGCGCCCTCTAAGGGCAGTTGTAGGTGGCCTGGAATGTAAAGTGGGACCTCTGGTGATAAGCGTTTCTAAAATCTTAGGAAGCTTAATGCAACCATATTTGTCGAGATTTGGTTGCATTAAGTTTCAAATATGGTTGAGATTTGGTTGATTAAATTTGATCGACAAATTTAATCAACCAAATTTAACAAAATAATGATCGACAAATTTGTTGAGATTTGGTTGATTAAAATCAACCAAATCTCGACAAATATGGTTGCATTAAGCTTCCTAAGATTTGGGAAATGCTTATCACCAGAGGTCCCACTTTACATTCCAGTAAAGTGGGACCTCTGGCCACCTACAACCGCCCTTAGAGGGCCCTCCACCTAGATACGACTTTAGTGTCATCCACGTGGTTGGGCTTGGTATTGTGTGTTATTTGTTTTTATGTTACATTAGTTTTTTTGTAATCCCTGAAGATGTCTCATTTACTGAGACAAAATATATAGGAAGTATTAAATTCTGTTTTAATCCTTTCTGAGTGCTGTATACAATCCATTAAGCCTCCAATATGATATATTATTCTAATGCCACCTTTAGTTTGCACATTGTGTTCATTGCATGGTATGAGACCATCTTGCTTTCTGGAGGCCTGAAATGTTAAGAGGGGAATGACAAAATATTTGGTTTGCAAAGCACAGCAAGCTTCTGGATTATCTAGCCCTTAACAACCTTTAACTCATCCACAGTACTAAAAATACAGTATAGCTTGTTGACCACTGTGGATATTTAAAAAAAAAAAAAAAAAAACTAATAATGAACTACAATGAAAAATACTACTGTATTTTTGGCAAGTTTAGAACTTTTTTTTTTTTTTTTTTAAATCACATCTCACACATTTTTGGGGTGGGGCCCCTAAAAGCTCTCTCGAACTGCTTGTCTCAATACAGAGGAGAGCAATTAGACTTATTAATGTCCCATCTCTTATCAACTCTCTCCACCCACTTTTGCACAGACGTTTGGTTTCTACAGTATGTATATTCTATAAATATCATCATCATCATCATCATCAAATTCCTGCCATGTACCCTCAAGGGGTGTACAGGATATGACAGTACTACATGAAAAAATTACATCATTAATAACTTCCTATCTACAATTTTCCTCCAAATCAGTCTGTTACTTGTCAAGACTCCAACATTATCAGATCTTATATTTCTATCGTCTAAGGCACTTTGTACCATAGCAATCCACCTATATCTTGGTCTTCCTCTGGGTTGTTTTCCTGCCAACCTGGCAGAGAACACTTGTTTTGCTAATCTTTCCTCTCCCATTCTATTTAAGTGACCATACCATCTGAGATTAGCTCTGCTAACGCATTCCTGGATGCTGACAATGTCAAGTTCTTTCCTAATATCCTCATTTTTAATATGATATTGCCATTGATGCCATCTGTTCATGCCTCTAATCTTTCTCAGGACTCTCATATCTGCAGTCTCTAGTCTTTGGTCAAGTGTTTTACTTCTGACCCAGCTCTCAGATCCATAAGTTAAAATTGGTTTGAACACAGTCTTGTATACAGCTAATTTAGTGTTCCGACTAATTTCTTTCTTATTCCATATGAATTTATTCAATTGACTTCCCACGATACCAGCTTTGCTGATTCTGTTGTCTATTTCTATATTTAGTTTACCATCTTCAGTAAAAATTGTGCCTAAGTAGCTGAAATGTTTTACTTGTTCCACAGGTTCTCCATTCACAACACAGTTGACATTTTCAATGATTCTGCCTATTTTCATTGTCTTTGTCTTTTTATTGCTGACCTTCATACCATATCTATTACAACAGCTATTCAATTTAGTCAGAGAATCTTGCAGACTTGTAGCGGATTTATTTAGAAGTATAACATCATCCGCATAAAGCAAAGAGCTGACATTAACATTTCCAATTTTGATATCAGGTTTAATACCACATTCCTTCATAATGTGATCCATATAGATAATGAATAACAGAGGGGATAATGTACATCCTTGTCTCACACCAGATTTAACATTAAACCATCTTCCTGTACTTCCTTCAATTCTAACTGCTGACTCACAACTCAAATAAAGACTAAGTATTGCTTGATATAATGCCCCATTGACACCATATAACTGCAGCGTATTGAATAGCTTCTCTCTTGGCACCTTGTCATATGCCTTTTCCAAATCGACAAAACTTAAATACAGATCTTTGTTATATTCCCATGCTTTCTCGACTATTTGTCGTAAAGTGAAGATCTGATCCTGACAGCCTCTATTTGGCCTGAATCCAGCTTGTTCTTCACCAAGCTTTTCTTCCACAATTCTTCTCAACCGTTTCTCAAGTATACTTGCATAGATCTTGCCAGGAACACTCAGTAGGGAAATACCTCTGTAATTCTCACATTCAGTTTTATTTCCCTTTTTATATATGGGTACTATGAGAGCTCTACTCCAATCATCGGGAATTCGTCCCTCTGTCCAGGCTTTCTGAACTATGCAGTGCAGCCACTGTAAGACTCTTATACCACCATACTTCAGCATTTCTGGTCGAATATCATCTACTCCTGCTGCCTTTCCACATTTCAAGCCTTTGACGGCTTTTTCTACTTCAAGTATGGATATGTATTCCTGACTGCATGCCTGGTCAGTGTTTTTTATCACTGTGCTGTCATCACTGCTTGTTTCATTTAGCAGTTTTTCAAAGTAATTACTCCATACTTCAAGGATATCTTTTTCTCCTGTTTTCATTTCACCTTTATCATCTCTAATTCCTTTTACAGCACTCTTTCCTCCATTCCTAAGCTTCTTCAACAACCTCCAGAATATTTTGCCACCTTCTTGATATTTATTTTCTATATTCTTGCCAAAGTCCTCCCATGACTTTTGTTTAGCTAGTTTTACACACTGTTTAGCTTTCTTACATTTGTCTCTGTATTCTGTAAGAGTAAAAGCTGACTTATTTGCCAGGAACTTTTGATATGCTTTCTTTTTTTCCTTCACTGCCTCTTTAACTTCCTGTGTCCACCAGGGAGTTCTGATTTTTTTATCTTTGCACACAACCTCACCACATGCCTCTCTGGCAGAATCAATCAATATTTCCTTCAGAGTTTGCCACTGAATCTCCAAGGTTTGATTCCTGTTCTCAAACTCTTTCATTTTCTTTTCAATAATATTTCTGTATTTTAGTCTACAATTTACATCTGAGAGCTGCTCAACTTTTATTCGCTTTAAAACTTTCTTACATGTTATTCTTTTCAATATGAAGTTCAATTTTATCCTGCTCAAGACTAAATAGTGATCACTTCCAATTTCAAATCCTCTGTACACTCTGGTGTCCTGCACCAGGGAGAAAACATCACTATCAACAATAACATAGTCAATGAGACTTTTCTTATTCCTAGCCTCTTCTCTCCATGTGAATTTGTGCACATTTTTATGTTGGAACATGGTGTTCGTAATAACCAGTCCATGTCCTGAGCAGAAATCCAACAGATATTTGCCATTATTATTAGCTTTGCTCTTTTCTCCAAATTTTCCCAAAATATTTTTGTATGTCTCACAATCATTTCCTACTCTACTATTTAGATCCCCAACAAGGACCAACTTTTCCTTTTTCATTGTGTCAGTTGCTTTTTCTAAAGCCTCAAAAAATTCCTCCACTTCTACCTTAGTAGAACCTTCTGTGGGACCATAGGCACAAATAAGTCTCATTGTCCAGTTCCCCATTCTCATATTTGCCCACATTACTCTACTTGAGACTGACTGCCATTCAAGAAGATTAGCCTCGTATTTTGTGTTGAATACTATGGCTACTCCTTCTTTTCCTTGATTGTTATTGCCTGAATATAACATTTTGTATTTATTGCTCAGAAAGATCTCACCAGTTTTGGTCTTTTTTGTTTCAGTCACCCCTATTATGTCGATCTGGTACTTATCTAATTCCTCAGCTAGCTCCATTTCTTTGCCATTCAGGCTTCTTACGTTGATAGTACCGATCTTTAACTCTGGTGATGTTGAGTTGGGGTTTGTTTTCAGATTTGTTCCAGTAGCTGACTTTTCGCTGTTCGCCCTGGTTCCCTGGCGAAAACAACGGGGGCCTTGTTTAACCGGGCGACGCCCCAGCCGGCATGAAATTTTGTCATGTTGTACCATCATTTTTTATTTTGGTTTAACCAATAAGAATACAATTTGGTCGGCTAAATCCCAAATTGCCAGCCCATCCTCGTTCGTTCAGTATCAAAGTAGATACCCAACAGGGTGCACCACGAGAAGGTGAGGATTGGACATTAGGTCAGAAGCCCTGGTCGGTTCTCCGCATTCCTTTAAAGGCTATGTGGAGGTCTCCTCTCAGTTATACAGCTTTGACCCTTAAGCACCCCATTCTATAAATATTTCCATGGGAAATGCTTATCTGAAATAACATCAATAATTCCTCCACTCAGTACTAAACTCATTGGAACACGTGCAGCTGCTGCTTAACATCTCTTCAAAGCACACCTAGAGACAAACAGAACAAGTTTCTTTTCCTCCTTCTCCATTCCTGCAACTGCTGCACTGTGGAACAGTCTCTCACCTGCTGTATTTCCCAAGGAATACAATTTACAGTCATTTAAATCAAATGTAAACAAGTTCCTTCTTTCCCAACCCACTACCCATACACGATACTAATGTACTATATACCATACACAAGAGGTTGATTGATCAACCAACCTCTTGTGTATGGGTGCAACATAAAAAACACACATCTCTGTGTGCTACTATACATTTTGTCATTATGACAGAAATGAAACTTTATCTTGCCATTACCACAGCATGAAATATGCCACTTTTTAAATTCAATTTAATTATATTATCTCATTTTCCATTTAATACAAGAATCAATGGCATGGCATGTCATGATTTAGTAACATGACTTTACAGAAATCTAACTGCTAAGACAAGGTAGTAATCCTATCTGTAGTCAGTCTGTCAATTGCATTGCATATATTCTCTGATTAGTTTGTCTACCTTATGAGAAAAAAACTCACTAGTTCTTCATAATTATCTTCAACAAGCCCTTAGACCTGCATCTTTCCAACCAAAGAACATCACTGTTTACTAACTGAGATATGAAAGGTCTTGCTTATATGGCAAGTCATTGACTTACAGAGATTCGAGTTATGCAGATTTGTATTTGATATGTGGTTGCTGTACTTCACCCTAAGACTAGCAACTTTATAAACATACTAGATGGCTAAAACATTGAGCCGAAAGCTTCAGTGTAGAATAGGTAAGATATTAAAATGGAGGACATTATGGATTCTGATATCTTTTATAGCCAAATGTAAAAAAGAAACTTTAAGAAAATTTTCAAATATTTAACAGAAAGCTTAGGAGAATATAACCTTCGACATCAGAGTTACCTTGCTTTGCACTACTTAAAATGCACAAGGTAACTCCAACGATATATTCTCATAAATTTTCTTTCAAAACTTTAAATTTCTTTCTACATCTGGCTGGATCCATAATATCTTCAATTTTAATATAACAGATAGCCTTCCTAGCATACTGACAAAAGCTGTGCAAGTTGATTACTTACTGTATAAGCAAGAGCCTTCATAACTCATTTGGTAAACAATGATGTTCTTTGGCTGGAATGTGGGAGCTCTGTGTGTAAGCGTTTTACTTACACACAATATTTAAGTTTAGTGGAAAGTAAGAGCCGCATCATTAGAAAAATAACTGTAGCTCTGTGTGTAAGTGTTTTCTAAACACACTTACACACAGAGCTAGGGTTGGCTGTTCTAATGATGTGGCTTTTTCCACTGAACTCAAATATCTTCACCATACTTTCCTGGTCAATAGCTACAGCTGCAAAACAGATAAAATACCACCTCGCCCTCTTACTTTCCCCCTTCTCCAACATACAAGAACAAAACACCATTATTCCTATTCCTTATGTCTAAGGTACATCAAGAAAGATAGTCCAAGTATACTAATAAAATATACCCTTCGCACCACATTCAAAACCACACGTTAAATTAGCAACTCTGATCCACTCTCCTAAAAATAAACTCCATCCCCTAGAGTGAATGAAGTTCCATGTGACTTAGCCTACCATGGACAGACAGGAAGATCTGTTAATATAGAGAACATAAAAAATACATTTGCTACCATTATCATGGCAAGTCTGGACTGGCAAACCACTTTTTGGACACCCCTTGACACAGGATTCAATGGAAGAAAATCAATGTGTTTATAGAAATTGTTACAGATATGAAGATTATTTTTTAGAGTCAGCCATGGCTATGAAGCATTCTCCTAACCCGAACAAGCATGGTTGCATTAATTTGCCAAAAATTTGGGAGACTGTTATCTTAAGATCACCTACATAGCTGTAATACTTCTTTTATACAACATTAGAGAGCATGAAATTAGAACTTTAGATCTTTCATCCATTACAACTTGAACTGTTTCACTTAATCATTGTTGTGTGTTAAGTGTAATATGTAGTGAGATCTGAAGATGCTGGTTTGAAATCCAGTGAAATATAAGCCAATTAATAAACATTTTTTTTTATTATATAATTTACTTCATTTGGTGTAATAATACCATTAAAAATTTAATTTTCTCAGTTTTCTTTACACAAGCAGAACCTGTTTAACTTTAATTATCCTCTGAAGCAATATTTGTCAAAAATGCATCTATTTAAGAACTATTCAACTTATGCAGAAACCTTCAAAACAAATCAACTCTTTAAGTCGAGGACTTACTGTATCATAAAAATGCAAAATTTAACATACCTTACAAGAAATTATACCGGATTTACATCATATTACACCCAAGTTATGGAAACAAGATCTGTGTCTTAAATAACTCCATGCCTGTGGTTTTACTGGGAGTAGTTGACTTCACAAGTTACACAGACTAGTGTGGGACAGACATCCCTCAACCTCACTTGATGCTCCAGTTCATCCCACAGATCTTCATTGGGTCAAGATCAGGGCTCTGCAGATACCAGTCAAGTGTGGTGACATTTATGTCCACAAAACACGCAGTTAAAATAGCAGCTTTATGACATGGTGCATTGTTTTACTGAAAGAGATAATGGTTAGTTCTGTAGAAACATCACAAAGTATGAAGCATTGCATTGTCCAGAATGTTCAGATACCTCTCAGAGTTCAGAACCCGAACTAGGAAAACAGGACTCACACTTCTTCTTTCACTATGCGTTATTCCTGCTTCCTATGCAGGGTCTGCATGTTACTTAGATGTAACTTCTTAGTACCACTCCCAACCGACCTGTTGTCTAGTCTGCCGCTTGGGGGGGGGGAGATATATTTTTGACTATAGCAGTGTATGTTCACAGGGCTGGTTTGCCTGCTAACCTAAACTGGTGGAAAAAAACCCTACTGCCCGTGCCCAAGACCGGCTAACTTGGCTTTGCCTGAGGAAGATCCTTGAGTTCCTCACGTCTTCGATGGGAATTGAACCTGGGGCACTCCTTCCCCAGGCATATGGTTGCAAAGCCACTAGGCTAACTGTGCAGACCAGACCATACTCACACTGCCAGCTCTGAATTTTCTAGTTGGGGTTATGCAAACTGGTAAGAGAGGTTCACTGGGCAAATGCACACCCATCCATCTGCTTGGTAGAAAGTACAATGTGATTTGCTGCTCCATGACTCAGTTTTCCACGCTTCCATGTCCCAATGTACATGCCCTTTGCATCACTGATGACAATGCTGCATGTTAGTTCGGTTAATGTGAGACATGCATATTGTGGTCCTACCATGGAATTCCATGTTGTGAGTCTCGGTTCTGAATGTTTTTGTTTGGATTTATGTTCCAGTCAATGCCCAAACTCTAGAATTCTGGATTCTCTGAATTCAACATGTCAGTCAACGAATGGTGGATTTTACATATTATCCTTCGTAGCACCATGACTCCATGCACTTCCATCTCAGTATGGTATCACTGATTGTTGACTGGGGATGGCCCAATTTTTAAACAATTTGCCAAACAGATAGAAGAATGTTTCCACCAACCTCAACAATATAAAAATGAAAACCTACTAGTTCTGTCAGAGATAACCGTGGCTTCTTTTGGGTTAGGACAAAGAAAAAAATGCAGTCATGAATCATAACATTACAAAAATACATAAAATCATTGATGAACAATTACAATATAAGTTGAAACAAAACCAGGTGGAATATGGGAACTGTCATGAGTTAGCTACTGTTCAATAATATGTACAGATTTTGCTATGGAGCAGGACTAGGGAATAGTAATGTTGTACAAGTTTCTTAGCATATTCATTGCGTACTTGTATGCAAGGAGAAGAGACTAATTTTTCCTTCAGTTTTTCTTCATCTCTTTGTGACAGAAACTTGCCTTTTTTTGAGCATATTGTATAATACCTAGTTTTTGTACTATATGATGCAGGTAACAACCAGTATGAGCAGACTTGCGATATACACTACAGAGAATCCTCATTCAGCTTTTTTGGAAATTAAAACATCCAGAAAAGGTAATTTTCCTTCACTCTCCAGTTCCAAAGTGAATTTTATTTTTTGGTGGAAGGAGTTGATAGATAAAAGAAAATTCCGTAGCTCAGCATCAGTGTATTTCAGCTAAAGAATTGTCAGTACCCTTGACCATTTTGTTTAATTTGAGTCTCGGGTCTGGGTTAGTCCCGAGCAGGTGGAAAGAGGGGAAAATAGTTCCACTGCATAAAGGTGGTTCCAAGACTGCTGTTGTAAATTACCGACCGATTAGCATATCAGGAATCATTGTCAAGGTCTTAGAGAAATTAGTCAAGAAAAGAATACAGGATTGGATAGATGAAAATGGGATATTGTATGGGGGACAACATGGTTTTGTGAAGGGTAGATCATGCCTCAGTAACTTGCTCACGTTTTATAACACAGTGATGGCTGAACTGGATAGGGGTAATGGGTTTACAGTGATACTACTGGACCTTGCCAAGGCCTTTGATAGGATACCACATGGAACCCTAATCAGTAAACTGGAGCAGATGGGTATAGATATAGGGTTGGTGAGATGGATAAGAGGGTGGTTGAAGGAGTGATATCAAAGAGTGGTTTATTCAGGAGTGGAGTCTAAAAGACGTCTTGTGACTAGTGGAGTGCCACAGGGCTCTGTTCTTGGACCACTGCTTTTCAATTTGTTCATCAATGATATTGGAAAGGATCTGAGAGGAAGTGTTCACTTGTTTGCTGATGATGCAAAGTTGGGTAGAGCAATTGTGAGTGCACAGGATGTCAAAATTTTACAGGATGATTTGGATAGTTTGGAGGACTGGGCTAGGAAAAATGGATGTCAATTTAATGTGGCAAAGTGTAAGGTTATGCACTTTGGGGTGAAAAGAATAGCAGCAGTATATCGCATTGGTGGAACCATACTCCAGGAGATTGATGAGGCCAGGGATTTGGGAGTGTTGGTGGATAGGGAGTTGAAGTTTAGGGGGCACATTGCAAAAGTAACTAAAACAGCTCACCAAATCACTTGGCTTCTGAAAAATACTTTAACATGCAGAGACGAACAAGTTGTTGTTCCTCTGTATCGAGCCTTGATAAGACCCCATCTGGACTTCTGTGCCCAGCTTTGGACACCAGGGTTTCTTCGTAATGGGGAGGAAGTGGAGAGGGTCCAGAGACGAGTGACCAAGATGATAGCAGGTCTGTGGAATGAACCTTATGAGAATAGGTTGAAGATTTGTGGGTTGCAGAAATTGGACAATAGGCGAAGGAGGGGTGATATGATTGAGACATTCAAATTACTGAAGGGTTTTTATAAGATTGATCCTGAAGATATTTTTGAAAATATGACTGGTGGTGGGAGGACTAGGGGCCATGCATGGAAGCTGGGCAAGAGCGTGGTTGACAAGGGTGTTAGAGCTAGGTTCTTTACTTGGAGTAAATGAGTGGAATAAGCTTCCAGAGTCTGTTGTGGGTGCTACGACCGTGAATGAGTTCAAGGCAAGGTATGATAGATACTGTGTGAATGTTGAATAGTTGTTCTTGACATGATGTTAGGGCCTCCCTCGATGAGTCTGTCGACTCCTTGGAGTTTCCCGGAACAACAATAATAATAATAATAATATTTCCAGATGGTAAAGAATACATCTTCACCAAACTGAAGGTTTTTTTTTTTTTTTTTTTTTTTTTTTTTTTTGTAGATCTGAGGAAACTTTTTTTTCAGGTTTTCCAAGAATATTTCCATATTCATGGAGGCTTCCCATTTCAAGGCTGGACAGCTGCATGTAAATTTTCCCATTCCATCTGAAATAATTAGACTAGAGACAATGTTTGAAAAGTTGAGAGGTATCAGGAGGGAACAGATCATCTGTAAGTTCTATGATTTCATCAAACAAACATTTGTGAACAAAAGATATGACATTTAGACTAGTTATTAAAACACTTAAGGAATTGAACAACGTAGTTAAGGATATAAATTAAATTAAACTTTAATAAATATTTACCGATATTTCGGCAACGTCACGTTGCCATCTTCTAAAGGAACTTACAAAAAAAAAGTTATGTGCACGTAGGCACTACAACACAGAAACTGGGAATGAAGAGATGAAGCTATTGTTCTCCTAACAGTCCTGATGGTGCCTGTTAGGAGAACAACAGCTTCATCTCTTCATTCCCAGTTTCTGTGTTGTAGCCTACGTGCACGTAACTTTTTTTTTTTTTTTTTGTAAGTTCCTTTAGAAAACGTGACGTTGCCGAAATATCGGAAAATATTTATTAAAGTTTAATTTAATTTATATCCTTAACTACGTTGTTCAATTCCTTAAGTGTTTTAATAATGCATAACCAACGTATAAGCCTGTCTACGAGAATCTAGACTAGTTAGCATATCTGATGGCATGATGGAAAGATAGTTTCTGGACAAATTGTTATGAGTTCTTAATGAAGGAGTCCATGTGTCTGATTCTTTAGAAGTTCTTTAGAAGATTGGCAAGATGTTTTGATAAAAGATAAGTAAGTAAACTAATAACATCTATGATCAGCCTAAGCAAAATGCTAGCCTTGTGTACCTTGGATGCCCATATAGCTGCAGGGTTAATGCATTTATTTCAACTTTTATTTTCCATCTGTAGACCAAGTGAGCACGGTGCATAAAAGATAGCTGATCTCTTCATGGTTTGTCCAAGTAGAGTCATAATCTAATAGGACATAAGTGGAGAAATGTGACAGCAAGAGCGAAATCTTAGACATGTAATCAACTGTATCCACAATGACTATTAAGTTACTTTTGTCAGCTTTGATTATTATAAATATCCTTGTTCTTTTAAATTAGAAAGAGCTTTTTTTTTTTTTTTCTTCTTCTGAGAAGTTTATGTTGCTTTTAGGAGGGTGAGATGAAGACAGAAGAATTGCAGTCTTCAGTCTGATGTCATTTGTAATCAGGTTTGGAGAAAGTAAAGGGTCTTTCTAGGTTATAAATCAAACCTACTTTAGCAATGTGTTCAGACATGATAGCAAAATTGAAACTTTCTTTAACCTTTTCTTCAGCTTTTGTCAAATTATGAGTTGAGATGTTTGCTAACACCTTTTAATTAAGTGAGGAAACATTCAAAATGAACTTCTTCTCGTCTTAAAGAGCGTTAAATTTTTTTATTTGTCTGTTTTTGCAAGATAAAGTGCTACTGTAAGAGGAGCCAATCATATTGTCTAAAAAAAAAAAGCTATAGGTCAGCATCTGTGCATTTTGCTAAAAAATAGTGCAATTGAAGACACAAGGAACATCATTCAGAGTCCAACATAATCTACCATTCCCTGAGCAACATTTGTTTTTTTTTTAAACTAATAGTCTCATGCTCATAATTTGCTATTTATGTAATTTCTTCAAGTTATGTTAATCGATATTTATTTAATTATATATGTTTGGGATAAATTACAGTTATGAAAAGTTGTGTATTAAAATATCATTAATTTTGTGAATTTAATTCCTTTAATATAATATTAGAAACTGTAATATATGTAATTTTGATATATCCAGAAGATTCTTTGTGGTATCACTTGACTGTTTGCTATGAGAAATTATGTTATTTTTAGTTAGCGCATGTTTACTCTATACTATGCACAAGGGGAAGTTGATGTGAGCTAAACCGGTGAGAACCAGTTTTTGGCGGGAAAAAGGAAGGAGTAGATACGAAAATGTAAGTAAAAACAGAATCGAGGAGGAAAGTATAGAGAATGGTAGTTGGGGACTGGAAGGGAATTTTGACGTGCCAAAAACGATATTTAAAGGACTGGGAATGACTTGGTATTTTAACTTACCTTTTTTCTGAGTTGGATTTTTACTAAAACTTCCCAATGCCTAGCAGTGAAATAGTGCATGAAATAGGTTAATACGTATGAGAAAACAAAGAAATAAGTAGATAACTTAAACCAAGTGCATAAAGATTATACTCTCCCAAGTCTATAAATCAGTTGCAGAAATAGAAGATTCTTTTAAGTTTGTGCTACTACATGGTAAAAGTCAGTAAGGACTTAAAAATTGTTGTTTGATCTACTTATGACGTGTTGAAGCTATATCATGGTAAGATTACCTATACTATACTTAGTGAGAAGTAACGAAAATTAATTCTACCGAAAGTAAATCGTTTTCCTAGTTGCAGTATTCAACCAGTCAAGATTTAATATGTGATGTGCTAAGACTTTTCCTTTTCCCTCTTCAAATGATAAATGCTATGTTATTGAATTAAGTGTTCATTAACTGAATGAGAATACTGTGAAGCCTATTTGTTGTAATTTAGGAATCTCAAACTTACATGAACTAAAATTGATTGACTGAGCATAGAGAATTACTAAGGAATGTCTGAATGTTCATGAGTTGTATTCTTCTAAATATCTTGAACTGATTTGATATTTAAAATTGTTTTGAAATGCAACTTTAATCAGAGTAGAGTTATGATATAAGCTCGTTGTAATAAGAAGGATAAGATCTGTATAACATAATCTTTAATTATAAAGTTTAAGCTCAGCTGAGTAGTATACTAGTGACTTAATGAGAGCTCTATATTCGTTCAATCATAATATCCCTGTTGGAATATTGTGTTATGATGTAATTTATGTGTCACTGCATTAAATAGTTTTGTTTGAATTGAATCTTGAATTTGCCTGATTTTTTCATTGCACCGCTCATTAAAATAATCCGAATCTCAGCTAGAACCCTATGTAATAAAAATAAGAACCTCGGCATAAATTCAGCTTTATAATAACCTGATACAGTTGAAGGTTGATTTATCTAAGTTGCTTTTGCAATTTTTGAATATGGAGTGGTACAGTATAATATAAATATTCTTCACATTCGGATGATATATCAGCCTACAACTAATTAAATACTAACAAGAGAGAACTATAAGATGTGATTGAGAAGAAGTACGATCCAACAATATTGTCTAAAAAAAAGCTATAGGTTGTGGAATGTAACCTTTGGGTAACAGAACAAATAATGTTTTTTTGATAAATTAATGTAGTTCTTCTAGAATGGAAACATTCTTTGAAATATAAAATCTTTGGGATTATGTTATTATTCCTGCATTTCTTTAGAAATTTGAGATCATTCAATAGTTTTGCTTTTTTGCACTTTTAATCTTCTTTTTGACATACCTTTTTCTTTACTTCCCCATTAAGTCCATGATGATTATCTAGACTTTCGACCTAAAATATATTAGGTTTTCATTTTTATGTTGTTACAACCAAAATAAACCCAATATATCCTTTCTTTTAGTGTTGCATGGTGATCAGCATTCAGTTTGGAAATTACGGACTTTACAACCATTATAAATAACTATTTTTAATAAAAAGAGTTAAATAGTTATTTTTAAAAATAGTTGTATAATATTATATATAATAATAGTTATAATATATAATAATAGTTAAAAATAGTTATAACATAGTCGTAAAGTCCATAATTTCCAAAACGAATAAAGCCATTATACTTATAGTTAAGATAAAAAGAAAGGATAGGTTAGTCCATAATTTTGGAAATTATGGACTTTCCGACTATGTTATAACTATTTTTAAAAATAGTTGTATAATATTATATATAATAATAGTTATAATATATAATAATAGTTAAAAATAGTTATAACATAGTCGTAAAGTCCATAATTTCCAAAACGAATAAAGCCACTATACTTATAGTTAAGATAAAAAGCCGAACGGCTAGTTTTCTGGCAACCTTAATAGAAATTAAGGGGATAAAAATCCCTTGTTGTTTTACAGCCAGTATGTGAAACTTAAGATCGCGAACTACGATCTATGAGTTTCATGCCGAAAAAAACTATCGGCATAGGCAATTCGAAGCAAAGGTGGAGCAAGCTCCCTCACTATTCTTGATATTTTCTCACAATGTAAAACACAGCTCCTAGGAGATGTAAAACTGTCATTGCATTATGAGGAGGTCAATACCCAGACTGGTTTCAACCTCTTTTGAGGTCTCATCAGTGAGTAGGGAGACCTGGAAGATATCAAAGCTTAGTGAAAAGAACTTGCATACCTTCACTATACGAATGCCATAAAGGTGTATTAATATTTATAGTTAAGATAAAAAGCCAAATGGCTAGTTTTCTGGCAACCTTAATAGAAATTAAGGAGATAAAATTCCTTTGTTGTTTTATAGCCAGTAAGCGAAACTTAAGATCGCGAACTACGATCTATGATTCATGCCGAAAAAACTATCGGCACAGGCAATTCGAAGCAAAGGTGGAGCAAGTTCCCTCACTATTCTTGATATTTTCTCACAATGTAAAATACAGCTCCTAGGAGATGTAAAACTGTCATTACATTATGAGGAGGTCACCCCAGACCGGTTTCAGCCTTTTCTGAGGTCTCATCAGTGAGTAGGGAGACCTGGAAGATATCAAAGCTTAGTGAAAAGAACTTACATACCTTTGCTATACGAATGCCATAAAGGTGTATTAATATTTATAGTTAAGATAAAAAGCCAAATGGCTAGTTTTCTGGCAACCTTAATAGAAATTAAGGGGATAAAAATCTCTTGTTGTTTTATAGCCAGTAAGCGAAACTTAAGATCGTGAACTACGATCTATGAGTTTCATGCCGAAAAAACTATCGGCATAGGCAATTCGAAGCAAAGGTGGAGCAAGCTCACCATTCAATTATGAATGGTGAAGTAAAAGTAAAAGTAAAAGAGATTCAGGCAAAATACAACTTTTGATTAACAAAAACAAACATTTAATTTTAGAATCACAAATTTTACACTTAAGATCAAATCACTAATTAAGTTATTATAAACACTTCAGCCTTTCTGATAATATTGTCATACAAACTCAGACAATGGTAAATTTGTTATCTCTAATGCAGTCTTCTCACAGTTCCTTAAGTTCCAAATACAATAAAATTGCAGTAACACCTCTTTACAAGCAAACACTTTTAAATTTACACTTCAGCTAATCTTCACAATAGTTACTGTTAATATAAGGAAATTCTAGGATGAAACACACGCACATCTCTGCATAGGAATATTAATGGTTGGAATGTTCTTATTGATAATCTTCTTTCTTCGTCAACTTACTCACAAACAATTTTTATAACTGTAAACACTTTATACAATAAACGGCACTCATTGAAATAAATCTTCTAAGCAATAACTGAATTAATCAACGGTTACAATGCACATAATCAAACGTTCTTGCATGAAGTACTACTGATCACTTATGAATTAAGGTAACACACAATAATTCCTTGACTTATAGTTTTATATGCACAGTTGTCCATTCCTCCGGCATTCAATTAATTCTTTAGGCACTATAATTCTAAACACAGCTATCATTAAACTTCAACTTTACAGCCTCTACTATTCTCTAGTTACTCTGTGCTATGCTTAAAGATTCCGTGTGTCCTTGAAAGGTCGGCCCTGAAATTAAATCTCAACTCTAGTATCGTTATTCATTCAGTAGTCACTCAGCTGTCTTCCGTAGCTATAATTGTTATTCTACAACTTATTAGCTAACCGCTTCTCGACTACTAGACTTTTAATTAGCTGCTTGAGTGACTTGCCGACTCGCTATTATCACACTCTGATTTCTGAATGCCGAATTAGAATATCCTCTGATTCCAACCGAATGCCAATCCTCTCTCTCTCTCTCTTGATGAGACCACAAAAAAGGTTGAAACCGGTCTGGGTAGTGACCTCCTCATAATGTAATGACAGTTTTACATCTCCTAGGAGATGTGTTTTACATTGTGAGAAAATATCAAGAATAGTGAGGGAGCTTGCTCCACCTTTGCTTCGAATTGCCTGTGCCGATAGTTTTTTCGGCATGAATCATAGATCGTAGTCGCGATCTTAAGTTTCGCTTACTGGCTATAAAACAACAAGGGATTTTTATCCCCTTAATTTCTATTAAGGTTGCCAGAAAACTAGCCATTTGGCTTTTTATCTTAACTATAAATATTAATACACCTTTATGGCATTCATATAGTGAAGGTATGTAAGTTCTTTTCACTAAGCTTTGATATCTTCCAGGTCTACCTACTCACTGATGAGACCTCAAAAAAGGTTGAAAACGGTCTGGGTAATGACCTCCTCATAATGTAATGACAGTTTTACATCTCCTAGGAGCTGTATTTTACATTGTGAGAAAATATCAAGAATAGTGAGGGAGCTTGCTCCACCTTTGCTTCGAATTGCCTATGCCGATAGTTTTTTCGGCATGAAACTCATAGATCGTAGTTCGCGATCTTAAGTTTTGCTTACTGGTTATAAAACAACAAGGGATTTTTATCCCCTTAATTTCAAAGCCACTATACATTTTTTTTTATAATTGATTTTTATTGCTGGAAAATCTACATAATCATCAATATATGGCTACATTAATTTGCTAAAAATCTGGGAGACTGTGATTGTAAGACCACACGTACCCAAACTTTTCTGAATTAACTTTGTTTTTATCTGACCCCTAGGGGATGCTTTGTTAAGACATTAGTTCTCTTTTAGGTACAATTTGAAATGCTTCTACAATTATCTAATCAAATGCTATGTGCCTATCACATTTGTAATTTTGTGCTTAAACAAGGTTGGTTGGAAATACAGCAACATATTAGTAACTTCAGTAAATTGTTTATTTTTTTTTTTCAGTGCTTTATACTGTAAAGCACTGTTATGAGTACTTTAAGCTACAAACTTATTTTTTGTGAATGAAATTGGTATGTAAATCATAATTAATGAAGACAAAGATTAAATTTAGCAATGAAGACAAGTCAAAGAAGAATATACATAATCCTGGCAGATCATGTCTCAAGTGATGCAATATCAAGCAACCTCTGACAAAGGTTTGCATTTTTATAACCTCAAGGCAGAATTTTTTTGCTTGTTTAAAATAAAATGGATATTTATTATCCTTTTAATAATTTTCATTGCTAACTGTAATCATTTTAGTTTCTTTTCTTTTTTTTTTTCTTAAAAGAACCTATCTCCCCCCTTTTTTAAAAAAAATAGTATCTGTCTGCTTATGGTATTTGATTTTCACTGATAATTAAACAGTTCCTATTCTTAATGCTAAATTACATGTATTTTTTCAACATTTGTAAATTTCAAGATAAATACAATTTAACTTAAAGGAAACTACTGGACTGATAATGGAAATGAGGTGCAGATTTTGAAGTATAGTAAAGTGATTTATAAATGAATTGTATAGCAACAAATAGCAAGAATATGTAGTCTAAAGATGGTAATGTGCTAACAATGAGATTGATTTTCCTAATGTTTAATTCCATGCAAATGGTAAGAGGAAAATACAGGTAACCCTCATATAATGCGGATGTTAGGTTCCACAGAAATGCCGCGTTATCCGAGACTCAGATCACATAGAAAAAGTAGGGTTATGTTCCGAAATAATTTTCTTAAAATTATTTTTTAAAATTATATAAACAACAATGACATATCCAAAAAAAAGATATTTTTATTTAATTCAGGTAATTCATGTAAGTTAAGAAAACATACAAACTATGAAACAAAATACATAGTATAAACTTATTAAAATACAAATTGTACGTAAACTTTATTACCCATAATGCATAAATGTTTTAGACAAAATAAAATAAAGAGCATAATTTAATCGTAATCACTGTCTTCAAAATGAACATTTCGTAGATGTTCTTTATTTATGAGCGACGGATGTCGTCATCACTTGAAATCTCTTGGACGTCATTTGTATAATTCTCATTGCATACATCGGCTGGTTTAGTTATCAAGAAGTCAGTAATAAGTCCTTACTTACCACTATGCTGCAATTTTTTATTAAGTTCATAACATGGAGCTAAACAAATATCCAATTATCTCGTGAATTTTCCGGAGCGCTCCATTGAGAGATCATTATCCGTAAAATAACTTCCTAACTTTCTTGCCAAGTCCAATCCTTCTGCTAATTTCTTTAAACTGAATTCTTTAACGGATTCATCACAATCAGAATCTTCGGCAGAACTTTCCCCACCATTTGGTTCAACGTCATCTATTAATTGTACCAGTTCCTCCTCATTTAAATCTATTTCCCCATCAATTAATTCACTATTTTCATTTTCAGCGATGATGCAAATTTAAAGAAGATAAAATCTGATCTTTAAGTCACACAATTTTATTACAATTTGTAGACCACGTTGTATAAGTAACGCATTATAAGAGGATTACCTCTTATAATGCGTTATAAGAGGTAATCTGTACAACATGACAGCTGTATATGAATAAAAATATATGATTACATTAATAAGATATTTATTATATATCTATATGGTAGCACGTGGCGGTGCAGAACAAAGTGATTTTTTAATCAGTGAATAGTCCGTTTTTTCCCCCCGTTTTTCTACGTTTTTGAGTGCTAAATTGTTTCTCTGAATACGAGTGTACTTCAGTGGTTGTTTTTTGGAAGTTAATTGCTGTCTCGATATAATATATTTTGGCTAATGTCGGAATCGAATGCATAATGGTGGAAGACAAAATGAAGCTAAGTTTTCATTACTGTATTTAGTTATATTTCATTTTATTTAATTATATTTAGTGTACTTAAATGTTTTTTTGCTTGTAATTGTTTGTACTTTTTTTCTTATTTATTTAACGGAATTTATTAATTGAATAATTATTAAAGACTATGCTACTCGGCAGTAAGGAATGATGGTGGATTCAGCTGCAGTCGCAATTGGCATATCGCCAAGTCCTCCGCCATTTAAGAACTCTATTATAAGTAATATCATAAGGGACTTTGTGGTATGCAGTACTTGCGGCATGTATGCATCTCCGGAATTGGATATGTGGCTTGTGAAAGAGAGCGGAGAGCGTATGTGCACAAAATGCAGGCAGTTGGAGGAAATAAGTGCATTAGAAATATCGATATCCGACCTTGTTGCTCCAGGAATGGGGAATGAATGTAGGAAGACAAGTAGTGTGATAGGAGAGAATGAAAAAATATATATATATGAATGAGAAAATAATAGTTGATAGTGTGGAAGGTGTGAGTGACTGCGAAAGTTTAGGAGATGGTTTTGTTTGGGAGTGAATTTAGATTAAGAGTGACTGACCTGCAGAGGGAGATAGATGAGCTGAAAGAGGAGGTGGAATGTCTTGTGAATGAGAGCAGAAGTATGAAAGATAAGATTAAGAGAATGGAAGAGATAAATGCAAGATGAATCAGAGTAGGGGAGAGAGAGAGAATTTAGGGAGTATGAGTAAGAGTTATGGGGGTGCTAGAAGAGGAGGGAATGGAAACAGTAGAAGAGAGGGAATGAGAGAGGTATGGGGATGCTAGAAGAGAGAATAGCAGTAGAGGAAAGGGAATGAGAGAGACCTATGGGAATGAAAAAAGAGGAGAGAATGGAAACAATAGGAGAGAGGGAATGGTAAGAGGTATAATGTATGGCGACTCAATGATCCATGGTGTTCAAGATGGGATGCATGAGCAGTGTTTGCCAGGAGGAACAATAGAAAGGGTGGCTATGGCAATTAAGAGAGGTGAAAGGGTGGATGAGATGATTGTGATGGTAGGAATGAATGACTTGAGTGGTAATGTAAGTCGGGCAGCGAGAGATATGAGATTTTTGCTTGAGACTGTACAGAAGAAGACAGAGAGAAGAAAAATAGTGTGCATGTTGCCTAGGTATGATAATGATGAGCTGAGCAGAAGAGCGGTGATATTGAATGGCATAATAGCAAGAATGTGTGACAAGAGAGGACTGGTATATGTGAATGCTTGGAGTGCGTTTCAGGAAAGAGAGAAATTGTATGCGAGAGACCGTTTACATTTGAATGAGGAAGGACGTAGGCATCTGGAGAGATTGCTGTTCTGTACGAGTCAGTGTGTCCCAGGGAGGGGTGGCCTCTTGTGGGAATGGATACTTGGGAGAAGAGAGACGTTGTCAGGTAACACTGAGCCCAGTGGAGTCTAGAAGGGATAATGCTGGGTATAGAAACAATGGCATTTATATGCTATATACTAATGTCAGGAGCATCCGGAATAAGGGAGAGGAATTGGTGGTGCAGATAGCATCAGCCTGGCCAAAAATTATTGCGATCACTGAGACATGGTCGACAGAAGGGGATATAACAACAGGAATAGAAGTCGCTGGGTACAGCATTTTTCGGCAGGATAGCAGGGGAAAGCGTGGTGGTGGAGTATTGCTTATGATAAGTGATGACCTATGTCCTCTAAGAGTGGAGGCTTTGGAAGGAAGTGAGACAAATGATTTTGAGAACATATAGTGTGAGGTAGAGGTAGGCAAGACAGGATATTTAGTGGAGTGTTGCTACAGACCCAGGAGCACAGAGGATGGGGACCAGGAGATGTTTAGACAGCTAAGTTTGGCAAGTGCAAGAAGAATGATTGTTATGGGAGATTTTAACTACAGTAGTATAAATTAGAGAGAGGAAGATGCATATAGCAATAGGGGAATGGAATTTCTAGAATTCTTGAGGGACAAATGCCTTAGGCAACATGTAACATAGGGAACAAGAGGTTCAAGAGTTTTGGATTTGGTTATAGCATCAGAAGAGTTGATAATAACTGAGTTGGCATCTCTCCCACCAGTTGGAGAGAGTGACCATATGGTTTTGAATTGGAAAATGAATAGACATGCAGGAGTATCAAAGAGACAGGAACTTATGTGGAATTATAATACAGGTGATTATAATAGTCTTAGATGTCAACTTCGGGAAGTTTCATGGAGGGAGGAATTGAAATGCCGGGATGTTATTAGTGCGTGGGAAATTGTGAAAGAATATTTGTTAGCATCAATGGTAAGTTGCATACCACGAGTGAACAAGAGGACACAATTTGGAATAAAGTGGATGACAAACAATATTAAAAAGGAATTGCATGCGAAAAAGAGGCTATGGAAAAGATATAAGGAGACAGGTGAAGAGAAGATGCATGAAGAATATAAGACACAGGCCAGAAGAGTGACTAGTGTGGTAAGGAAAGCGAAACTGGAATATGAGAGGAGATTGGCCCTAAGATCCAAAGAAAATCCTAGGGAATTTTTTAGCAATGTGGCCAGTAGGAGGAGAAATGACTGTGGAAGAATGATATTGTGGGATAAAAATGGGAATAGAGTGACTGATGCAGAGGACATAGTGGAATTGTTCAATGAACACTTTATTAGAGTATTTCATCCTAGAGGAGTCAGTTTTAATGCTAGAGGGATAGAGCTGGTTCGAGGTTTAGAAGTACAGGAGGAGAGTGTGTTTCAGATACTGAGTACTCTGGATGTCAGTAAAGCTGTGGGACTGGATGGTATTTCACCCCGAGTTTTGAGAGAATATGCTAGGAAACTGACAGTGCCTTTAACCTGGCTTTTCAATGAAAGTCTGGCTTTGGCAAAGGTGTCCAGGGAATGGACGGAAGGTAAGATGGTGCCATTGCATAAGGGTCGTAACAGACTGGAAGAGTCTAATTATAGACCAGTCTGTGTGTCATCAGTAGTTGTTAAGATCTTGGAGAAAGTAGTGAGGGACCGTATACAGCATTGGGCAGATGAGGGTAATGTTATCTGTGAGAATCAACATGGATTTGTGAAAGGACGCTCTTGTTTTAGCAATATGCTAGCCTTTTATAATAAAGTTACAAGAACATTAGATGAGGGAAAGGCATATACTGCAATTTTCTTAGACTTAGCAAAGGCATTTGACAGGGTGCCACAAGATAAGCTGATATTTAAGTTGCAGCACATGGGTCTGGATGTCAGATTGGTCAACTGGATTCAGGATTGGCTGTCTGATAGGTATCAGAAAGTTGTGTATGGTGGAGCAGTTTCAAGGAGACAGAGGGTTACAAGTGGGATCCCACAGGGCTCAGTACCAGGACTTATATTGTTTAACCTTTATATCAATGACATTGCCAGTGGATTGCAAGGGGATATTCAGTTGTTTGCAGATGATGCAAAGCTGGGAAGGATTATTAGTAATAGTGCAGATGTGGTAGCCCTGCAAGAGGATTTAAATGAGCTAGATAGATGGGCAAATGAATGGGGGTATCAGTTTAATGGCAGCAAAATGTAAGGTCTTGAGGTTTGGGAAACATCAATGGGATGCATCAACATCATATTCTTCCTGCCATGTACCCACAAGGGGTGTACAGGATATGTAGTACTAGATGAAAAAATTACATCATTACTAACTTCCTATCTACAATTTTCCTCCAAATTAGTCTGTTACTTGTCAAGACTCCCACATTATCAGATCTTATATTTCTATCATCTAAGGTACCGTATCAATCCACCTATATCTTGGTCTTCCTCTGGGTCGTTTTGCTGCCAACCTGGCAGAGAACATTTGTTTTGCTAATCTTTCCTCACCCATTCTGTTTAGGTGACCATACCACCCGAGATTAGCTCTGCTAACGCATTCCAGGATGCTGACAATGTCAAGTTCTTTCTTAATATCCTCGTTTTTAATATGATATTGCCATTGATGCCATCTGTTCACGCCTATAATCTTTCTCAGAACTCTCATATCTGCGGTCTCTAGTCTTTGGTCAAGTGTTTTACTTCTGACCCAGCTCTCAGATCCATAAGTTAAAACTGGTTTGAACACTGTCTTGTATACAGCTAATTTAGTGTTCTGACTAATTTCTCTCTTATTCGATATGAATTTATTCAATTGACTTCCCACTATACCAGCTTTGCTGATTCTGTTGTCTATTTCTATATTTAATTTAGCATCTTCACTAAAAATCGTGCCTAAGTAACTAAAATGTTTTACTTGTTCCACAGGTTCTCCATTCACAACACAGTTGACATTTTCAATGATTCTGCCTATTTTCATTGTCTTTGTCTTTTTATTGCTGACCTTCATACCATATCTATTACATGGGATGCTGCACATGGGATATTCGATGGGATGCTGCATACTCTATGGGAGGAGTTATACTGGAGGAAGTAGGGGAGACAAGAGATCTGGGGTTGATGATTGATAGAAACCTGAAGTTTAGGGGACATATTGCAAAGGTGGTAAAGGTAACACAGAGGATTGCTGCAATCATGAGAAGGATACTGACCTGCAGAGATAAGAGGGTTATCATTCCGTTGTATAAGTCTCTGATCAGACCACACTTGGATTATTGTTCTCAGATTTGGTCCCCAGGATTTGAAGGGGATAAATTAACTGTGGAAAGGATACAAAGATGGTTTCAGGACTGTACAAGGATAGTTATGAGGATCGGCTGAGGGAATGTGGACTGCAGAGTTTGGTGGATAGAAGAAGGAGAGGTGATATGATTGAGACTTTTAAACTGTTGAGAGGTGGTTACAGGGTTTACACTGGGGAGTTCTTTCGCTTGGTTGAACAGCGGGAAGGAGTGATGACAAGAGGCCATCCCTGGAAGTTACGAAAGGAAACTGTGAGCAAGAGGGTAAGGAATGGTTTCTTTGCGTGGAGGGTGGTTGAACCGTGGAATGCATTGCCTGATGGAGTGGTGGCAGCAAGAACGGTCAATGAGTTTAAAGAGTGGTATGATACACTTTATGTTTCTTAGGGTGGACCTCCCCTTGATGAGTCTTGACAGACTTTATGTTCTTAGGAAGGACCTCCCACGATGATTCTTTTGATTCCATGGAGGCCTGAATAATAATAATAATATTTAATATAGATTATAATAAAAATTATAAATGCATAATTCCTTCTAATATATACAGGGTGTTCGGGATAAATTTGACATATTTATAATTAATTATATTTTTCCGTAAGTTACATGTATTAACACACACTTCTCTTCATTTAAAAGTTTGGACCCTTCTTCATTCATATACAAGATGTCAGAAAGGATGGATAGCTGGAACCCACCTGAATCATGGAAGAGAATAACTTGTATCATGATGATTCGTGCCCGCCATCAAAATAAGGATATTACGACTGCTGCCCAATGCTCCCTGAATACAGTAAAAACAATCAGGCATGAACTAGAGACTTGCAATGGTGACTACGAGGATGTAGCAAGAAGAAAGATCCCTAGCAGACGATCTGATTGCGTTCGTACAGCAGAATTCCTCGCAAATCTGCAGGAACAGGTGTTGAAGAACCCTGGCATTGGAATTTGGGCTTTGTTCGTGGAGTTGCTAACTGTAGTCAAGCCCTGGATAACAAGGGTAGCCAATGGTAGGCCGTATGTATGGCAGCAGGATTCGGCCCCTTGCCACACCTCTGGGAAAAGTCAAAAATGGTTGTCTGAAAATTTCTACGACTTCACCAGTCCAAATGTTTGGCCTCCAAACTCCCCAGACCTTAACCCCATGGATTATTTTGTATGGGGCGCAGTTGAAAAAGACACCAATCGCACTTCCAGTAATACAAAAGCCCAGTTAATGGATAAAATTAAAACAGTTTTTGCGGCCCTTCCCAGGGAGACTGTAGCATCAGCTTGTTCGAGGTTCCGAAGCAGAATTGAAGCTGTGATCGATGCTAATGGTGGTTATTTTGAGTAAATCTTGTTGATAGTATTGTAATTAACTCTGCCTGTAATGTTTTTTTGTCAATTCATTAAATTTAATAGATACAAAGAAGATTTTCTTTTTCCTTACGAAACTGTCAAATTTATCCCGAACACCCTGTATATATATATATATATATATAGATTGAGATTTTTTGGGGGGAAGGGGGGGGTACTTTATCAAGTAATACATTTTTCAGAAGAAATTATTATTTAAAAAGATGTAACTAGTGGATCATGAATATTAAGTTTTCATAAAATATGAGCTAGCCTGAGTGACATATCTGCTTCCCAACCAACAAGATGCAGGGTTCAAATTCTGCCATGGACATGGATATTCATGAATGTCTTTAGGTGGGAGGTGAATTTCTTTGTACTCTGTGAGAAACTCCCTTGCTTGTTAGAGGCCTAAAATCGCTTATAGCACAATTATCTAATCCAGCATTTATCTAACTTTACATATGGAAATATGACATCTGCATTACTTCAATCTTGGTATCACTTTT
Organism: Typopeltis vanoorti; assembly: GCF_054136105.1. Lineage (NCBI taxonomy): Eukaryota > Metazoa > Arthropoda > Arachnida > Uropygi > Thelyphonidae > Typopeltis > Typopeltis vanoorti. Next base: position 54,610,143 of record NC_143563.1, on the reverse strand, counting down.
GGGGCTGGCTCCCAATGATGAGACCTCAATAAAGATCGAAATAGGTCTGGGTAGTGACCCTTCTCATAATGCATAGTTTTATACATATCCTCAAGGATATGTGCATCTTGTTGGGATACTAAGGCAATTGATATGAAGTCATTAGCCTCTATATATATATATATATATATATATATATATAAGTAGCCCAGTCGTGAAGTAACTTCACATTAAAAAAAAATCCCAGTCATATCGTTAAATTCACCCATAGTTATCTAACACCAAATTTCTTGTATTACTTTCAAGAATATTCATATTCCTCAAGTGCAAATTCCCATTTTATGTAACTGTCTTTTGTGTACTTTAAATACAGCAGACAATCATTATAGTGAACCCCTTAGGGACCAGAGACAGTTTGGTATAATGCAAGGTTAGCTATATTGAATTTGGTTAAAAATACTAGCACCCACAATCCATTCCCAGAACAAAAGATACAAAATATACTCATAAGAAATAGCAAAAAATGGAACAAAGAAAATCTCAGGAAACAGAACAAACGACATCAACAGAAATTATTATTTCAGACCACCACAGAGTCACAAGACTCACCACTGGAGGCCCATCTTAGACAACACAAAGTCTATCACACATCACTCCTTAAACCTGTTCACTATTTGGACATTTAACCACCCTATCTGGTGATTAATTCTATGGCCAACCATCCTCCACACAAAAAAAAGTCAACGTCTCAGTCTCTTACCACAATCTTTGTCTTCTATCTGCCAAATTCTGCAGTCTACATGTCTTCAGTCTGTCCTCACAATCAACATTGCTCTATCCTGACATCATTTCTGCAATCCATGGCTCCACCCCCCCCTCCAAGGGCACTTCATCCCCCCCACCCCCTCAAATCCCAGTGAACAGACCTGAGCGCAGAAATTCAGCTGAAGTCTGACCTAAGATCTATACAACAGAGTCTTTGGACTCTCTGGAGGTGTCATGTAATAATAATTATCTCTACCGGTCAAAGTCTAGTATTACAGCAATTCCCTGGGTTGCCTCAAGGCCCTTGTAATATATGTCGTAAAACTTAAATTTCGACTGATAATCGCCCCAAGACCCCTTGCCTCATCTACTTCAGATATATCTCCATGAATAGAATATGCAGCCTTCCACCTGTGGATCCCCAAATTCCAAGATCCTACATATAGTCACGTAAAACCCAATCCCCACTCATCTGCCCACTCCTCCAGTCCATTTAAACCTGAATAGTCAAAATAGCTCTTAAATCTTAAAGAAGGTCATAAGCGAACCGAGAGTCTTAGATCTGATAATTTCATCAGAGGATGTGACTAAGAATAGAGTGCTGTATTTCCCACTAGTGGTTGGGAAATACATATTCATGTTTATAAATTATGGAGACCGTAATTTATTAATTTATGGAGAACAACAGGCAAATAGAACAAAAGAAATCATGGGAAATAACACAAAATAAATTTCAAAAATGTAACAAAGAAAATCATGGGAAACAGAACAAACGAAACTGTTAGAAAGAGAACAAAAGAAGTCACAAAAAATAAAGAAATCACAGGAAATAATGCAAAAACAAAAATCACAAAAAATGCAACAAAGAAAATCACCAAAAATAGAATGAAAGAAAGGGTAAGAAATAATTCAAATGCAGGAAACAGAACAAAGGAAATTATATAGGACTGTGTTCCGGTAGCATAGTGGGAGTGAAGATAACTAAGTGAACTTAGTTATCTTCACCCAGCGCCAGCACTTAGTATTTTTCTTGTGTGTGCAATTAATGTTCAGCGCCTTTCCAAAAAAGTTATTTTTGAATAAAGTGTGAATAAAACGAACAGGAAATGAAAAACAAATGAAAACGGTGTTACAGTATAATGTTACCTACAGATTAGTCCTATTTATACAAATTTTTTTTTACATGGAATTCAACAATTAATCATAAGTTGATTTATGATACATCAAAAAATAAAGAACTATTTTAGGTATATTTTCGTAAATTTTAATCAAAAATTACAATGATATAATCGGGTCCAGGATACAATTTCAGAATTTATTTGTTCGTTTCCAGGAAGATCTGAAGGAGCCCGAACGGAAGACGACGTACATTCATAATTATATGTACTATTCTGTACCATTCGTTGTTCGTTTAAACTCTTATCTCATATTTTTTGACATCTTTTAGGTGCCTTTTCTTCTGCGGTGCCTGTGTATATTGCACAAGCTGCCAGCCAGGCCTGTCTTCACCTCCACTGAAAGAACAGTGAGGAGATTAGACTTCGAGGCATTTATTTGTTATGCATGATCTGGAGACTTCTAATGATTTGGCAATGCAAGGCTTGTCCAATGAGAGAGAGAGAGAGAGCTTGAGGTATTACTTCGGCTAAGGGTAAAAAGTACCTCTGAACAACTTTTAAAGCTTATATAAATCAGAAATCCATCCAGCCATCAAATATAAGTTAATAACTATTCTTACTTTCACAGACATTTGTAGTTTCTGCTGCTTGATCTATATATACGTCTATAGAAACTAATCATCAATAATTCTTCAAATTCATAGAAATGCATGCAGCAGCAATTCACCACACCTTCATAGTTTAATTCCCAGTGTCCAGAACAGATTTTTCCTCCTTCATTCATTAATTATACTACTGATCTCTGAAATAGTCTACTAAAGTTCCAGTTCTTCAAATTAAATGTGAACAAGTTTCTTCTTGCTCATCCATAGCACTAATGTACTATAGATTGATCAACATCTCATTAAGGAAAAACTCCTAAAAGACTTATAAAAAATAATGGATAATCTAAATTAAGGCATGCTTTCCAGATACAATCTGGCATATAATACCACCATATTACACTGAAACTGTCTAGAATCAGTGAATTAGACTAACAAATTCTATACTTATGAAGTGCATACATAAACTTAATATATATATATATATATATATATAAAACCTTAATTCATCAGTGTACATTTTAAGAGCTTTCCTTTCAACTTTTTAATCTGATAAAACTTGTTTGCTTCAGTTACAGTTTATGTGAATCACATTCAGAGAGAAAAAAAGTATAAGTAAGAAATGTTTGTTCTTACTAATTCATACTATTTTTTTAATGTAAATTAGGACTAGCTAATTTTCTTAGCTAGTTTTCAAATAATGTAAATTTTCACACTTAAAAAATTGTAGAACTTAACTCATTCATAAGAATTTACAAATTTTAGCATAATACAGGATATGCTATTACTATTGGAGAAATTATAAAAATGAAATAGCTTTGCCAAATTTCTTCTCTTTTGGTTGGTTAACCAAAAGTTAAACTATATTCAGTAAAACATTAGTTCACCTGAATATGAAGTGGATCAAGTCTTGAAAACAGAGCTTTCAGCTTAGTTGACTCAGATTTCAGTTTCTCATCTACTTGCAAACGTTCCTCATATGTTTTTAAAGTAATTCTCCTGTAAAAGATGCAATGTCAGTTTTTGTCATATATCTGCTTAAAAATTATCATTTTAATAGCTATAATTCATAATTTTGACCTTAAAATAACAAAAATATGAAAAAAACACAAATATCTGAAGATGTAGAAATATTTTAAGAGAAATATGTTTTTTAAAAAACATACGTATAAGATTATAAATATTAAGTGAAAGTGACATTTATTTAACCAGATATTTTACTGGATTTCAAATAGGTATAAACATATAGAATTTCAGCTGTAATCATATAGAATTTCAAAAGTGAACTGAATTTTTATCAAGTGCACTCTGAATTATAATTCAGATGGATATCTTAAAATGAATTTAATCTTTAAAGGTACCTATGGCATAACAATCAGACAATGAAAAACCACAATAACCACAAGAAAAGCACAGATATTTCATACTGAAATTAACAGTACATCATCAATGTGTGGAAACAACAAGCAATTCAAAGAATAAGAATACAAGGTAAATACAATAATCAGTTTAGTAATTAAAATGGTTGTGCATGCCATAAAAATAATATTTAAAATAATAATTTTGTTTTTTAAAAAACTATTTTTGATATGTACATAAAATGAAAATTTCCCAAACTTTTTTTTTCGGGGGGGGGGGGGGGAGAATCATTCCGATTCAGATTAGGTCAGTGTAAAAGGGCTTCACAAATTTTCCTGAAAAGGTGTTCACATTTAAAACTGCTTCTAAGGAGAAGACAAGCTTCATCCAATTCTTGGACATACTTCTTACTTGCACAGCCTCCAATACTTTGTCAACCACAAATTAAAGATACCAAGAAATTATATATTGGTTTAATCATTTATCTAAGTGTAAGCAAACAAAGTTTGCGCCTGAAGTATTTTTAGGACTGGGGCAACTCGTATAAGGAAGACATCACATCACTTGCCTTAGTATCCCATAATGCAAAGCACATCTCCTTGCAGCCATGTATAATGCTATGCATTATGGGAAGGGTCACTACCCAGACCAGTTTCGACCTTTACTGAGGTGAAAAAGTAAAGGGTTGCTTATCATAGGCCTAGAGTAGTTAGTATAGGGGTGCAAGAGAGCCTGATAGTATTAGGAGAAAAAAAGACAGATAGATAGTATGAGAGAGAGAGAAAAGGCCTCAGCTCTTTTATATCATCATATAGCCAATGGCTATCAGTTTTCCTTTTTCACCAATCTCATATAGATGAACAACCAAAAGACCAATTGAAACTAAAGCACAAAGATGACTGATACCACAGGTGGTTAGCCCCAACTGGGTTAAACGCCTTGAGTTGGCCTTCTCTGCCTGGGATTAATTTCCAGTCATCCCTGCAACTGACTATAAGACTACATTGAATTAAGAGGATGGAATATTTTAAAAACCTCTCATAGCAAGAACGGACAGAATTTTATCTCCCCCTGGTGAATATTGCATAATGTGAGTGGTCTACACCATCTTGTGATAAATTTGATATCTCCTAGAATGCTTCTTTATAAATACAAAAAATGTCTGACTGAACAATAAAATTTCCACAATATAATATTATAAAGCATTCGGATGTCATATTGCTGGTTTTCAAATCCATGTTTTTTTTTCTAACCTTCCATAAATGGTATTTTAATTCATTAATTATAAAAATCAAAATTCTCTTCCCATTGCTGAGAGGTGGTAGGTATTATAAAATAATAACCTGTTCTGTTGTAAATAGTGGAATACCCAACACATTACATAATCTGTTCCAAATATGCAGAACAAGAGGGCAGCTGTAGAATGCATGTTCTACTGTTTCCAATTGGTAACAGATGTCACAGATTGGATCTCCGATGTTAAAGTACCTCCATTTGATAGCAATGATTGGAAAGCAGCCATATGCAATTCTCCAATCAAGATCCTTCCTGTTAGGGTACCCTTGGAACTTCAAGTTATGAAACAAAATATTGTTGTCAGTACCCAACTGTGGAACTTCGCAGTGAAGAAGATTAAAGATTTCCTTATACCAAATTTTACTCAGGAGTATTTTAGCAGTCTTAGAGTTAAGCACAGAGTGTTGTAGTATTCAGGAACAATCTCAGCTTTTGGACCTTTATAATCATTAACTCCAAACAGGGGAAGATGAAAACCCAGGTAATACTGGAGAAGGTCTGAACGTGTGTGATTAGTTTGCAATATTTTATGGATTTTTGAAGCTGTATTGCTTAAATAGCAGAATTTTAAGATTGGAAGTCCAAATCCTCCATGCTTTGTTGATAGTCGAAGAAATTCCTTTTTAACTTTTTGGTATTGGCTGGACCAAAAAAATTGCAGAGGTTTACTACATAATTGCTTTCCTTCAGCTTCTGTGATATTTGCATTATGTACAACTGAGCAGGAAAGATTATGGTTTTGAGTACTATGGCTTTAGAAGAAAAGGAGAATGGCCCTATTTTCCAGTCTTCTAACATTTCCAAGTATAATGAGGGGGAGGGTCTCTCTTTTGGGGTCCAAAAGGAATGCCTCCAAGATCTCACTTTCCAGAAACTTTTAATTTTGTTTTGTCTGCATTAGTAGTTAAGCCACTGATATTGCTGAATTTTTCCAAAATACAAAAAAAAGATATATATATATATATATATAAGAAATCATTATCCTTCAAAGTGTCCACTACATCATCGGCATATGCTAATACCTCATTTTCCTTCATAGTTGAAGGTACTGTTATTCCTCACATACCATGTGCTGTTGACTTCCTGTAAGAAAGGTTCAAGAATCAATGCAAAAAACAGTGGACTAAGAAAAAATTGACTCCTTTTCAAATTTTGACCAGGTCTGACAGGAACCCATTAGCTAAGAGGTGGGTAGTTGAATTGGCATAGGCTCCTTTGATAATGGACAGCAGCTTTTTACCTCACCAATTTGCTGGAGGATGTGGAATAGAAAGGGATGCCTGAGTAAGGTCTACTGATAGCACTGCCATTGACTGCTTTTTCATGTTAACTAAGCAGATTAGATCATGTAGCAGAGATAATTAAATTCTACTGCTCAACCTGGTACTCCATACACCTTTTAATTATATATTTCATTCCCACTTTGAGCCTGTTATTGATAATGCAGAAAAATATCTTGTATTCAGTATTAGATAAAGAAATAGGTCTCCAGCTGCTGATTAAGGTGTGATCTCTATTAGGTTTAGGAATGAGGACAGTATGGCTTGCTACAAATTCACTTGGTATGCAGAACCTGCGCTAGGGTCTTTGCCGCCCACATGCAATTTCTATCTAAGCATCCTTGTAACAATCCGGGCATGTGTGGTTCTTTAACAATAATAAACATTTAAATTAGCTGAAATTTCTTAAATAAATTTTGACAGAATAGTCACACGTTGGTTCGCTAAATGTAACGAACCGGGGGGGGGGGGGTGTTGACTTGGCAGGATAATCTTTAAAATCCCGAATATTCAAAAAATTCTCAAAAGTTAAAGCAAATTATGATAAAGACACTTCACTTTAATCGTTGAATATAATGATACAGGGATTATAGCCTCACTGACCTGAAACGCTAACACAATTAAAATGAATTTTAATTAAAGTTAAAATTTATTTGAACTAAAAAAGTTTAAAAAATTTAGTAATTTTACAAGTTACTAAATTCTTAGTAACTTGTAAAATTTTTTAAATAACTTTTATAAGTGGAACTATCTTGTAGGAAAATAAAAGAAACTCAAGATAGATGAGAAAATAAGAAAAGAATTCAGACTTAATTAGAACATTTAATATAAGTATCTTTACAGAATAACAGAAAATAACATTAAATTACATAAATATACCTGAAATTTTTTAAATTAAAATTTTAGGGTTTTTGATTTCATATTCACAAAATTAGAAATAATGGTCTTAACGTCTAATTCCGCACATATATCATTTTCAATAGCTGTTAACTCCAAACTAACAAGCCTTTTTTGTGACATACTTGTTCTTAAGTAGGTTTTAATCAATTTTCAACTTGGAAAAGGAACGTTCACTGCTCGCTACACTAACAGGTAAGGTTAATAGTATTCTTAAAGCAAGTGAAAAGTTAGGGAAAGATATATTATCGGACAAAATAAAATTAAGAATATCGAAAAGGTTTTGAATATTTAAATTATCCTTCCGAAAAACATCCAGGAAAGCAATCTCTAAATCGTCACAATTTTTTCGTAAATCTTCTTTATTAATTTGCAGCAATCTATATAAGAAATTGAAATTATTATTATTATTAAACAAGACCTCATGGAGTCAAAGACTCATCTAGGAGGTCCTTTTATCTCACACACATCTCATCATACCGCGTCTTAAACACATTCAAACTCCTTGCAGACACCACACTCTCAGGCAAGGCATTCCAATCACTCACAACTCTGCACAAAAAAAACCTGCCTCTCACTCCGCATCATTCCCAGAAGTCTTTGTGTTGTCTTCACAATTTTGGCAATGTGTCCCCTAAATTTTAGATCCTTATCCACTATCACCCCCAGATCTCTTATTTCCTCTACTTCCAACAATATATTCTCACCAAGCATAAATTCTGCATCCCATCTTTGTTTTCCAAATTTTAAAACCTTACATTTTGCAACATTGAACTCACATCCCCATTTGCTTGCCCAATCACTCAATTTATTCAAGTCTTCTTGCAAGGCCACAACATCTTCACCACTCTTTATGGTTCGTCCCAACTTTGCATCATCTGCAAACAACTGAATATCTCCATCCAAATCTTCGCCAATATCATTAATATACAAGTTAAATAGTAATGGCCCTAAAACAGATCCCAGAGGCACTCCACTAGTGACTTTCTTTTTCCTGGATATTGCACCCCCATACACAACTTTTTCATAATATGTCTTTAGTTGTTCAAAACGTTCTATTAACGAACACATTGCAACATCTGGAAGTGTATAAAACCCATTCACTCTAAATTTATCTTCTGGCGATTCGTCATGATGCTCATAGTCAAATTGTCGTGTCTTCTTTCGTTGTTGAACTTCTGTACCAGTTTTAAATTCTTGTTCTTCATCCACCTCTTCACTCAGTTCTTTTGCCGTTTTCAGAACTTCTTTAAAATTTGTATTTGATTGATACTCTTGTAAGAATATTTTTAAGTGTTCGATAGATTCTAAAACAAGTGTAATGTTCATATTTTTGTCTTGAAGCATTTTACTCAAAGGGTTTATTCTGTTAAGTAAATCATGCCAAGTTATAAGAGAGCAAAAAAATTTGTAGTCCTTTATTTTAGCACATAATGTTTGTGCTTCATGCTGAGTTTCTTTATTAAAATTTTCATTATTTATAATTTCAAAAAGTGCATCGTAAATTTCTCCTAACTGATATCGTAGAGGGCGGATTGCATTAATTTTACTTTCCCATCAAGTTTCTGATGGCTGTTTCAATGTTAAATTTTTTACGAACTTTAAAAGGATTGCCCAACGTTTGTAAGAGAATGAAAAGAAATTGTATATTTCTTGAATAATTGCAAAGAAACTAATTGTATCTGCATTCACTTTGTCTGCATCATTAATGATTAAATTTAGAGTATGAGCAGGCACGTAAAAAGCTAGAGGATTTTTGTTCAAAAGCAAATTTTGGAGCCCATATTTGCCCCATTGTCATACCCTTTACCTCATGTCTTCAATGGGAATGTTCCATTTTTCCAGTTGTTTTCCATTATTGTTGCACATAAACCACATCCTGTGGAATCTGATATATCTGCAAAACCTAAAATGTTTTCCCTGATCTTGACAATTCCATTGTCACAGGAAACAAAGTGAATAATAATGGTCATTTGTTCTGTTTTACATGCACCAGGTGTGCAGTCTAAAATTATGGAATAATATTTAGATTTTCGAATTGATAATAAAATTGTATCTCCGATTGTGTTACTTAAAGTTTCCAATATTTCACTTTGACTGTCTTTACTCAAATAGTGTACTCTACTGTTTCGTTGTAGGGCCCTTTCAACATGATTTTCCATAATGGGATCAAACTTCGCAAACAGTTCGACTAATTTTAAAAAATTGCCATTATTCCTTTCATATAATTTATCAGATGATCCGCAAAAAGCTAAATTTTGGCCACCAAGGAATTTTTTAATTTCAATCAAGCGTTCTAAATCACTCGTCCAATGTTTCTTTTCCATTCCATACATGCTTTGAGGCTGGCAATCAACAGTAGTTTTGTTTTTTAAATTTTTTCAAGTTCCTTCCATTTTAAGAAATTTTTGATGCGAGTTAAACTAGTCTCATGGCTATGCAAAGTTGTACTTGCATTTCTCCAATCGTTATAACCTTCTACAAGACTAATTGATTGAGTAGGTGCTAAAAGTTTGCAACAAAAGCAAAAAACAGAATTTAAAGTTTCAGAATAAATGAGCCATGTTCTTGGCACGAGCTCCCCGTTTTCCATTTTTCTATTATAATGTGTCGCCAAATTTACGACCATATATATCTCTGGGATATATTATATTTTTGTTTTGAACATGCCCCATTTCAATTAAAACAACTCATAATTTTTCATCAATATTTCTCCATTCATCTTCTAAATTACAGAGACTAAGAATGTGTTAGTTTCATGGTCAACTACTGAAAGTTTATTTTTCATTTGGTTAGAGTATAATAAATTTAGTTTAATCCTTTATCCAAGTGTGAGCAAACAAAGTTTGCACCTGAAAGTATCTTCAGGACTGGGGGTAAGGTGGTACAACACCAGGGCACTCCTTGCAAAGGTGGAGCAAGCTACCAACACTCCTATCTCAGTATCTCCCATAATGCAAAACACATCTCCTTGCGGATATGTCTAATGTTATGCATTAAGGGAAGGGCCACAACTCAGACTAGTTTCGACCTCTATTGAGGTGTCTTCAGTGGGAGCCAGGCCCAAGTGGAGAGAGCAAACTTTGTTTGCTCACACTTGGATAAAAGATTAAACTAAATTTATTATGGTCAACTACATCTTTTCCTAACTGTTTTTCACTTAAATCACGTATCTTGTTATCTTGTTCAATAGTTGCAATAGTACTTTCATGCAAACTAGATGATGTACACGGTTCTTCAACTCTGATTTCTGATGTAGCGAGTTGGTTACAATCTGCATCAGAAGATTTTAATATTTTAACAAATTTATTAAGAGCCTCAGTTTGTTTCTTAATATCTGCTTCTTTTGCAGCATGATGCTTACGATTTTGTGCACTGGATAACTTTTTTTAAATTTTTGATTCCATTTCTATTTTATACCCACAAGAAATTATTACACAACATGACACAGAGATGAAATAAAAGTCCGCATTGCGCTACTGTCAGTAGCTTACTGACATGTGTACCATATCACTGGTTAACTAGCAACAAATGTTTTGTACGAAAATTCGTTTCTGCACATAAAAACCATTCACCATTTCACTTTAGATAGACTGCAGCAGACACAACATTCTGCCGGCAAGCATTTAGCCTGCTCTCGCTGCAAAATCCTAAACAGCCGGCTGATCAAAGAGGGGGCAATATACAATATTTTTAAATTTTTATTCAGTTAATCCGGCCTTATTTTAATATTGATCATTCAAAGAATTTTTTGTTTTTATGATAAAAAATTTGTTTCTTAAAAAAACTTATGAACCATGCCCCGGCTGCACGCCCCCTTCGTAGCGGTGCCCGTCTGCACCGCATGCCTGCTTCCGCTGGCCCTGTTGGTGTGTGTCCTGATGAGAGAACGGAATTAAATAGTGTAACTAGAATGGGAAGAATAAAATCCCAGGCCTTATGATAAAGTTCTATCCCTAGACCATCAGGTCTTGGGGATTTTCTTGTCTGGCATTTTTTATAGGCTGTGGTAACTTCTGATGCTGTAATAGGACTGTCAAGCCCATCTTGGATATGAACAGGAAAGCCATCAATGTTCCAAGAGTTATAATTTCCAACTATTGTCTTCAAACAGATTTTTGTAGTGTTTTTGAAAGGAGTCAAGGATGTCTTTAGTGGTGGGCATGTCTTCTCCATCAACACAGATTTGAGTGATAGCCCTATCTTTGCGAAATTTTGTAAATTGCCTATTAAAGAATGCAGCTGAAGGGCTATCTGCTAATTGCTGTTGTATTCTTGTCTTAAAATTTCTTTCTTCTACTTGTTTCAGCCTTTCCTGTTCTATCTCTATGTTAATGTTTTTAATGATGTTGCTACATTCTATACCATTGTGTTGGTTTGTTACAAACCAGCTTCTATCTTCATACAGGTTTTTCAACTTTTTCCTTTTGAGGAAAGCCTGTTCCTTTTCCCATTCCATCATATTCTTCTTTACTGCTTGTTTGAATTTTAATCACATATTCCAATTCCAGGTAACATTATTCCAATTCAAACAGAGGGTCTGGAATTTAGTTGAAAAGATCAACGGAAAATTTGGTGAAAGTCTCCATGGTCCAGAAGAGATTTCTAATTTTTCCATGCAGTGGAACTAAAGTATAACTGGATTATGATCTGACATGTTGATGCCAAGATGTTTTATCTGAATTATCCTATTTATAAGGGAAGAAGAGATATAAATTCAATCAAAATGAGTACCAATACTCACAATCCTAATCTCCAGGCATACACATACATGAATATGTATGTGTATGCCTGGAGTAGACATATGGAGGATTGCAAATCCTCCATATGTCTACTAGTTGAGCATTGTCAATGCATGTTTTTAACTGTGCATATCCCACTTTTCCACACCTGGGGTGTCTTCCTATTTTGTCTAATGTGGGGTTTTCAATACAATTCCAGTCTCCAACTGCTACGATGTAGTAGGTGCCATATAAATATGGCTCCAATTCCTGGAAGAATTTTCTAACTGTTCCGTGGATAGAGCATAAACATTTATAAACCTTATTACACATCACAGTATTTGCAATCTATTGTCAAGATTCTCCCTTCTGTATCCCTTTGGATATTAGAGAATGACCGAAGGTTGGGGGGGGGGCAAGAATAAGAACCCCTACTCCAGCCCTGTTAAATCTTCCAAAGCTCCAATAAGAAAGAAAGAAGTGGATATCTGTTAAACTTTTTATATCAGCAGAAGTATGTTTCTTGGAGAAACAAAAACCTGATATTATGGAGAAGCATAAGTTTCCATATAGTTTCTTGTTTAATTTGCCTATGGAATCCTCCTACATTTAATGAAACAATGCAGATGTTATGATTATTGAAGTGTCACTGGTAAGTCGTTAACTTTTAAATTTTGAATAAACCCGATAAGGTCCTCAATCTGTGTAGAAGCAATTGTGTAACCTGCTTCTTTGAAACTGTTTTCCAGTTGTAATAATAAATTTAGTTTAATCCTTTATCCCAGTGAGAGCAAACAAAGTTTGTGTCTGAAAATATCTGCAGGACTGAATATAGTGTTGTACTATCTTACCTGGGTAAGTAGTACCACACCAGGCAACTCGTAGCAAAGGTGGAGCAAGCTACCAACACTCCTATCCCAGTATCTCACATAATGCAAAACACATCTCCATGTGGATATGTATACTGTTATACATTAGGGGATTGGCCACTACCCAGACTAGTTTCGACCTTTATTGAGGTCTCTTCAGTGGGAGCCAGGGTTGGAGATACCAGGCAGAAGCAGCAGCAAGGTCATCTTTATCTATAGGTGTTGCCAAAAGGTTTGCCACCTTTTTTTATTAAATTACTCTGGATTTAGAGAAAGATGTTGAAAGTTTATTTTTCACTAGGTTAGACTATAATAAATTTAGTTTAATCCTTTTTCCCAGTGAGAGCAAACAAAGTTTGCTCCTGAAAATATCTTCAGGACTGAATATAGTGTAGTACTATCTTACCTGGGTAAGTAGTACAACACCAGGCAACTTGTAGCAAAGGTGGAGCAAGCTGTTGTACTTACCCAGGTAAGATAGTACAACACTATATTCAGTCCTGAAGATATTTTCAGGCGCAAACTTTGTTTGCTCTCGCTGGGATAAAGGATTAAACTAAATTTATTATAGTCTAACCTAGTGAAAAATAAACTTTCAACATGTTTTCCAGTTGCTTTCCATTACTTCAATTTCATGCCTATCATTTTTGATTCGAAAGTTAGTTATTTTCTTTTCATCTGGATGATAACTGTACTGAGAAAACTTTGAATCGGTAAACTTCATTATATTTTCTTTAACTGTATCTCTTGCTTTCTCTTATTATTATTATTATTATTATTATTAAACAAGACCTCATGGAGTCAAAGACTCATCTAGGAGGTCCTTTTATCTCACACACATCTCATCATCGGGTCTTAAACACATTCAAACTCCTTGCAGACACCACACTCTCAGGCAAGGCATTCCAATCATTCACAACTCTGCACGAAAAAAACCTGCCTCTCACTCCCCTACTCACACCCTCTTTATACAGTTTCCAGGGATGACCTCTGGTTCTTCCCTGATCTCCCACTATTCGCTGTAGAACTTCTCCACCATTGATCCTATAGCAACCCCTTACCAACTTGTAGGTCTCTATCATATCTCCCCTCTTCCTTCTCTCCACTAGTCTCTGCAAATTACATCTTTTCAATCTTTCCTCATACTCGACATTCCAGAGGTCAGAAACTACCTTAGTCAGTCACCTTTGGACCCTTTCCAACATCTCCTCATCCTTCTGAAAACCAGGTGACCAAATCTGGGCACAATAGTCCATGTGTGGCCTAATCAAAGCCTTATACAATGGAACAAGAATCTCCCTACTTCTACACGTCAGTGTCCTCCTCATCATTCCCAGAAGTCTTTGTGTTGTCTTCACAATTTTGGCGATGTGACCCCTAAATTTTAGATCTTTATCCACTATCACTCCCAGATCTCTTATTTCCTCTACTTCCAACAATATATTCTTACCAAGCATAAATTCTGCATCCCATCTTTGTTTTCCAAATTTTAAAACCTTACATTTTGCAACATTGAACTCACACCCCCATTTGCTTGCCCAATCACTCAATTTATTCAAGTCTTCTTGCAAGGCCACAACATCTTCACTACTCTTTATGGTTCTTCCCAACTTTGCATCATCTGCAAACAACTGAATATCTCCATCCAAATCTTCGCCAATATCATTAATATACAAGTTAAATAGTAATGGCCCTAAAACAGATCCCTGAGGCACTCCACTAGTGACTTTCCTTTTCCTGGATATTGCACCCCCATACACAACTTGTTGATACCTATCAGATAGCCAGTCTCCAATCCAATGCACTAATCTAATATCCAACCCCATCTGCTCTAGTTTGACTGTCAACTTATCATGAGGCACTCTATCAAAAGCTTTTGCGAAATCCAAGTATATTACTGTGTATCCTTCTCCTCTGTCCAAGGAAGCAGTCACTTTATTGTAATAAGTAAGTAGATTACTAAAACACGACCTCCCTTTAGCAAATCCATGCTGTCCATCAAAGATTATACCATTGTTGTCAACCCAACTCTGGATTCTAGCTCTCACAAGCTTCTCCAACAACTTAACCACAACACCCGACACACAGATAGGCCTATAGTTTGATGCTTGAGTTCGATCACCTCCTTTATGAAGTGGCACAATCTTGCCCTCCTTCCACTCTTTAGGGACTTGACCAAGTGCAAGACTCGTATTAAAAAAATATGTCAAGGCAGGTGTCAACTCTCTGGCACATTCCTTCAGAATACGTGGTGATATATTATCAAGTCCCACAGCCTTATTTACATCCAGTTTACTCAACTCCCCAAACACCTCTTGCTCACTTACAGTCAGTCTCTCCTCCCCATCATCAACTGCTCTTAATCTCTCCATGAAGTCACATTCACAAGATTGAAAGATCTTTATGAACTGCTCATTAAGTATCTCCACCACACATTCTGCAACAGCTGTCTTTATACCATTTCCTCCAATCAATGTCATCCTTCCATAATCATTCTTTCTTTTGCTGGCTACATATCGAAAGAACTCCCTAGGATTCTTTTTAGCTTCATTAGCTAACTGCTGTTCATACCTCTCTTTAGCTACTCTCACCAACCAAGTCACTCTCCTTGCCTGGTCTTTGTAGAACTCATGAAATTGGTTACTTCCACTTCTCTTATGCTGCCTCCACAATGCCCTTTTTCTCTGTATTGCATGCTTAATCTCTTTATTCATCCATCTCACACCTAACTTATTTAACCTTCTCACCCGTGGTATACATTTAGACATTGCATCCACTAAATATTTTTTGAAAATCCCCCAAGCTGCATTGATCTCTTTTCCAGCTAACTCCTCATTCCATGCTACACCTGCAAGCTGTCTCCTGAGCTCTTCATAATCACCCCCCTTGTAGTTCCACATATACCCTTTTTTCACAGGGGTCCTTGCACTGCTGGCAACCACCCAAGTAATCACCTCATGGTCACTTTCACCAATTGGTGGATGATTTGATACCTCATTGATAATTACATCCTCCGATGAGATGACCAAATCCAAGACCCTTAATCCTCTTGTGCCCTCTGTTACATACTGTCTGAGGTAGTTATCCCTCAAAAACTCAAGAAACTCATTTTCTTTACTTCCAGTTGCTATCTCTTCATTCCAGTCTATATTGCCATAATTAAAATCACCCATAATGATCACCCTTTTCTTATTTGCTTGGCTTATTTGACTATACATTTCACTATCACCACCATCCACATTACCAGGTCTATAACAACATCCCACCAAGTATTTGATTCTATTCACCTCTATCTCACACCATACTGCCTCAAAACCACTGGCCCCATTTCCCCCTTGCATCTCTACCTTGTATGGACATAACTCTTTCTCTATCATCAATAGCACTCCCCCTCCCTTTTTACCCCTTCTATCCTCACGAAACACATCATACCTTTCCATCTCTATTCTTGTCAGGATGTCATCCTCATCTAACCATGTCTCACTTATTCCGACAATCTCTGGGTGCACAGACGCAATTAGTGCAACCATTTCATCCGCCTTGTTTCTTATACTTCTAGCATTGGTATACAAACACAACAACTCATTTCTGGATCTACAGCTAGTTCCACTGATACCACTCACTCGATGTGATCTCTCCATGCTGGACTGGGGCCATTTCCCTTTCTGCTTCTTCATTTTAGAACCCTTTGCAATTCCATCTGTTTCCTTTTGATCCCTGATCATCCCATTACTTTCCTGCCTACACATTCTCTCACCTCCTCTTGGAGCATCCACCTTTCTCACGCTGTGTATCCCTGTCCACCCTGAGCCTCCCCGTTTCCCTGCTCCTCTTGCACACCCATTCTCTCATTATCTATACTCATACCACTCACTTCCACATTCATTTCCACTCCTTCAATCTCTCCTGTCTTACTCTCCTGCTCTTCCACATCACTCCCCTCTTGATCTGATTCATTCTCTCTATTCACTTCTCTACCTTCCAGCAGCAGTCTCTCCAAGCGACTCACACCATAACCACTCAAATGCAGTCCATCGCTCCCATACAGCTCACTTCGTCCCTCAAACTCATTCCACACATTAACAAACTGTACTCCCATCTCCTCACACATTTCAGCCAGAATATCATTCATAATCCTTGCTCTCCGCCTCATTTCACCACAATCATACCTAGGCAACACACTGACCACCCTTCCTGTCACACTATTCTCCTTTATCTTTCCAAGCAGTTTCTTGACATTCATTTTGACATGCTCTTTGTTCTCTCTCAAATCATTTGTTCCAATTAATACAATTAACTCTTTTGCTCGTTCCCGCCTCATGTTCAATGCCTCAATCACTCTACTCATTTTACCGCCTGGAAAACATACCTTGTGCATTTTATCCTCTAGCACACCTTTAATAATGGAGTCGCCATACAACGCCACTCGCTCATCTTTTGTTAACTCTTTCATGCCATCATGATTTATTTTAATAGTTTTGACCTGCATTCTCTTAATTTCATTCCGCATCCATTTCATTTCTTGCTTCATCCAATCCAATTCACCTTCTGAACCTCGCGACACATTCACTCTATCATTAAATCTTTCTAACTTTCTAACTCTCGACCCTCTCTTCTCACTTTCTCTCTCATTCATCCTTCTTTGTTTCCGTACTTTCGGTCCAACATACGTCCAACTTTCACTGTCATTCTTCTCACTTTCACTCTCACATATCTTTCTTTGTTTCCGTACTTTCGGACTAACATGCGTCCAACTTTCGCTATCATTCTTTTCACTTTTACTGTCATTCATCTTTCTTTGGTTTAGTACTTTCGTTCCAACATGCGTCCAACTTTCGCCATCAGTCATTCTTTTTTCGCTATCATTCATTCTTTCGATTTTTTTTACTTGCGGTTTCTGCACCACGCCATTTCTACTTTCATTCGTTCTCTCAATTTCGTTTCTTTCCGCCTCACTTTCGTCCCTTTTAACATCCGTTACGGTTGTCAAATCGCTCTTTTTCTTTTTTCCTGATTTTTTAACATTTTTTCGCCTGTCTTTCTCGCCATTCTCTTTCAAACGTGCACTCACGACACAATCGGTACTAGCACTTTCTGTCATCAACTTCATATTCGCATTCATCAATTCCTCGTTCAGGTCACATTTCGCACACACCCTTCTTCCATCCGCACTAAACATCCACAAATCATTTATGTGCTCTTTATTAGCATGCGTTGGTTCTTCATAATCCATAAACTCTTCTGAGCCTGAAGAGTTTTCATTTGATGATCCACAGCCTTCTCCATCTTTACATTTTTAATTACTTCTTTTTCTTTCAGATATAGTTCTTTTTTTTAATTTTTTTTGTTTATGTTCAATTATTTTTATTAATTCGTCTCTCCTTTTTGATGATCTTGTCTGCATATTAAGTTCTTTCAGTTGTCTTACTTGCTTTTCTGTTTCTTCTCCAGTTTCTCCTTGTACAATGGTTGATATGTTTTTGCATTTCATTGTGTACCTGTTCAGTTGTTATATTAGGTTCATTATTGGTAATTTCAACTGATGTTCCATCAGTATTTGACTGGAAAGTTGCTTCTGCAGATCTGGAATTTTGAGGCTAATTTCATTGTGTACCTGTTCAGTTGTTATATTAGGTTCATTATTGGTAATTTAAACTGATGTTCCATCAGTATTTGACAGAAAAGCAAGTAAGACAACTGAAAGCTGTCTTACTTGCTTTTCTGTTTCTTCACCTGTTTCTCCTTGAAACGTTGAATGTTTTTGCATTTCATTGTATGCCTGTTCGGTTGTTATATTAGGCTCACTATTGGTAATTTCAACTGATGTTCCATCATTATTTGACTGGGAAAGTTGCTTCTGCAGATCTGGAATTTTGGGGCTATTTCTAACTGATTTAGTTGAGCACTTTTTGTGATTTTACCAAGTGTAGTTTGCTTAAAAGTGCCGTCTTTACTAGACTTAATTGGAAGATCGGAAAACTCTTCATTAAACCTCTCTGATATGATATGATATATATATTCTAATTGGCTCTACAGGAGCTCCCACTTTTACCGCAAAAATTCAAAAAAGGACAGGTGTTAACGCAGTGTTCAGAACTTTCACATTTTTGACAGGGTTTGAGGCACTGATAGCGATATGTCCGATCTCCATGCAGTTGAAACATTCAGATTTGGGGCAGTTACCACCTGAGTGATTGTATGAATTGCAACGCAGGCATTGACATTGTACTCCAGGATAGTTTACCATAACTTTGGTATGGGCGTCTTCATATCCATTGTGGTGACATCACAAGAAAACCAATTTTAATCTTCACTTGACAAACTCTTTCGTATATTACTAATCTAACCCCATTTCAAAAATGTCTGTATAAGAATTTCATTACTATTCTCTATATATTCCATCGGGGTGCATAAGGGTCAAAGCTGTATAACTGAGAGGAGACCTCCACATAGCCTTTCAAGGAATGCGGAGAACCAACCAGGGCTTCTGACCTAATGTCCAATCCTCACCTTCTTGTGGTGCACACTGTTGGGTATCTACTTGGATACTGAACGAAAGAGGATGGGCTGGCAATTTGGGATTTAGCCGACCAAATTGTATTCTTATTGGTTAAACTAAAATAAAAAAAAATGATGGTACAACATGACAAAATTTCATGCTGGATGGGGCTTTGCCCAGTTAAACAAGGCCCCCGTTGTTTTCGCCAGGGAACCAGGGCGAACAGCAAAAAGTCAGCTACTGGAATAAATCTGAAAACAAACCCCAACTCAACATCACCAGAGTTAAAGATCGGTACTATCAACATAAGAGGCCTGAATGGCAAAGAAATGGAGCCAGCTGAGGAATTAGATAAGTACCAGATCGACATAACAGGGGTGACTGAAACAAAAAAGACAAAACTGGTGAGATCTTTCTGAGCAATAAATACAAAATGTTATATTCAGGCAATGACAATCAATGAAAAGAAGGAGTAGCCATAGTATTCAACACAAAATACGAGGCTAATCTTCTTGAATGGCAGTCAGTCTCATGTAGAGTAATGTGGCCAAATATGAGAATGGGGAACTGGACAATGAGCTTTTTTGTGCCTATGGTCCCACAGAAGGTTCTACTAAGGCAGAAGTGGAGGAATTTTTTGACGCTTTAGAAAAAGCTACTGACACAATGAAAAAGGAAAAGTTGGTCCTTGTTGGGGATCTAAATAGCAGAGTAGGAAATGACTGTCAGACATACAAAAATATTTTGGGAAAATTTGGAGAAAAGAGCAAAGCTAATAATAATAGCAAATATCTGTTGGATTTCTGCTCAGGACATGGACTGGTTATTACTAACACCATGTTCCAACATAAAAATGTGCACAAATTCACATGGAGAGAAGAAGCTAGGAATAAGAAAAGTGTCATTGACTATGTTATTGTTGATAGTGATGTTTTCTCCCTGGTGCAGAACACCAGAGTGTATAGAGGATTTGAAATTGGAAGTGATCACTATTTAGTCTTGAGCATGATAAAATTGAATTTCATATTGAAAAGAATAGCATGTAAGAAAGTTTTAAAGCAATTAAAAGTTGAGCAGCTCTCAGATGTGAACTGTAGACTAAAATACACAAAGATTATTGAAGAAAAAATGAAAGAGTTTGAGAACAAGAATCAAACCTTGGAGATTCAGTGGCAAACTCTGAAGAAAACATTGATTAATTCTGCCAGAGAGGCTGAATTAATCAATGTTTTCATTGATTAATTACAACCTCACCATTGATCAATTAATCAATGGTGAGGTTGTCTGTAAGGATAAAAAAATCAGAACTCCCTGGTGGACACAGGAAGTTAAAGAGGCAGTGAAAGAAAAGAAGAAAGCATATCAAAAGTTCCTGTCAAATAAGTCAGCTTGTGCTCTTAGAGAATATAGAGACAAATGCAAGAATGCTAAACACTGTGTAAAACTAGCTAAACAAAATTCATGGGACGACTTTGGCAAGAATATAGAAAATAAATATCAAGAAGGTGGCAAAATATTCTGGAGGTTGTTGAAGAAGCTTAGGAATGGAGGAAAGAGTGCTGTAAAAGGAGTTAGAGATGATAAAGGTGACATGAAAACGGGTGAAAAAGATATCCTTGAAGTATGGAGTAATTACTTTTAAAAACTGCTAAATGAAACAAGCAGTGATGACAGCACAGTGGTAAAAAATACTGACCAGGCTTACAGTCAGGAATACATATCCATACTTGAAGTGGAAAAAGCCATGAAAGGCTTGAAATGTGGAAAGGCAGCAGGAGTAGATGATATTCGACCAGAAATGCTGAAGTATGGTGGTGTGAGAGTCTTACAGTGGCTGCACTGCATAGTTCAGAAGGCCTGGACAGAGGGACAAATTCCCAATTGGAATAGAGCTCTCATAGTACCAATATATAAAAAGGGAAATAAAACTGCATGTGAGAATTACAGAGGTATTTCCCTACTGAGTGTTCCTGGCAAGATCTATGCAAGTATACTTGAGAAACAGTTGAGAAGAATTGTGGAAGAAAAGCTTGGTGAAGAACAAGCTGGATTCAGGCCAAACAGAGGCTGTCAGGATCAGATCTTCACTTTACGACAAATAGTCGAGAAAGCATGAGAATATAACAAAGATCTGTATTTAAGTTTTGTCGATTTGGAAAAGGCATATGACAAGGTGCCAAGAGAGAAGCTATTCAATACGCTACAGTTATATGGTGTCAATGGGGCATTATATCAAGCAATACTTAGTCTTTATTTGAGTTGTAAGTCAGCAGTTAGAATTGAAGGAAGTACAGGAAGATGGTTTAAGGTTAAATCTGGTGTGAAACAAGGATGTACATTATCCCCTCTGTTATTCATTATCTATATGGATCACATTATGAAGGAAAGTGGTATTAAACCTGATATCAAACTTGGAGATGTTAATGTCAGCTCTTTGCTTTATGCGTATGATGTTATACTTCTAAATAAATCCGCTACAAGCCTGTAAGATTCTCTGACTAAATTGAATAGCTGTTGTAATAGATATGGTATGAAGGTCAGCAATAAAAAGACAAAGACAATGAAAATAGGCAGAATCATTGAAAATGTCAAATGCGTTGTGAATGGAGAACCTGTGGAACAAGTAAAACATTTCAGCTATTTAGGCACGATTTTTACTGAAGATGGTAAATTAAATATAGAAATAGACAACAGAATCAGCAAATCTGGTATGGTGGAAAGTCAATTGAATAAATTCATATGGAATAAGAAAGAAATTAGTCAGAACACTAAATTAGCTGTATATAATACAGTGTTCAACCCAGTTTTAACTTATGGATCTGAGAGCTGGGTCAGAAGTAAAACACTTGATCAAAGACTAGAGACCACAGATATGAGAGTCCTGAGAAAGATTATAGGTGTGAACAGATGGCATCACCGGCAATATCATATTAAAAACGAGGATATTAGGAAAGACCTTGACATTGTCAGTATCCAGGAATGCATTAGCAGAGCTAATCTCAGGTGGTATGGTCACTTAAACAGAATGAGCGAGGAAAGATTAGCAAAACAAGTGTTCTCTGCCAGGTTGGCAGCAAAACGACCCAGAGGAAGACCAAGATATAGGTGGATTGATACGGTACAAAGTGCCTTATACGATAGAAATATAAGATCTGATAATGTTAGAGTCTTGACAAGTAACAGACTGATTTGGAGGAAAATTGTAGATAGGAAATTAATAATGATGTAATTTTTTTTTCATGTAGTACTATCATATCCTGTACACCCCTTGAGGGTACATAGCAGGAATTTGATGATGATGATGATATATTCCATCAGATAAGGTTCTAAAATTTAGGGGACACATCGCCAAAATTGTGAAGACAACACAAAGACTTCTGGGAATGATGCGGAGGACACTGACGTGTAGAAGTAGGGAGATTCTTGTTCCATTGTATAAGGCTTTGATTAGGCCACACATGGACTATTGTGCACAGATTTGGTCACTGGGTTTTCAGAAGGATGAAGTGATATTGGAAAGGGTCCAAAGGCGACTGACTAAGGTAGTTTCTGACCTCTGGAATGTTGAGTATGAGGAAAGATTGAGAAGATGTAATTTGCAGAGTCTGGTGGAGAGAAGGAAGAGGAGAGATATGATAGAGACCTACAAGTTGGTAAGGGATTTTTATAAGATCAATGGTGGAGAAGTTCTACAGAGAATAGTGGGAGATCAGGGGAGAACCAGAGGTCATCCCTGGAAACTATATAAAGAGGGTGTGAGTAGGGGAGTGAGAGGCAGGTTTTTTTCGTACAGAGTACAGAATGATTGGAATGCCTTACCTGAGATTGTGGTGTCTGCAAGGAGTTTGAGTGTGTTTAAGACACGGTATGATGAGATGAATATGTGATAAAAGGACCTCCCAGATGAGTCTTTGACTCCATGAGGTCTTGGGTAATAATAATAATAAATCTTTTGATTTTTACTGTTTTCATCTGGCTCCCAACCACCACAGGAATAACTGTGCTGTCTTCAAAAGTAAAACTCCGTAACAGCTTGTCCCTTGTTTCCACATCCCTAACTATGACTAAATACCTCCCTCCGCCATAAGGGGTGAAAGAACAAATTCCGCCTGCACCAATCATCTCACCCCAAAATCCCAGTCACCCGTCTCTGGGAGTTGGGGTTCCTGGATGTGAGAGGGTGAAATGCCCTCTCACATCCAGGGGGAGAAAATTTGGTTACCACTGCTGATTGAGGAATAAACTAATAGGGTATAAATAAATAATAAATTCTAAGGTTGTGTGATTATCTGCATGTTAACTCTCTGATAGGAATATCCTTCCTGTATAGGAATCAAGATGGCGCAGCTGTATTAACAAATAAATTTTTCTTGATTCCAAAAAGGAGCAAACTCCAGATCTACAACAATAGAGGGATTTGGCTCTCACCTGGAGCATTCTCGTTGTCTGCAAGAATAGTACACGTGATCCATTAGAAAGAACGGTGTCTGATAGAAATCGGCTCTAATTAAGACTAAGCATTGTATATTAGCAGCTGGAACAGGAACAGCAAAACAATTGGTAGATAGGAATATAACTCTCTGAGAGGAATATCCTTCCTGTATAGGAATCAAGATGGCGCAGCTGTATTAACAAATAAATTTTTCTTGATTCCAAAAAGGAGCAAACTCCAGATCTACAACAACAGAGGGATTTGGCTCTCACCTGGAGCATTCTCGTTGTTTGCAAGAATAGTACACGTGATCCATTAGAAAGAACGGTGTCTGATAGAAATCGGCTCTAATTAAGACTAAGCATTGTATATTAGCAGCTGGAACAGGAACAGCAAAACAATTGGTAGAAAGAAGAAAGAACTATAGATAAGATTTATAAAAGACAATAAGGTGCAACATACAAATAATTAACAATACTAAGATTGAAGTAATGTAGAAGTCATATTTTTATATATGAGTTGCCAAAAGGTGTGACAACTTATTTTTAAATTACTCTGGATTACAGAAAGTTGTTGGAAGTTTTTTCACATAATTATACTATAAATTAAAGATACCAAGAAATGCAATTTTAGCTCGCCTCCTCGTGGCGCACCCTGGGTCATGCTAAAGAGCTAGAGCGCCTGGCGGCCAGACCATTGTGCAATCTCCTGACCATACTTACACATGGAAACTGAAAACCTTCACAACGGTTCTTCTTCGAACCAGCTGATAAGGAATATTGGACATAATATTCCAATATTATGTCCAGGATAATATCTGTATCTTATAGTTAAATGTTGAGGGTATTAGCATATCAAAATGGAAATGTCTTTCCAAACTTCTACGAGAAAAAAATGTTGATCTACTTCTCATTCAAGAATCACATATACATATCGAAACTGAAGATCAAGTTAAATCTAGAGCAATAATCCTTGGCTACGACATTCTCGGGATTACTTACAGTCGTAGCTACGGCAGAATAACATATATCCGAAATGGTATTGAGAATGCTGTGCTGATATCTTCTTCTTCAACTGATGACAAAATCCATAGGATCACTGTTAAAATAGCAGACATTACGATTGTGAATGTATATAAACCAACTGCAACTGTTTGGTCAAATGATGTTCTACAGACATGCTCCCACCCAACTGGGGACTTCAACAGTCATCATACTTCTTGGAAATACGATCAGAATGATCAAAACAGAGAAATATTAGCTGAATGGGCAGATCAACACTGTCTTCACTTGGTTTTTGATGCCAGGGGAAAAGGCACCTTTAAATCAACAGCCTGGAATAAGGAATATCACCCAGATTTGACATTGGTCTCCACTGATAGTGAAAATCAGCCTCTACAGACTTTCAGACATATTCTTGAGGTTTTTCCAAATAGCCAGCACCATCCCATCTTTATGGAATTCAAGTGATAACATCATTTCCTAGACTAAGATGGAATTTCCAAAAAGCTGACTAGGAAAACTTCACTGTAGATCTAGATGCATGCCTTAGAAGAATTCCTCCAACTTATAAAAACTATACACGGTTCACTGGAGTAGTTATAGTGGTGGCAAAAATACACATTCCTCAAGGCTACCGAAAAGAATACGTGCCTGGATCGACCAATGAAAGCGAATCTCGGTATTGGGAATTCCTTGAAAGTAAGGATACCGAGACAGGAGAACTGCTCCATAGTCTCAACGCTGCTCACAGGGAAAAGTGGATTCAAATAACTGAAAACATAGATTTCAAACACTCTAGTAGAAAAGACTGGTCGCTACTTAAAAAGCTTGGTTCAAGCCCCCCCCCCCGTACCAAAGAAATCTCCTCTTGTCGATCCGAATCAGATAGCTGCTCATATTGTTTCGCTTTCTAGAGCTCCGATAGATAAAGAACATACTAAAGAGGTAAAATGCAAACTAAAGGCTATGAAGTCTAACTCAAAAGAATCAACAATTCTCTTTGCCTTTTTCCTGTGAGGAAATATTCTCGGCGCTTCAAAATATCAAAATGGGGAAGGCTCCTGAATTTGACAATGTTCATAATGAATTCCTGACACACTGTGGACCTTATGCAAGATCATGGCTGGCCAAGTTCTTTAACGATATACAGTCATACCCAGGCTTACGCGAATCCGGAGTTACGCGGTTTCATATATGTACGTATTCCCGTCCCGCTTCATCACTAGTTGTATCTTTCCGGCGCCGGCCGCATTTGCCAGTGTCGCACATGCTGTGAATGAGCACTGACGTGTTTCGCATGGTCTCCATTCATACACGATTTTTATAGTTTAAAAACCTTGTGATTGTTTAATGCTATGTTCTTAATAAAAATTTTACCACATAAAAAATAATAATGTCATCCAAAGGAAGCAAGTCCGATTCTTCTACAGCTAGCAAGAAAAGAAAAACATTGACTTTGGAAACAAAACTCAACATTATTAAGGATTTTGAATGTGGAATGAAAAATTTGTGAGCTAGCAAAGAAGTTTGATCTACAGGAATCCACAGTAAGAACAATCATAAAAGAAAGGTTTACAGATTTTGGAGGACATAGATTCTAATGAGGAACGAATTGTAGCCACAAGGTAAGGAATAAAAAAATCATTAGCTTGCTATGAAGAAATTTTGCATGACAAGAAAAAGACATTATGCCGTTCAGATGAATCTATTAGATTTTATGAAACCATTGACATTGAAATAACTTTTTTTTTAATATAAGAAAAACTACAATTATGATTATATTTCTTAAAAAATATTGGTGTTTTTGTAAACCTTTGGTCCCAATTAACTAATATCTTGTATGTTTGTATGCAAATTATACCCGAGTTATGCGAATTCGACCTATGTGCTTTTTGTTGGTCTCACCTACCGCGTAACTTCGGGGTATGACTGTACTTCAAAGTGGCTGCGTTCCTAAAGAATTTAAAAGGACAAAAACTGTTGCTCTGTTAAAACCAGGTAAGCCAGCAGACAGAACTGAAAGCTATTTCCTCATAGCCCTTTTAAGTGCAAACCTACAAATTGTTGGAGAAACTAATATTGAACAGGATCACTGATATAATTTTGAAACGTGTTCCAACAGAACAAGCAGGGTTGAGAAGAGATCGCAGCTACACAGATCAAGTTTTCAGCTTAACAACCTACACTGAAGCAGGATTTCAAAGATTCCTGAAGACTACTGCAGTCTTTATTGACTTAAGAGTAGCTTACGATACTGTTTGGAGGGAGGGACTCATATATAAATTTCTTAAGGTCATCCCATGTAAAATATTGGGTCATCTCCTAAACAACTTAGTGTGTGATCGATATTTCAGGGTAGTCACCGAAGGAAGCATCAGTAAACAAAGAGTGCTTAAGAATGGATTACCTTAGGGCTCAGTGCTCGCACCACTGCTTTTTAGCCTTTACATCGCAGATATTCCTGAAAGAGCCAGCAGGAAGTTTGCTTATGCAGATGATCTAGCTTTGGCAATCAGCGACAAGTCTATCAAAAGAACTGAAGAAATATTGACAAATGATCTGTCCGCTTTATGGCAGTTCTATAAAAAAATATTCTGGTAAAACCGAATGTTTTTGCTTTCACCTGAACAATAGTCTTGTAAATCAAAAACCAGAGATATATGCCGATGAAACATTAATTTCATTTAATCCGACACCTAAACATCTGGGAATAACTATGGATAGAACTCTGACATATAAACAGCATATGATTAATATTGCTGCTAAAGTTCGCACCAGAAATAACATAGTTCAGAAGCTTTGTGATACTATATGGGGCTAAAGTGCCACAACTCTGCGGTGCACTGCAATGGGTCTAGTTTACAGTGCAGCAGAGTATGGTGCTCCTGTCTGGCTCAATAGTTACCATGTCAATAAACTAGATACTCAACTTACTCCACTCTGCGTTTAATAACAGGCTGCATTAGGAGTACACCCTTACAATGGCTCCCCAATTTGAGCCATATTGCTCTTCCGGAACTGCGATGACAGGAAGCCTTGATTCGTGAATATAAAAGAATTTTAAATAACCAAAATCTCCCAATACATGAATTTATTCCAGATGCTTTATCAAATAGACTAAAATCCAGAAGACCTGCCATGAAAACCGCCCGTAATCTTCTTAGCCAGAATGACAGTTCTGGCTATGAAGATTACGAATCTCGGCTCCATAGGGACGGTAGGGATTTGGTATCTTACCCCACTTTGAAAGTAAGTCTCCACATACACCATGGCCTGTACGAATCCTGTTAGCCGTCATCCATATATTCCTGGGCAGGTCACAATCACATAAACATCTTCCAAAAACCATCTGGATTTGACCTGCCCAGGAATATATGGATGACGGCTAACAGGATTCGTACAGGCCATGGTGTATGTGGAGACTTACTTTCAAAGTGGGGTAAGATACCAAATCCCCGCCGTCCCTATGGAGCCGAGACCCAAACCATTTACCATATAGTACAGGAATGCGAGCTGACAGCATATCCAGGTGACTTGAAGGATATCTTTGACCTATCCCCAGAGGCGATCAACTGGATCAAAAACCTAAATGTTAAAATATAACTAATCTTCTGTCTGATGCTTGTCATAAATTTCATATTTGTATTTGTCTGAATGTAGACTTTTTTTTTTTTTTAATCATATATGTGTATCTTATCTATACTCGTGTATTATACCTTATTGTCTTTTAACCATGTGTACAAGCCATACGATAAATAAATAAATAACCAAGAAATGATATATTTGGGTTAATCCTTTATCCAAGTGTAAGCAAACAAATTTTGTGCCTAAAGTATTTTCAGGACTGTATATAAAAAGTATGTCATATAAAAATACGACTTCTGCATTACTTCAACCTTAGTATCACCTCTGGGTCTGCTCCCACTGAAAAGGCCTCAATAAAGGTTGAAACAGGACTGGGAAGTGACCCTTCCCATAATGCACAGCATTATGCATATCTATAAGGATATGTGCTTTACATTATGGAATACTAAGGCAAGTGATGTGAAGTCATTAGCTTCTATATATGAGTTGCCCAGTCCTGAAAATACTTCAGGAGCAAACTTTGTTTGCTTATGCTTGGATAAAAGGATTAAACCAAGTATATAATTTCTTGGTATCTTTAATTTATAGTATAACCAAGTGAAAAAACTTCCAACAACTTCGTCAACCAGTTTACTGGAAGTCTATCCTCTGTGGTGGTTATATGCCATCTAGTCGTTTTTGACGCTTGATGATCTTGTGAACAAAGGCTCCCCATCTCACTCAGTCTCATCTTTTCTTTCAGCAATTTTAAGTTCAAGTTTGTAAGTCTACCTTTATGGGCAGATATACATCAAAAAGTCTACTCATAACATCTCCAAAAAAAATTGGTGTTGTCAAGCTTAACACTTTCTTAACTGTAACTGCGGCTTGCGGCTAAACAAATGACAACGGACAAACTGTTTTCCACTGTTATCCGATCAAATATATTTGAGTTACTTTCTGTCATTTTAAATTGAACTTCCGTATTATTTTTGTATATTATTATATAAAAGTTTTTAATGATAATGTAAAATCTAAAATCTAATAGTTGCATGAAATATTTTAAGTAGAACTGTAAAATATTTGTGCATACATTTTTAATTCTCAACTCATATTGCGAGTAAAAAAATACGTTAATTTATCCTTTTATTTTATACTCTGTTTTTGTACCACCTGGCAGTGGCATGCATACCATAGGTTGAGAATCCCTACTCTAGCCAATTTCTGTATGGAGCATTTTGAAAACATGCACTTGTTACTGCTATTCTCAAACTTTCTATCCGGCTAAGATACACTGATGATGTGTTCTCTATTTGGCCACGTGGCTCAGACACATTAGAATACTTTCTCCTCCTTCTCTTTTCTACATACTCCAATCACACATCTTTCGAATAGCACCCTTTCTTTCTTTCTTTCTTTCCCAGTTTACAGAAATTCCACCTACACAGGGAGATACATACGGAAACTTCCCCATCACCCCCCCTTCCCACTTCAACAATATGTTATAAAAACTCTTGTCAACAGAGCCTCTAATCTCTGTTCTACCCAGGCTGAATTCACAGCCGAACTCTCTTTTATTCACTAGACATTCTTGAGCAATGATAACAATGCCAAAAAAAGATCAACAAATTATCGTTTGTTGGAAGTTTTTTCCCAGTTGGTTAGACTATAATAAATTTAGTTTAATCCTTTATTCAAGTGTAAGCAAACAAAATTTGTGCCTGAAGTATCTTCAGGACTGAGGCAATTCATGGTAAAGGTGGACCAAGCTCTCATCACTCCTTGTCTTAGTATCTCCCATAATGCAAAGCACATCTCCTTGCAGACATGTATAATGTTATGCATTAAGGGATGGGCCACTACCCAGACCGGTTTCGACCTTTATTGAATGTTCAAGTACAGGTCAAACTCCAAAAATTCTGCGTTGTTCCCCTCAGTAACAGGCTCATCCCACCACCGAGCAGAGCCACTCATTTGCTCATATGGCATCTGAAGGATAAAAGCAACAGCCATGCCTCAGTTAACTTCATGGGCTACAGCATTGCCATTCATTACCCAAGCTTCCAACCGGTTTCGACCTTTATTGAGGTCTTGTCTTGTCTGTTGAGGTGATGATACCAAGGTGAAAGCAATGGAGAAGTCATATTTACCTATATGAGTTGCCAAAAGATGTCTCACCTTATTATTAAATTACTCTGGATTTAGAGAAAGATGTTGGAAGTTTTTTTCCATTTGGTTAGAGTATAATAAATTTAGTTTGATCCTTTATCCAAGTATAAGCAAACAAAGTTTGTGCCTGAAGTATCTTCAGGACTGAGGCAACTTGTGGTAAAGGTGGACCAAGCTCTGGGAGATACTAAGACAAAGAGTGATGAGAGCTTGGTTTGCCTTTACCACGAGTTGCTTCAGTCCTGAAGATACTTCAGGCGCAAACTTTGTTTGCTTACACTTGGATAAAGGATTAAACTAAATTTATTATTGTCTAATAACCAAGTGGAAAAAAACTTCCAACATCTTTCTCTAAATCCAGAATAATTTAATAATAAGGTGAGACATCTACTGGCAATTCGTATAGGTAAATATGGCTTCTCCATTGTTTCCACCATCTCTGGGTCTGGCTCCCACAGACGAGACCTCAATAAAGGTCGAAACCAGTTGGAAACTTGGGTGATGAATGGCAATGCTGTTAGTCCATGAAGTTTTAACTGAGGCTTGGTTGTTGCTGTCATCCAGGTCCTGGGGGGGGGGGGGGGGGATGAATGGCAATGCTATAGCCCATGAAGTTAACTGAGGCATGGCTGTTGCTGTTACCCCTCAGATGACATATGAGTGGATCTGCTCGGTGGTGGGGTGAGCCTGCCACGGGGTAGAGCCAATGCTGAGAGTTCTTCTCAGTGGCAGGGTGAGTCTGTTACTGAGGGGAACAACACTGAGTTTTTGGAGTTTGATCTGTATTTGAACATTCAATAAAGGTCGAAACCGGTCTGGGTAGTGGCCCATTCCTTAATGCATAGCATTATACATGTCCGCAAGGAGATGTGCTTTGCATTATGGGAGATACTAAGACAAGGAGTGATGAGATCTTGGTCCACCTTAACCATGAGTTGCCTCAGTCCTGAAGATACTTCAGGTGCAAACTTTGTTTGCATACGCTTGGATAAAGGATTAAACTAAATTTATTATATTAAATTAATCATTTCTCACATTCCTCTCAACATGTAGCCTATAGCAATGCTATTATTGTTCCTTATATCTTGGGCACCTTGGAAAAAACAGCCAGAATTCTAAAAAAAAAAAAAGGTACAATCTCTGAAGTGCATTCAAACCTTAACTGAATGGTGATACCCACTATCTTAAGGATCCTCTACCTCCTGTCTCTGTTCCAGGCATTTACAAAGTTCCTTGTTCTAATAAATTATCACAATAATGGTCAAACTTGGAGATCTGCTGCTAACATCTGCCTAGAGCATAAGAAATGCATCTTCCACCATAAGTATGTCAGTCAGGTCTAGATGACCATGGCTTGGATACTATGCATAGAATCAAATGGAAGAAATCTACTATGCCTCACCAGAACAAAAACAAACAAGATTTTTTTTTTTTTTAGAATTAGCAGCAGATTTAAGAAATTAAACCTAATGTTAATAAATATGGTCGTATTAAACTTTCCAAGATTCGGGAAATTTTAATTCCTATGCCTCATGCCCAACAGCTAAGGCTAGCCAACAGCACCACAGAGGGTGCCTCTCATAGGACTTTAGGCTTTTGGTCTAATTTTTTTCCAATTATTGTTTTGTGCATTTTTATGTGTTTATGCAATTTTAATACTGTTTTCCTGACAATGTCTCAGTGACTGAGATAAAATATAGGATTGATTAAACTTGTGTTTAATTACCGTATATGTTGGCATATAAGACGACTCTCAAATACTACAGAAAACCCCTCGAAATCATGGGTCATCTTATATGGCGAGTATAAAAAGGAAAGCTTAATTTCTTGGATTAACATTTAGTTAGTTACAAAACATCGTTATATAAGAAAATAGGCAGGTTTATAAACAAATCAGATTAATTTTTTACATAAATTTATTTAAAATATTACAATAGATGTAAGTCAAAAAACAAATAATAATTATTAACCTCAATTTTCATGCTAATTTTCTTCATCATCTGTTGAAAATAATTCTTCAGATTCATTGTTTAAATGATTATCATATGGATCCCAGTTCGAATCTGGTGAATTGATTTAGTTTTAATCGTCATCAGTGTCCCTCAACAGATCATCTTCCATACCATCCATAAGATTAGCGATACCACACTTTTTAAATGATTTTATTACACTCTTCTTTTACTTTATCCCATGCTTTGATCACAAAATTGCACAACATATCAAGTGATGCAGCGTGCATAGAATCGTGTCGCATGTTCCACACATTATTTATCCATAATTTCACACCATTTTCGTCCATCCATCCTTTTTTGTGAAAATGTACAAAAAACACCTGAAGGAAATTTTATCTTAGGTTTAATTTTATGTTTGAAGATGATCATTGGTTTTTAACTTGGTTCCATCAGCCTGACATGACAACACAACCATAAACCTTGTTTTTTCATGACCTGTACTTCGAACAAGCACACTCTTACTACCATTAGACTCCACTGTTTTATTGCTTATAATATCAAAGCTCATTGGAGTTTCATCCATATTTCCAATATTTGACAATAGAAATTTATGTTCTTGTCTCAACTGAATAATAAATTTATGGAAACTGGTAAGTTCGTGGTCAAGATCTGCTGGTAGTTTTTGAGCAATTTTCATTTTTTGTCTCTTCATAAAACGATTAGACCATCCTGAAGTAGCTTGAAATTCTATACTTTCATCCAGATTCAATCTTGACCATTTAAGTGCATATGCTCTAATCATATTTCTTGTAACAAGATAACCATTCTGCAACGTGATTTTCCAGTTGCGGCCATTGGGTGATCCCCGTTCTCATCACACATTTTTTCTTTGGCAATTTTTTTAAAATATCTTCTTTCTTCCTCCATTCTCTTACCATCTTCTCGGTTATGTCAAACTTTCTTGCAGCAGCACAGTTATTAGTTTGCTTTGCCATTTCAATTACCCTCATTTTAAATCGAGCTTCATACTTTCTTCGTTTTGTTGCTGGTTTCATGATTTTAAATAACAATTTTAATAATCCTAAAATTAAAAAAAATGCAAAATTAATAATTAAAATTGGGGCTAACTTAATTAGGGTATAATAAATTTAGTTTAATCCTTTATCCAAGTGTGAGCAAACAAAGTTTGCGCCTGAAAGTATCTTCAGGACTGGGTTAAGGTGGTACACACCAGGGCAACTCGTTGCAAAGGTGGAGCAAGATACCAACACTCCTATCCTAGTATCTCCTATAATGCAAAACACATCTCCTTGCGGATATGTCTATTGTTATGCATTAAGGGAAGGGCCACTACCCAGACCGGTTTCGACCTTTATTGAGGTCTCTTCAGTGGGAGCCAGGCCCAAGTCGAGATATCAGGCAGAAGCATTAGCAGGTCATCTCCACCTATAGGAATTGCCAATTGGTGTGCCACCCTTTTTTAATAAGTTACTCTGGATTTAGAGAAAGATGTTGAAAGTTTATTTTCCACTTGGTTAGAGTATAATAAATTTAGTTTAATCCTTTATCCAAGTGTGAGCAAACAAAGTTTGCGCCTGAAAGTATCTTCAGGACTGGGTTAAGGTGGTACACACCAGGGCAACTCGTTGCAAAGGTGGAGCAAGCTACCAACACTCCTATCCTAGTATCTCCTATAATGCAAAACACATCTCCTTGCGGATATGTCTATTGTTATGCATTAAGGGAAGGGCCACTACCCAGACCGGTTTCGACCTTTATTGAGGTCTCTTCAGTGGGAGCCAGGCCCAAGTAGCGATACCATGCAGAAGCATTAGCAGGTCATCTCTACCTATAGGAGTTGCCAAATGGTATGGTGCCCTTTTTTTAATAAATTACTCTGGATTTAGAAAAAGATGTTGAAAGTTTATTTTTCACTTGGTTAGAGTATAATAAAATTTTATAACAAAATAATTTTAATAACAAAACACAGGATTAAAATTAGTTTAATCCTGTGTTTTGCATTATAGGAGATACTGAGACAGGATTATTGGTGGCTTGCTCCACCTTTGCAACGAGTTGCCCTGGTGTGTACCACCTTACCTCAGTCCTGAAGATACTTTCAGGCGCAAACTTTGTTTGCTCACACTTGGATAAAGGATTAAACTAAATTTATTATATTCTAACCAAGTGAAGAAAAAAAACTTTCAACATCTTTCTCTAAATCCAGAGTAATTTATTAAAAATGGGTGGCACACCATTTGGCAACTTCTATAGGTAGAGATGACCTGCGAATGCTTCTGCTTGGTATCTCAGCTTGGGCCTGGCTCCCACTGAAGAGACCTCAATAAAGGTCGAAACTAGTCTGGGTAGTGGCCCTTCCCTTAATGCATAACATTAGACATATCCGCAAGGAGATGTGTTTTGCATTATAGGAGATACTGAGACAGGAGTGTTGGTAGCTTACTCCACCTTTGCAACGAGTTGCCATGGTGTTGTACCACCTTACCCCAGTCCTGAAGATACTTTCAGGCGCAAACTTTGTTTGCTCACACTTGGATAAAGGATTAAACTAAATTTATTATACTCTAACCAAGTGGAAAATTAATTAGGGTAATTTGTATAAATACTAAATCTAAGCTATGCAAAAAAATAACGGATATAACAGCAATACCTAACATTGCATTAATACGAGAAAGAAGAAATTGGGGGGGGGGCATCTTATACAACCAACATAAGCTTAAAACCTAAAAACAGCCTAAAATTTAGGCCTCGTCTTATATGCCGACATATATATTTATATGTGCTTTATTCATTCTATTAAACCTTATAATAATAATTGTTATTAATACTACACCTCCACGGAGTCAAAAGACTCATCATGGGAGGTACACACTGTTACACACAAAGTTCATCATTCCACTCATCAGCCACTCTATGCAAAGAACCTGCTTGTGAACTCTCCATGCAAAGAACCTGAATGTCCTTGCTCATTCCTTCCTTATACAGTTTCCAGGATACCCCTTCTCCCATTCTATGAAAATAGAATGGGAGAAGGGGATAGAATATAGGAGAGGAATATTTCTTCCATATTAACCTGGTAACAATTCTTTACTAACTTAAATGTCTCAATCATATCCCATCTTTTCCTCCTATTCACAAGGTTTTGCAAATTCCATTCTCTCAATCAACTGCATTTCATCAATCTTTCCACAATCTTCTCATATCCCACATCACAAAGACCAGTTACCACCTTAATGAGTCACTTCTCCAGACCCTTTCCAATATATCCATATCACCATGAAAACCAGGGGACCAAATCTGTGCGCAATAATCCATATGAGGCTTGATCAAGGCCTTATACAATGGAACCAGAATATCTTTATATCAGCATAATATCATTGCCATAGTCTGATGTGACGACTTCACAACTTGTGCAATGTGATCTCTGAACTTCAGACCCTTGTCCATCACCACTCCAAGATTGAGTGTCTCCTCAACTTCCTCTAAAATTTCCTAATCAAGTGTATACTTGGCATCCCATTTCTGCCTACCAAATTTTAGAATCTTACAATCTGCAACACTCAACTGGTAGTTCCATAATGTTTCCCACTCATACAAACTATTCAAGTGCTCCACTAAGGGTGCAACACCTGCTTGACTCATCACTCTTCCCAGTTTTAATTGTATATCATCAGTTAAACCCATCCAAATATCATTAACATTATTATTATTTTTTATTATTATTATTTTCGGGCTACTCCAGGGAGTCCTTAGACTCACCAAGGGAGGCCCTAAACATCAGGTCCACACAACTATATGACATTCTCACAGTATCTATCATACCTTGCCTTGAACTCGCTCACTGTCATAGCACCCACAACAGACTCTGGCAGCTTATTCCACTCATTTACCACTCTAAAAGTAAAGAACCCAGCTCTAACACCACTGCTAACACACTCTTGCCCAGCTTCCATAGGTGTCCCTTAGTTCTCCCACCACAAGTCCTGATCTCAAAAATATCTTCTGAATTAATCTTATAGAATTCTTTTAGCAATTTGAATGTCTCAATCATATCTCCCCTTTTCCGCCTATCAACCAGTTTCTGCAACCCACAAATCTTCAACCTGTTCTCGTATGGTTCATTCCATAGACCTGCTATCATCTTAGTCACTCGCCTCTGGATCCTCTCCACCTCCTCCCCATCAAGAAGGAACCGAGGTGACCAAATCTGGGCACAGTAGTCAAGATGAGGTCTTATCAAGGCTCGGTACAGAGGTACAATAACTTGCTTGTCTCTGCTCGTTAAGGTATTTTTCAACAACCAAGTGAGTTGATGAGCTGATTTAGCTACTTTCGCAATGTGCCCCCTACACTTCATCTCCCTATCCACCAACACTCCCAAGTCCCCGGACTCATCAATCTCTTGGAGTACAGTTCCACTCATGTGGTATACTGCTGCTAATCTTTTCACCCCAAAATGCATAACCTTACATTTTGTCACATTAAATTGCCATCCATTCTCCTTAGCCCAGAACTCCAATCTATCTAAGTCATCCTGCAAGACTTTGACATCTTCTGCATTCACTATCGCCCTCCCCAACTTTGCATCATCAGCGAACAAATGAACTGTTCCACTTAGATCCTTCCCTATATCGTTAATGAACAGATTAAACAGCAGTGATCCAAGAACAGAACCCTGCGGCACACCACTAGTCACAGGCCGTCTTTTGGACTCCACTCCTGAATAAACCACTCTTTGATATCTCTCCATCAACCACCCACCTATCCATCTCACCAACCCTATATCCATTCCCATATGTTGTAGTTTATGGATTAGAATTCCATGTGGTATCCTGTCAAACGCCTTTGCCAGGTCCAGCAGTATCACTGTAAACCCATTTCCCTTATCCAGTTCAGCTGTCACCTTGTTATAAAACTTGAGCAAGTTACTCAGGCATGATCTACCCCTTTACAAAGCCATGCTGTCCCCTGTATAGTATCTCATTTTCATCAATCCATTCCTGTATTTTTCTCTTGACTACTTTCTCCAAGACCTTGACAACAACTCCTGAAATGCTGATCGGTCAGTAATTTGCAACCATAGTCTTAGATCCTCCTTTATGCAGTGAAACTATTTTCCCCTCTTTCCACGCCTTCGGGACTAAACCAGACCCGAGACTCAGATTAAACAACATGGTCAAGGGCACTGATAATTCCTTAGCCGCTTCATGCAAGACCCGTGCCAGTATACCATCCCATCGCACAGATGTATTCATATTAAGGTTCTGTAATAGACTATTCACCTCCACTTCATTCATCATAATTCCCGTATAAACTAATTTCTCCTTCATTTTTCCAATGTCTCCACCTGGATGATATACTTTTGCAAAGTGCATGCTCAGTAACTCCACTATATCGACTGGTTCAGCGACCTCCTTACCATCGTCATTCCTTAAAATCATTTTGCCATGTACAGTTTTTTCTTGCTTGCAGCATATTGAAAGAACTGTTTGGGATTCTCTTTTGCTTGCATAGCTAGTTTCCTTTCATAATTGGCTTTTGCTGTTTTTACCACACTCGTTACCCTTCTGGCCTGCACTTTATACCGTTCATGTGCCTGCAGGTCACCCCTTTCTTTAAATTCCCTCCACAGTTGTTTCTTTTTTTGTAGCTCAAGCTTAATGGTGTTATTCATCCATTTAACCCCTACTTGTTTTACTATTCGGACCCTAGGTATACAATCAGCCAAAACCTCCTGTAAATGCTCCTTGACCACTTCCCATGCTCTATCGACGTCCAGCCCTTGCAGTTGTACATGCCATGGCACTGACCCAAGCAATCTCCTAAGCTTGTCATACTTGCCAGCACGGTAATTCCACATATACCCTGTCTTAATCAAAAATTCCACACCTTTAGCCACCTCCCAGGTCAAGACCTTATGATCACTCTCACCAATAGGTGGCAACATGGTCATATTCATTACAGTCAAATTGTGAGATGCTATTACCAGGTCAAGCACTCTCACACCCCTAGTATTTTCAATTACATGCTGTCTCAGATAGTTATCCCTTAATAATTGAATAAAATCCATTTTCTTCCTCACATGTGTCCTCTCCTCCTTCCAATCAATGTTACCATAATTAAAATCCCCCATAATAATTACTCTCCTTCCACTCATTTCATCAATTTGTTTATGCATACTATCTCCACCATCTATTCCATCACCTGCTCTATAGCAGCACCCAACTGTATATTTTATTCTGCCAGTCTCAATCTCACACAAATTAAATATACAAATTAAATAATGGTCCAAAACAGACTCCTGTGGCGCACCACTAGGGACTTCCTCTTCTGAGATATTGCACCCCCATATACAACTTACTGATATCTAACTGAGAGTCAGATGATTATTAAACTCACTAATCTATCACCCAATCCCATCTTCTCCAGTTTGGTTACCAACTTGTGATGTGGAAATCTATCAAAAGCCTTTATAAAATCTAGTATACCACTGTATATGCATCTCCCTTGTCCAGTACATTCATCACCTTGCCCAAGTACATAAACAAGTTGGTAAAACACAACCTCCTATGCAGAAAAGCACAAAGAATACTGCTGCTATCAATCCAGTTTTGTATCCTAGCTCCTGTCCCCCTCTACTGGCTTCCAACTTTTAGCACCACTGCACCACTGAACCTGCGCAGACAAGATGCTCTTGTAAATGAGTACAAAAAAATAAACAGCTATCCCCTGCTACCAATACATGAAGATCTCCTACATCTAAGTATAAACTGCCTTAAATCCCGATGGCCTCCACTAATACTGGCTGAAGAACTAGTATAGTTCGCCCACCATTTGTAGGTCCCTGCTTCGCGTCTTTCCAAGAATAGTCGATTCATGCAGAAGGGGAGAAAGAAATGAAGGACGTCCGAATTGGTCGCCAACATGCGAAATCATGTGCTTTATAAGTAAAATTTTCCAATTGTTATACAAGCAACATAGTTATCTACAATAATCATAAAAGAGAAGTTAATTTTCTGACCGGTAATAATAAACAACTCATCCCACTATACGGACTGATTACCCTATTATCGGAATGGATTCTCCTTTTTCTGAGATGTGCAGAATTAATCGAAAGAATTAAATAGCGATTTCAACAATAATTTGAAATTGCTAGAACCTTGGAAAGAAAAATTGCCACCAGACTTTACCAAGTATATCCTTCCCAACCAAAATCTGAAAGGGATTGAGCTTCCATGACATCTATGGAAAAGCTTAAATAGGATATGTGCAGGGCATGGTATCTGAGCACACAGCTTACACAAGCGGGAAAGATCACCTACACCTCAATGTGACTATGGGGCCATAAACCAAACCATCTGGCACATTGTAGAGGACTGCAGCATAAGAGCCTACTCTGGTTACCTGAGAGACTTTTTTGGGGCAGATCCTCCTGCTCTTGAATGGCTAGCTGAACTAGACTTAAAATTGAAGTGATTTTTTTACCTGTTATTTGTATATGTACTCTACCTGTCTCTAATTTTTATTGTATGCACAAATACGTACTTATAGATTTTGATGTCATGTGTCTTTTTTTTTATTATGTCATACACTAAATAAATAAATGTATCCTAGCTCTCACCAACCTCTCCAAAACCTTCACTACAACTCTAGATATATAGATTGGCTTATAATTTGTAGCCTTAGGCCCTAATCGCCACCTTTGTGAAGAGGAACAATTTTAGCTTCTTTCCACTCCTTGGTCAGGCACAGGGATAGTATTGATATTAAACATAGTATCCTGTGAGATGAAATTTGTTGTCTCCATAGAAGTAGTCTTAAATATAAACAACTTTTTGAAAAATGTTATAAAGCCTTTTTCCAAATCAGAATGATTGTCCCATCCCCTCTCCCAGAGTTTTGGAGATTCTCATCTTATGTAAGTATCAAAAATAGTTTATTATTATTATGTTTAAATATTATTGTTCTAGCATGCAGTAACAATTTCAATTGATAAACCAATCAACTGTATTTACTCTGTATTCCTCTTCTTTGAATCGCTTGATGTTTTCACACAATGATGATATATTATTAATTTCAGTAAGAAATATCTGTGTTTTTCATTAAAGTTTATTACAGTGGTTCTTTTTTTGTTGTTTGATCTTAAACTATTTTTTCAAAATGTGGTTAACCATATACCATCATCAGCCATACCTTAACAAGGGTGGAGGAGGGATGAGATGGTGCAGAGGCTGACTCAAAGAAAAGTCTCTGATTTATCTCTGCAGAATATTCATACTTTTCCATCAATCCACAAGTCCTAGATATGCTATAATAATTGTAGTGTATATACTTTTAGGGTTCGAACTCATTATTAACTGTTTTATCTACTCAAAGTAGACCAATTTTCTTGCAAGCATAAGGTACTTCAAGGACTTGAATTTCTAAGTGTTCCCCATTTTTAAGAGAAGGTATAGGGAGGGCTACTGCAGTACCTTCAATTTGTATTCCCCCCCCTCCTTCCACAGAGAATAACCAGACCAGCATAAATTAAAACATTGCACCTCAAAAATATCCAAGGAAAGCTGAACCTCCCTATTTTCCAACATCCTCAAAAAGGTAAATTAAATCTCATTAAGATTCATTTTTTCCCATGGATAGCTTCCAATTATTTAATACATTTTGCTATCAATGTACATTTTGCTTATTTTATACAAAAGAAGAAAATATACATGTAGGTTGTAGGCACTAATATTTAGCTAGGAAGAAAGAAAAGAATACTTAGAAATTCAAGCTCTGAATATAACTTCTTATAAACTCCTCAGATGGTTGAAGCACTATGCCAATGGTGTCTGCAAACCAGTTTCAGTCCAAACACAACTATAACTATAATTAACTATAATTCTATTTATAATTAACAATTACGGAGAAAGGTTATGTGGGTAGAATATGTCCCTTCCATATTCTTGGGATTTTTAGACCATCATTATTGTTAAGATCAGGGTGGTTGATGAGAATTTCACAGGCCTCCTTAAATTTATGTTGATACCAGGTTTTGGTATGATGTAAACAACAGGTGCTTTTCCAGTCAATTCTATGTAAAGTATTCAGGGCATGATCAGAAAGGCCAGCTTCACCATAGTTATTAAATTTAATGTGCTGTTTATGTTCCTTTTGTCTGATAGGGATTGTGCATTCCTGTTTCTCCTATATAGGACAAATTACAGGTGCAATGAATATGGTATACTCCTGGGGGGGCAGAGGAAGTGGATCCTTGGATGAGTTGAGTAAGTTCTTTAATTTTGCAGGAGGTTTAAAGGTAGCTTTAAAGTTGTATTTCTGTAGTATTCTGTTTATTTTATCTGATATCCCTTTAATGTATGGAATAGTTACAGTTTTATTGCAGTCTAGTTTATTTTGTTTTTAACTGAGGTCTCGTGAAGAATTTTGTTGATAGTATTTTGGTTGTAGCCATTTTTTAGGAAGGTACTGCTGATAACTTTTAATTCATCTTTAAGTGCTTGTTCATTGGAGCAAATATCTTCAAAGCCTTGTTCTTTAGTGTGTTAATGACACCTAGTTTTTGTGTTGGATGGCGGTAGGAGTTTATG
Source organism: Typopeltis vanoorti (assembly GCF_054136105.1). Taxonomy (NCBI): domain Eukaryota; kingdom Metazoa; phylum Arthropoda; class Arachnida; order Uropygi; family Thelyphonidae; genus Typopeltis; species Typopeltis vanoorti. The sequence continues at coordinate 54,568,029 of NC_143563.1, read as the reverse complement.
TGTATATTGGCCAATATGTGTAGGTTTCTGGTAAACAGTGAAGGAAAGACTGCCAGAAGGAAGATGTGTGACAAGTGTATCTAGAAAAGTAAGCGTGTTCTGCTTTTCAATCTCAATTGTGAATTGTATGCAATTATGTTGTTTGTTTAGGTGGCTGAGGAAAGTGTCTAATGTCTGGCGGACACGGGACCAGATAGTGAAAACATTGTCGATGTATCAAGCCAGATTTTGGGCTTTAAAGGAGAGGAATCTAGAGCATGCTGCTGAAAATATTCCATATAAAAGTTAGCAATTGGAGGGGATAATGGTGAGCCCATGGCTATGCCTTCTTTTTGTAGGTAGAAAGTATTTTTGCAAACACAAAATAGCCAGAACACAGCACATGGGCAAAGAGCGCTGTGATATTGGGAGGGAATTTGTCCTGTAATAGAAGGATTGTGTCATTGTTTGGGACATTTGGGAAGAGGGCAGAGACATCAAAACTGACTAATAAATCACCTTTCTCCAGTGTGATATCTTTGATTTTGTTTACAAAGTATTGTGTGTGTGTGTTTTTAATATAGGAAGGGTAATGACCTCATGGCCCCCACAAAGGTAGGGCTCACAGGGCTCAAGCCTGGGTGCCCGGAATTAGGGGCGGGGCCCGTCTTGTTGGGTCGACCATTTAAGTGAGACTAACAAAAGACAAAAAGAAACTTTATAAAATAAGAATGAATATGTGCTGAGAGGGACTTCTAGATTTTGCAATCGTTTCCAACCCATTGTCCATCTTTTCAGACTTATGGTTACGCTCCTGAACTTCCTATTTGAAAGGATTTACTTTAGTTTTTGTTTTTCGTTTGCTCGTCTCGCTTTCTATGCATGCCATTGTTTCAATGCTGATGCTGCCCCAATGTTACCAGCACACTACCCTACTGGTGCGTATGCAATGGATGCTGAGAGAATTTTATTTTATTCATAAAAGAGAAAGCTTTATTTGATAGTTTTAGTTGGCTAAGTTGATCTGAAGAAACTGAAAATTTTCTACAAATTTTTTTTATTTGAGAAGAATTTGTCTTATTTGAATTAAAATATTGTTAGTTAGTAAGTAAAAGAAAATATAAAGCTTTTTTAGTTATGATTTTTTTGTATGAAACAAACTTAATTTTTTTTTCCAGATCATACAAATTTGAGATATTAAAAATATTTAAATAAATTGCTTTCAAGCAAGCAAAGATGTTCTAGTTAGAATAAATAAAATCCCAATGTTTGATTCAAAGTACAAACATAAGTCCGGAGCTCAGAAGAGGAAACTTAAATCCGAGAGAGAGAGAATCGAAAGCATCACGAGGTCGTCAATTCATAACCAAATTTTTAAAATCTGAAAATGAAAAGGACATAGTTCCCATTACTGATCACAGTGAAGGTGGTGATAAGGTTTGTGGCATTGAAATCCAAACAGAATATCAGTGTCAAATTGAAACTCATAAAGCAGTCGAAAGTCAAGCGATTGTTACATGTGAACCTCTTGCAAAGGAAGAAAAGGCCGCAAGTGAAAAACCTGCAAGAGGAGGGGAAGAATATGATACAGTTGATGCTTCAGTTGCAGGCACTATTGAAAAATCTGATATAAAATATGATGACCCTAGTATTTGGTTTAGAGTAATCTTAAACAATATGCGGCAAGATACAGTACAAGCTATCAGCTTTCAAGAATTCCAAAAGATATATAAAGAATTGCCAAGAGATCTTAATGGTATGAAATTTCAAGATTTTTTGCTCCATACGAAAACGAAAGATGAAAGAACAAGAGAACATTTTCCAAGAGAATAGTTAACATTGTGTGTATCGAAAGAAAATCTTTATTGTCTAGCACGTCATTTTTTGCGACTCTAATAACAAAAACTCAAGCAGTTTAGCCCAAGAAGGATTTTCGCCAGAAATAAGCATTGTAAAAGTTGTATGGTATGTTGCCTCTTCACGAAAATAGTGTCGAACACAGAAAACAATATCTGGCTTGGAAATCCCTTTTGCAGTCATTGAAAAGACATGGAATCGATAAAGACTTATAACTACAAATTCAATATGAAACAAATAAGTGGAGAGCACCTCTGCAATGGATTGTAGATGTAACGTTATTTTTATCACCCAGAGGTTTAGCATTTCAAGGAGAGAACATGAAGATTGGAGATGTTCATAATGAGAATTTCTTAGGTATATTAGATATAGCAAAGAACGACTTAATCCCCTAGCAATTTTGTGCATCGAAAATGATTTGGCTAAGCTTTTGTGTTATCATTTAAACTAATTGATCCTAAACCCTGTAGAGCAATGTGTTGTCCTCAACCTGAGCGACAGGTAGGGGGCCTGCCAAAAATCCTGGCCTGGGGGCCTGCTTCAGGATGTGGGGGCCCTGAATGACCTACCAACTCCTTGAGTGTTGATGCTAATATGTTGTTCTATTTAAAATAACTGTCGCACAAACTATATGGGCTCTAGTAATTATGATGTCCGGATTTAATTTTAGTGATTTCACTGCTGCTAATTCAGATTTCAGAAAAAAAAAGCTAATTTAGAAAAGAAAAAAAATTTCTCCGATGCCGTCTTAAATAGAATATAGCTTTGATGTAGTTCAATTTAATTGTAATTTAATATAATTTTTCACTAGAGATCAGGCCAGTAGAATAATCATTGATCAAATCATCATCTCTTTAGCATACGGCATCAAATGTAATATAGCTTGTATCTGTATATATATATGTGTGTGTGTATACTACAGATTATGACCTTAATATGAAGGTCGAAATGTCGGAAAATTAAAATTATTTCTAATATGGTTGTAGAGTCCATAATTTGTCTAAAATGAATGCTGATCACCATGTAACACTAAAGGAAAGGGAGGATACTTCCACATTCCTTTATCATGGCCAATTCTCTTTACAACTGAGATGTATGTGACAGAGTTTATGACAACTTTATAAGCTCTGTCGCATACAGCTCAGCTCTAAAGTTGTTACACTGTAGTGGGATTTGTGCAGATATAATGATATCTGGAAAGACAGCAGAAGATCCTACTAGAATCTCCAATTTTGAACTACCTATGTAAATATAAACAAAATCAGGGTATTCCCTGTGTGCTTGAAAGAGCTATTGGTAGACAATGGGAGAGGTGCAATATTTTGGTAGTATACAAAAAGAAAAGCTACACAGTGGTATGCATACATGCCACAGTGATAAGATAATTTGTTTAGTAGTGCTATGATGTCTACCCCCAATATCTAGAGCTTGTAAGGAAGCTGTTATTCTCAAACTAAAGGATTTTATGGTAATCTGTTGAGTGTTGCAAATTCTCCCATCATGGATGAAAAATAGTTTGCCAGGTTAGGTGGTCTGGGAGGAATTTTATTTTCATTGCAATTAATAGGTATGAAACTACAAAGGTGATTCATTTGCCTCAACAGACTAGGAATAAAATAAGTTTGAAATGCTCTAGCTGCAATTCTGATAGCTTGATGGTGAATAGGGTGTAGCCAATGTAGAATACTCTCCCTGGCAGAAGCATAGTCTTGAGATCCATAATCAAGTTTTGAGTTTTACTGTTTTGGGCAAAGAACCCTGGGAGGGGGGGGGGGATAAGAAGATGTTGGTCTTCTCATCAGACAAGATGTGTTGTGCTTGGACTCGAGCACATATGAAAGCTATTTGGTTGTTGTAGGGTATCCAAAGAAAATACCTCAAGTTTTCTTCAGGGCTTCTTTAGCTGCTGTGCAATCATCAATTCACCACATCTTAGGAGAATGTGGAAACCAATAGGAATTTTATTTGGGGCAATTTGTATAATGCACTGTTACATGATTCACTGCATTGCTGATAGGAGATGAGCTAGCCATCACAGAATCAAATTCTGCTAATGAGGAAAGGGTGGACCAGTCAGCTTGCTCAACTTTCCATTGTGATCCCTCCCAAATTGGTTGTCATTAGTTTCCCACAGAAAAAGGAGGGCAAGCAAACAGTTAAGTCAATGGCAGTGTGTGTGTGTGTGTGTGTGTGTGCGCGCACGCGCTGTTTAGGTAGGCCTATGGAAGAAGCTGCTGTTTCCTGTGTTTAAGAGGAAGCAATTATTGTTGTTGAGTGTACACTCAACAAACATCAGAGGAAGAGTTTGTACAGTCACTACCTCATAGTATCATGTCTATTTAAAGCCTCCATTTAAAGTAAGAGGGATGGTAACTGCAACATAACATCAAGGTCATCTTGAGAAAAATATCTGCAGCAGGGGAAAGGTAGATGCATAGTATAATTAGAATTCTGACAGAGTCGGAAAGCAACTGCTTCTATGTTGGTATTAACTGGGACTTGCTGGAAGAGGATATGCCACAAGGATGGCAATTCCTTTATCCTTAGAATGACAGTAACATTACAGCAAGCCAGGTCATCACTTGGCTTAAGGTATATTTACTGCAGACAGAAGGAGATTAGTTCATATTTCTACAAGAGAGCCTTGATGTCATCGGTGTTTTGTTGGAATCCACAATGGTTCCATTGCAGGAATATTTTCATTATATCTTTTTGGTTGTATCATCTGACTTCCTATGCTGAGAGGTTTTGTTTTCAGTGGTCTTAGCAATTTTATTCTTTTTTGAGAATTGTGGATGGCTACTATCATCATCTGTTCTTGTTATATAAAAATATCCAAGATGCCATCAAATTCCATTCCCTATAGGGCACTCGGTAGTAACTGTTGTTGACGGACCATCTATTAAGGAATACGGAGGCACGTCCTTGATCCTCTGTGGCACACATTCCATTATGTTTTTAATAAGAGGATTTTTCATGTAGTGTGACCATTTTCAGCAATTCTTCAGAAGTGGGTCCATATCAATTTTTCCTTTTAATTTGCTCTAAGGAGATAGCAATCACGTCATATATTTCGGGGATGTTGTAGTTGCAAGGTGGAATTGACATAGGTATCAATGTCTTAACTGACTCTTTATTGTTGCCATTTTATTTAAATCATTTTAAATTACAATGCCATTTTATTTAAATCATCCTGCAGGTTATCTACATCAACTTTATCAACTATCGTATTTCCCAGTTTTAGGAGAGATTATATTTCAGGCTGGAATAGTTACAGTGAAAGACTGTACAAAGAATTCTCTATTAATAATAACCCCATAGTAGCCACTGAAGTCTCTCGATAATGCTAAGAAAGACAAATGGATCAAGACAATGAATAATTTTTCTGCACTTCAACTTCTTCAACAGGGACCAACTTCTTCAGCAATTTCTCTGTACTTCAACCTAGACAAGAACAACCCTCACAGGATTCCCATACCTTATATCAAAGGCATCTCTGAACGGCTCTCGAAAATTATGAAGAAATACAATCTTGCTGCCACCTATAAACCCATCAATCAGATCCAAAACGTGTTACCCTCTCCTAAGGACAAACTTTCACCTATGCTACTACCTGGTGTATACGAGGTTCCATGCTCCTGTAAACTCTCTTATTTTGGACAGACAGGCAGATCAGTTTTCAAACGCATTTCGGAACATCAAGACCATATCCGCCTCATCAAACTGCATAAATCAGGCCTTGCTCAACACGGAGTTGTAAACCCAAACCACAAGATCCATTGGAAAAAGACAAAACTTCTACACAGATCTTCATATAAATATGAACGTTTATATAAAGAAAGTGCTGAAGCCCTACTCCACAGACCAAATCTAAACCGCAATGATGTTCTTGCCATCCCTAAAGTATGGGAAATTGTCATACAAAATTGTGTAAAATAATAACTTAACTTTAATTAATTTAAATTAATTTAAGTAATTTAGTTCATTTTAATTTAAGTTCAGGCCGCAACGTGCCACTGCACGCAATTTGGATTCCTTTGTACGTACGCACCCTTTCTTTTGTCATTCCTAGTATTGTCTTACTGTACTGATGATGTCCTAAGATACCTAGGACGAAATATTTACATAATAAAAAATCTACTACTGTGGTTCACGTGTGTTAAACTTAGTCAGCTTGGTCCCTGATTAGGAAGCTTGACCCTAATACAAGGACTTCTGGTAAACTTCTTGCCATAGACCCAAGATACATCAGGATATTTGGTTTCAATGACTAAATATCCTCAAGATAAAGTAGCCACGAGAGAGATGAAACAAAAACTAAAAAAACCTTAAAACAGATCCCCCCATCATCATCACTATCTCAGGCTTTTACTTCCCAGGAACTTATCCAGGCAATTAACTCATTGAGGACTGGGAAGGTGGCTGGACTCGATAACATCCACCTTGAATTCGAGAAGAACTGCGGTCCAAAAACTATTAAATGGCTTACTGCTATGTATAATAATATTCTGGACTGGCATGCTCCCATCAATTTTTAAAAGATCTAAAATCATTGTCATCTTAAAACCTGGCAAAGATCCCACAATTGCTTCCAACTACTGACCTATCACCTTGCTAAGCATCTTAGCAAGGTGATAGGTCATTCATATATCAAGAATGATATATGACAGAATCTCTCCAAGTATACACAACAGAACTCCTCAGGAACAGGCTGGCTTCAAAGATGACAGAAGCTGTTGTAATCAAGTACTGGCCTTGACACCTTCACAGAAAATGGCTTTGAAAAACAATTGAAAACAATAGCAGTATTTGTGGACTGCTGCCTATGACACAGTGTGGAGAGAGGGTATAATTTTAAAATTCTTAGAAATTGTCCCATCAAAACTAGCTAACCTACTTAACCAAATACTAGCAGACAGATGGATTCAAGTATCTCTCAATGAATCCAAAAGTAAATTCTTTAAGATTAAAAAGGCCTACCTCAGGGGTCAGTTCTTGCCCCACTGCTTTTTAACTTATATATTAGTGATATCCCAGTGACAACATCAAGGAAATTCATGTACTATGACAATACTGCTAATGCAATTCAACATTTCAAAAAGCTGAAAACATCTTAACTGAAGATCTGGCTGTACTTGATAAATACTTTAGATGATGGCGACTACAACCCAACGTGAACAAAACTAAAGCCACAATCTTTCATTTAAGTAATATTCAGGCTAACTATATCCTAAAAGTTTACTTCAGAAATAAACTGTTGAAATTTAACAATCATCCAAAATACTTAGGAGTTACCCTAGACAGAGGTTTGACATTTAAATACCATCTAGGAAATATTGCTAAAAAATTAAAAAATTGTAATAATATAATGCATAAATTTACTGGTACTTCTTGGGGTGCTTTGGTCTATTCTACAGCAGAGTCAGCAGAGTACTGCACTCCTGTGTGGTTGAACAGCACACATGCTTCTCTTGTCGATGTCCAGCTGAATCAAACTATGAGGATAATCTCTGGTGCTCTAAGATCTGCTCCTGGCCACTGGCTCCCAACTCTCAGCAATATAGCTCCTCCTTTGCTTTGCAGGACCCAAGCCTTAAGCAAATTATGGACAAAAATAATTGGAAACAATTCCTTGCCTATCCACCAAGACGTTTCCTTCCATACCTCACAAAGATGAAATCTAGGTGCCCTGCCTGGAGGAGTGCAATACAAATGAACAACCAGAACTTCGATTTGTGTGAATCATGGAGAGAGATCAACATACCTCCAATCTTCAAATTCCTATTTCAAATCCAACATCTCATCTGAAGGGCTTCGATCTCCCTAGACATGTATGGACCACTTTAAATTGGGTCAGAACAGGACACAGGAGACGTAAACATCTCCTGCATAAAATAGAAATGGTCTGATACCCCAAACCGTGAATGCAGAAGCAGAATTCAGACTATTAACCACATTGTGCTTGAGTGCCCTATCTACTCATTCTCAGGCACTAAAGAGGACTTTTTTAAACTGACCTGAATCCCTGGAGTGGATCCGGGATTTAAGGATTAATCTCTGATTCTATTTTAACCTATTGTACCCCTTTTAATATAATTTTTACAATTGTTTTTATGCTGTTTTTACGTAATATGTATGTAATATCTTGAGACCTGTACATCATACGCTAAATAAAAATTTCCTACCATTATCAAGTTATCCTTATATAATCATTTCTACAATTACTTCCTATATAGTGAGGAAACTCTTTTGGATTTACTTTGGTCTGCTTAGCTATTTTTCTCTCTCATAATCTGATTTACCTTACTTACCATTACTAGTCACTCTTCCTGTCTACACTATTACTACATCCTCCCATGATGAGTCTGCTGACTCATCATGGGAGGTTCATTCAACTTACATATTTAACATACTGAATCTTAAACTCCTTAGCACTCCTGCATTAACAACATATTCCATATTATGCATTCCATTCAACCACATTTCTCCATGTAAAAAAAAAACTACTGCTTATGAGTATGATCACCTTTTTCTTTATATTCTCTCCACAATGTTTTCTCTTTTTTTGCAGATCCAGCTTTATATCATTACTTATCCACTTAACCTTCACTTGGTTTATCCTCCTGATCCTAGGTATGTAGTCTCATACTGCTCTCAAACAATCCCAGACTATTTCCCATGTAATGCTGACATTCTTTCCTTGGAGCTTCCTAAGCCATGGTACTGCTTGAAGCTGCCTCCTGTCATAGTTATGAATTTTGTAGTTCAACTTAATTCCTTTCTTGAATGAGAATTCAAGATGTTTAGCAAACTCCTATAATTACTACATGGTCACTTTCGTCATTCAGAGATGGTCTACAGTGGCTATGAATATATCTTCAGATGCTAATACTAGATTATATTCTCAAACTCCTGGTCCCCTCCACATGCTATTTCAGGCAATTATTCCTTAGTAACTATATAAATTCCATTTCCATCTTGCCATATGCACTTTCCTCCCTCCTGTTCCATGTTTTCATAATTAGTCTTCCCACAATAATTGCTCAGTCTGTATTCATTGTGCTAATCTGTTGATGCATGGTATCCACATAATTCCGTGAACCCCTGGTTCATAGAATGATGTGGATATTATTATTATTATTATTATTATTATTATTATTCCTGACACCTCCAAGGAGTCCAAAGACTCATCGCGGGAGGACATCTACAACTGTCTCTACACCTAACCTCTACTACGAATCATCTCCATCAACGCCATCTACCGCCCACCTCCAACACCACCCCAACTAGTAATTTTTTTTTTTTGTCTGTAAATTGCGTGTGTTCTGAAGGGCCGATTTGTATGTATGCGGGATGAAAAACCCGAGTTTCCGGGAGAAAAAACCCTGCTACCTCCATATGAGATCGGCTAACTCACCTTCGATTGAAATCGACCAGATAAAGATTCCTCCCGTCGCGACGAGAATCGAACTTAGGCCTATTCCAAATCGAAGGGCGCAATGTACCGTCGTTCTTCCAATTGCGCTACGGAGGCGCTTATAATAATTCACCGGCCAGAACCCCTCAGCGGGCCGTGCCGGAGAACACTTTCCCCGGTGACTCAAATTGCTCCCTTAGGGCAAAAACCCTAAGCGAGCGAACTCATTACCCAGGATAACAGCAACAGCCGAACCTCAGTTAACTTCCTTGGTTCAGCATTGCTTTTCGTTACCCTGGAAAGTCCTAAAAAGGACTTTCTCTCCTCGATCTTTTCCTTATATAGCAACAACCAAGAATATATTTTGTCCTATTGCTCTCTACCTTGTGTCAGATAGACTCAAATGAACTCTCTCTCCCCTGAGACTCAAATTCCTGCTTAACATCTATTTTGTTGGTTGAAGTTCTTCAGGTATCATAAGCAATACCCTCCTCCTTTCTTATTGCCTCTATCCTGCCTGAAAATATCATTTTCTGTCAACCAGGTCTTGCTGCTTCTGATAATTTTTGGCCAGGATGAGCTCACCAATGCCCAAATTCCTCTCCTTTATTTCTGATACTTTTGGCATTCATGTATATGCATTTTGACATTCCCTTGTGCTCAAAGTTATCCTTGCAAAATGTAATTACAAACCGATTCTGATTTATAACCTATGAAACAGCATTTATCATTGCATAATCATTTCTATACACACACACTCATTTGTACCAGCAGTGGCTGAACCCACACTGGGCTGCAACCCCCCCCCCACACACACACTTCTAGTTTCTCTGATTTTACACTTTACTGAACAGCACTCTCCAAACATCTAACTTCAAAACCATTGAAATGCAGACCATCAGGCATAATATATACAAGTCATTTCATCCATCAAATTCACTCCATAGATCTATCTATGGACTGCAAACCATTCTTCCTACACTATCTTTTCATGATATGGAATTGTTGCTTCTCAATTCCATCCTATCACACTGAGGCAGCAGATACAATTTTTATTCATCTCACTCTTCTTTTCTTTTTTTTTTTTTTTTCCACTTTTATCATCAATTCTTTCATATCTTCTCTCACTTCATATTTCTTACCTCTGCAAACTAACAGCTTCACTAATATCCTTGATACTTGCACTGAGGAAACATACTTTCATAACATCCTCATTAAGTACACCTTTTATCACTGAATTGCTAATCTTTTCCTTTCTTCCAGTTCTTCATTCTTTCCCCATTTGCTTTTTTTTTTTCATTCTCCTCCTGTTGTGCCATATATCAACTGTTTCTCAAGTTCTTTGGAGCTCACATTTTATCCTGCGATGGACATCATTAGTGTGATATTTCTCTCCTTACTGTCACATCATCATATTCAGCCACTTCTTTCACTCTCTCATGCTTCGTTTACTACTACTCACTCCTTCCACTACATTCTCTACCCTGCTTTACATCATAAATATTAGTTACTTTATTTTTTCACTTTCAACACACCTCATTTCTTACACATGAAACATAACTGACATATCCTTTTCCACTCTCATACCATAAGCCATTCCACTTTGGGTAATGAATATAATGAACATCTTACATCAGACAAAATCCCTCATGTTAAATTCAGCAAATAAGGATGCTTTGGTTTGTACGAGATGCATTTATCTCGTACAAATTCATGTGTACGAGATGCATTTATCTCGTACACATTACTGCCATGTAAAACAACTTTTTATATATCCAAATAAAGAGATATTTGTATGCCATGTACAGTACTGCCTCCAGTATTACTGAGGTAATATTATTACATATCCAGTATTATTGATGTTTCTTTCTATCTTCCAATAATATTGGAAGATGGAAAGAAACAGAGAGCACTGATTGGTCAGACCTGAAAATTTCTGCTGGAAAAGTTGATTTTCATCAACCCTCTGTGAGAATATTATCCTGCTTGTTGTAAGACCAGATGCGATTAGAAATAAGTAGCATTTTTTGTCTCTAAAATGCACTATTAGATTATTTAACTCATAGTCCACAGTGTATGTGTGTGTATTCATATTTATATATGTTACCGCTAAAGTGCAGAAATCAGTTATTCTGCAGATTATCTAGGTATTGTGGAGATTAACTACGGTGATCCGTTAATGTGCAGAAAATTGTTTAATTTCTCAAATTACCTAGGTAATCTGCAAATTACCTAGGTAATCTGCACATTACCTACTACGCACTCATTAAAGTGAAAATAAGATCTTTGCTGGAACAACAGCAACGTTTCTGTACGCTTAAATTAACATAATGTTATTTATTTATTTTTCGATATCTACAGAATCAAGTTAATACAATCAAACAATCAACAAATTAGTTGATAGAATCAATCATCAATCAATTAATATAATACAAGGAATCAAACGGTTTAAAATATTATTACAATTAAGAAAAAAAACATATGATAAAATTATGTTTACTTATTAAAAAACCAAACTAAAAGTGGAGGGAGAGGGGGGAAGGAGTAGGGAAAGGAAATGAGAGAAACAAACTTTAGAACTTTAACGATACGGAAGCCATTAATGTGCACATTACCTAGGTAAAATGCGGAAAACTCTTGATTCCACACGTTAACGGAGCAAATCAGTTAATCTGCAGATTAGCTAGGTAATGTGCACATTAACGGTTTTTGCACTTTAGCGGTAACATATATACTGACTATAACTGAGACTAGAATAACAATTAAATTGATTCAAAATGCAACATGTTTCATCAAATTGTCCGACTTCTTCAGGCATGAGAACATAGAAAGCAAATAAACACTATAAGAAACATCATATCACTATAAAAACGACTATTATAAAATTCAGTTAGCTTTGAACTGTAGCTAAGTCCATGTTGAAGTTCTATTGTTAGGCAGCTGCATGCATCTGATTTCACGAGTGTGCCAATATCGGATAGCAGAGCTGAAGAGTCCGGTAGATTATAGCTAAGGTTATTATTTATATGATGAGGGTCCATAACAATTTCCTTAGACTTGACTATGCGGTGCTCTACCTTGTCACGGCATATATGAAGGTTTGAAGTTGTTGTCCAGTTTATCTCATGTTGACAGCCTTTATTTGTGTTTACTGAAAACAGTACATGGCTTGACAGGGCACTCGCTCTAGTTCTTTTGTAGGCAATGTCCCTCTGGTGTTCTTCCAGATGAGGAGGATGGATTTTTCAGTTTGGCCACAGTTTTGCTTCCCACAGTCATGATTTTGTACACTCCTGGGAATTGTAGATGGTTGTGAGCTTGTTTGTATTTGCTTAAAATCGATCTTAGTTTAGGAAGAGTAGAGAAACAGGTTTTTTATGTTGAACTTTTGTAAAATTCTTCTTAGTTTCGTGGAGAGCTAGCTGATGTATGGTAAGGAGATATAACCTTTGGGGATGTCTTGTGTTTCTGAGTTGCTTTGATGGTGGTGGTACAGATGTTTATTAATAGTTTTTGACAAGTAGCCATTACTTGTGAAGGTTCTTTGTAGATGTTGTAGTTCATTTTTTAGCTCTTCATCATCTGACGGTATAGATCTGGCACAATGTGCTAGGGTTGAGATTATACCCACTTTCCATGCAGGATAGTGATGTGAGGATGCATGCAGGTACAGGATGCATGAGGACAAATGTATCTGTACGTGTAGATTTTCTAAAGATTGAGATTTTAATAGAATCAAATGTCTTAGTAAGTCTTAAGTCCAGGAAGGGAAGAGATCCAATTTCTTCAACCTCCATTGTTAATTTGATATCTTGGTGGAAGTTGTTTAAATGTTTTAAAAAAGACTGAAGGTTATCGGTGCCATGTTCCCAGATAAGAAATATGTCATCTACAAATCTCAGCCAAATTGTTGGTTTAAGAATAGCTGAGGAGATTGCCTTTTGTTCGAAATCTTCAAAAAAGATGTTAGCTAATATAAGAGACATGGGGTTTCCCGTTGCCAATCCCTTATTTTGTTTGTAAACTTTTTTCTCGTATTGAAAGTAGCCAGAGTGAACGCAATGTGATAGCAAGGAAAACATCTTTTTTGAAATTTTGAAAAGATGTTTTCCTTGCTTTGTGAGAGTAAGGAAAACATCTTTGTGAGAGTAGGGGAGTGAGAGGCAGGTGTTTTTCTGCACGAAAAACACCTGCCTCTCACTCCCCTACTCACACCCTATTTATACAGTTTCCAGGGATGACCTCTGGTTTTCCCCTGATCTCCCACTATTCTCTGTAGAACTTCTCCACCATTGATCTTATAACAACCCCTTACCAACTTGTAGGTCTCTATCATATCTCCCCTCTTCCTCCTCTCCACCATACTCTGCAAATTACATCTTCTCAATCTTTCCTCATACTCAACATTCCAGAGGTCAGAAACTACCTTAGTCAGTCGCCTTTGGACCCTTTCCAACATCACTTCATCCTTCTGAAAACCCGGTGACCAAATCTGGGCACAATAGTCCATGTGTGGCCTCATCAAAGCCTTATACAACGGAACAAGAATCTCCCTACTTCTATATGTCAGTGTCCTCCGCATCATTCCCAGAAGCCTTTGTGTTGTCTTCACAATTTTGGCGATGTGTCCCCTGAATTTTAGATCCTTATCCACTCTCACCCCCAGATCTCTTATTTCCTCTACCTCCAACAATATATTCTCACGAAGCATAAATTCTGCATCCCATCTTTGTTTTCCAAATTTTAAAACCTTACATTTTTCAACATTGAACTCACATTCCCATTTCGGAGCCCAAGCACTCAATTCATTCGAGTCTTCTTGCAAGGCCAAAACATCCTCACTACTCTTTATGGTTCATCCCAACTTTGCATCATCTGCAAACAACTGAACATCTCCATCCAAATCTTCGCCAATATCATTAATATACAAGTTAAATAGTAATGGCCCTAAAACAGACCCCTGAGGCACTCCACTAGTGACTTTCCTTTTCCTGGATATCGCACCCCCATACACAATTTGTTGATACCTATCAGATAGCCAGTCTCCAATCCAATGCACTAATCTAATATCCAACCCCATCTGCTCTAGTTTGACTGTCAGTACTTTCAGTCCAACATGCATCCAACTTTCGTCATTATTCATTCTTTTTTTGCTATGATTCATTCTTTCGATTTTTTTCACTTTCGATTTCTGCATCATGCCATTTCTAGTTTCATTCGTTTTCTCAATTTCGTTTCCTTCTGCCACTCTCGCCTCACTTTCGTCCCTTTTAACATCCGATACGGTTTTCAAATTGCTCATTTTCTTTTTTACTGATTTTTTAACATTTTTTCGCCTCTCTTTCTCACCATCCTTCTCTTTCACACGTGCACATATGTTCCCCATGACATTCTCGTTACTAACCCTTTCTGTCATCAATTTTGTATTTGTATTCATCAGTTCCTCGTTCAGGTCACACTTCGCACATACCCTTCTTCCATCTGCACTAAACATCCACAAATCATTTATGTAATCGAAGGAATAATATAACAGACCTCACACTTAACAAAACGACTGAAATCTAAATTAAAATCATGGAATGATAATGCCACTGCCATTTTTTTTTTTTCACTGCAAGTTACTAGGTCTAATAATAATGATTTCGTAATTAAGTTTAGGCAAGAAAAATCCCCCATACTAATAATAATGGTAGCGCACAACGTTTACAGCCACTCTTACCAAACAATTACGCATATATACTTAATTATTCCTAGAATAACTTATCTCAATCAGGAGCTCTTCTCAGACATGTCCACAGCGTGTCTGAGAAGAGCTACATACTCTTCCTAATATATACTCATGCTATACAATACATACTCTTCCTAAACTAAGATCGATTTTAAGCAAATACAAACAAGCTCACAACCATCTACAATTCCCAGGAGTGTACAAAATCACGTGTGACTGTGGGAAGCAAAACTATGGCCAAACTGAAAAATCCATCCTCCTACATCTGGAAGAACACCAGAGAGACATTGCCTACAAAAGATCTAGAGCAAGTGCCCTGTCAAGCCATGTACTGTTTTCAGTAAACACAAATGATGATGGCTGTCAACATGAGATAAACTGGACAACAACTTCAAACCTTCATATATGCCATGACGAGGTGGAGCACCGCATAATCGAGTCTAAGGAAATTGTTATGGAACCTCATCACATAAATAATAACCTTAACTATAATCTATCGGACTCTTTCAGCTCTGCTATCCGATATTGGCACACTCGTGAAATCAGACACATACAGCTGCCTAACAAAAGTACTTCAACATGGACTGTAGCTACAGTTCAAAGCTAACTGAATTTTATAATAGTCGTTTTTATAGTGATATGATGTTGCTTATAGTGTTTATTTGCTTTCTATGTTCTCATGCCTGAAGAAGTCAGACAATCTAATGAAACGTTGCGTTTTGAATAAATTTAATTGTTACTCTAGTCTCGGTTATAGTCAGTATATATAAATATGAACATATCCCAATTTTGAATTAATACTACAAATTGTTATATATATATATATATATATGTGTACTATATATATATATATAGTACATATATATATAGATTTAAGACTTAAAGTGGGTAGAATTGTCATTTAAAAACCTGATTGTTACCTGGTGTGTATATACCTGTTTATTATAATACTCTAAAGATCCTGGTTTAAAATATCACCCAGTCTAAGAAATGTCTGTTTTTTTCTATTTGTGGCATTCCCGTTATACCAAAAATAAAACGATAAACATTTGAATGTTTATGAACATTTTCAAAAAAATACTTGGGTGGAATAAATCATCATCCATATATGCATGTCTTTAAATCTGTTCACAGAAAAACATTGAAAGAAACATGTTCATTCTGAAATATCTTTTTGGTTCATCATCTACCAGTCATCTATTGCTTTGCAAAGGAATTTGGAAGGATACTCATTCTACAAAGAAAACCTTTGCAAACTATGACTTCATTTTCCAAAAGTAACTGATTAAAATAATTTATCACAACTTAATAACATGGAATGTAACAATACATGTAACAAAAAAAAAATACTTTTAATCATAATTATAGCTGAATTTTTATGATGCTCAACTTTTATACCACTATCAATGGTGATAGTGACATTGTAAGTGATTACTTATAAATGAAGCAATTTCATACTTTCACTATTGCACTATATATTAAATGAGAGCTTTAGTTCTTAATCTCTAAGGCAGGGGTCGCCAAACTTCTTTGACCGTCGACCCCTTCAAGAGTTTCTTGACTTTTTATCGACCCCCTCTATTTTACTATTACGTAATTTTAATATTACCTAATATGTATGTTGATGAAATTTAGAACATTAACGCTCACTTGCATGTCGATGCACAAAAATGAGACTGGGTTCGAATACGTGTAAGTATAAGTAAATAAGCAACCATGCATGTGTTGCAATGTCGCTCCTGCCGTGCCGGCCAGGTGTGAACCACCACATCCGTTTATTGGTAAATACGTCATTTTGGCCTACTTGATTGGTCTCCGTAACTAATTTCATGACCTTGCTTCATCTTACAGGTCCTATTCTTGTCGCTGTTCCCACGATTCACTCTTAATTGCATTGTCATTGAGGATGGAGGTAATCCAAGTTAACCGAATTAAATATTACCCATACAATGATGTCTTATATTTTTCTATCGACTCCCAATCGACCCCTGGGGGTCGATATCGACCACTTTGGCAACCACTGCTCTAAGGGGATGTCCTCTCCCTCCAATCACCATCAAGGCATGGAAACTGAAGATTCCAGAGGATTGTAGACCTAAATCATTTTGACTCAAAGTATGTGGATTTTTTTTATAATCATAAAAGAGGTAAGTAAAGGCAAACAATGAGGATGAGAGAGAGAGATTAAGAATCAATGTTTTAAAGATATTGACATCAAGTTATAGGCAAAAATTTGTGATGTAATTTACATACTAAATTTGATATTTCAATAAAACTGAAATTAATTCAGAAGTAATAGTACACACACATTATTATTATTATTATATTTTTTAAGAACAGCCTGATAAATCCAAGCAGATTTTTACAAAACATCCATGCCTCACATTGGGATTTGAATCTGCAACTGTTTTTTTTTTTTTTTTGGGGGGGGGGGGCAGGAGAATCCCCCATTAAAGATAATGTTAAATGTATGAATGATATTTTAGGTGGTGTCTATAAAAATACAACATGCATTCTGAATCAGCTGTAGCTATAATTACCATTATCACTAATGTTAAGTGTTTTCTACCACCACACTGTAAAGTCAACAAGGATGCCTAGTTTCATGAAATGTCTAGTTTAGCCTTAATCAAAGGACTTAAACCCCAACAATGAATGTGTCCCTTCAATGAATTTGCTCCAATGATTCATATAATCCAAGATGCTGCAGGAGTGATAGTCAAGCATAACATATTTGCTGGGGCATGTGAAGAGAAAAGTTTTCTTTGGATATGCAAATAATATCAGTTAGATATCAACTTAAGAATAAGATCTTTACTGATAAAAGTAATAAATTCTAAGGAATATACCTCTGAAATATAGATGTGATGTATATTTTTGCTACTTTAGCATGGATGTCATCAATAAGTGAGTTAAAATTCAGAGGAGTTAAATGTGAATAATCGTGAGAATAGTCCTCTAGAGTTGCTGAAATAACATCCACAGTGTTGCTCCCGGATAACAACCTATTAAGGTAATTTAAAAAACAGGTTATTAATAATTAATAATAATTAAAAAAACAGGCTATACATTATTATTATTATTATGAATGTGATTATTATAAGCACACTAATAATCACAGTTATTCTCTGAAAACTATATATCAGTGGTGTATGGTGGGCATTAACGAGAGGTATGTTGTGGTAAAGCAAAATTATTTTTAAAAAAAAATTCATTAAATCTGTATAAAAAGCTTACTTTATTAAGGAAAAAATGTTCTATTTATACATACATCAGATTAATCCTTCATTTCTGGGAGTAAGATTTTCTATCACATCAGCATAAAAGAATTCTTTTTTTGATTTAGTAAATTATTTTCAATTGAAATTAAACTGAGACAATGCAACCCTTTGTCATTTTTTCCCCTTTTTAATCTTTATGAGTGATATGTATATTTGGAAGAGGCAGATGTGGTTATCTGTCCTCAACAACATTTAAATGGACCTCTTATTCTCAGTTTCAAAAACGTCTATAAAAATATCTCTAACACTGTTTCCCCATTTTTGGGAAGGATAAAATAAATGTAGATAAAAAAAATAATAAAATAAATTTTAAAAAAGGACACAGAAACCACAAGGAATAACCCAATGAACTTGACTTAGCTGCTGAGATCCTGCACACCTTTAACTCCTGTGCAAATTTCATTCGGTGTGCATGTGCCTGCTTGTAAGCTTCCTTTCCAGACTTACCCACTTATCCCTCATTGTAAACCTTCATAGAGAACCAATCACATTTCTTTTCTTCATATATGACTAAGTCAATGCAAGCTTCAACTGTAACACTGACCTTAGATTTAGTCACACTGTGAATGTCTTTATCTTTATAACAGTTCACGACTATTTATTTAAAATAAATAACTGCTCAAAAATTATTTCTTCAAGTGAATTTTCTGAGTGTATGGCACACACAGCACACCCATATAGTTAGATAGATAAATAGAACATTAATAAAAAATGGAAAAACAGATCAATACAGAATATATAGAACTTCAACAGTATATTAAAAATAAGTATAATAAGGAATATTGAATATTTATCTAAAAATACCAAAAATAAAAAATAAAAACTGACAAATTAAAAAATAAAACAAAACAAGACATGAGAAGAAAAATGAAACAGGATGAGCATGGTATAAGAAACAGAACATAGCCAAATATATAAAATTAAAAAGATAAGAAAAAGACACAGTGACATAAGTGTATAGATGGCAGCAGCATAGATAATGGTTGTATGGTATGGAGTGCACTCCTGTGACGAGTCCTTAGAGGCAACGCATAACAATAAGGAATTTTTTTTAATAATAATAATTTTTATTATTATTACTTTATTCACACAATTGATACACAATCAAAACAAGATATCATTGAAACAGCAATATATTATTATATTATTATTATTAAGCAATATATTATTACTTTATTCACACAGTTGATACACAATCAAAACAAAGTATCATTGAAACAGCAATTTGAAAGGTAATACAGAGCAATTCTGATTCTACACAAGAATGTAAGAATAGTCTGTCAGGTAGCATCATAAAATATGAACTGTTCCAATTAATGATGTTTTTTGTAGATCATATGTGGTCACTTCGTTGATGTTTAATTCTTGAAAATAGCTGGATAGTATTTTTGAAATTGCACGAAGTGTACCTATAATTATTGGGATGACTTTGGTGTGTTTAAGCCACAGCTGGCCAACTTTGATTGCCAGATCTCGATATTTAGTGATTTTTTTTTCCATTTCTTCATTGTTGATGTTGTTATCGGTAGATATTACAACATCAATAATCCAAACTTGTCCATGTTCAATAATTGTGTCAGGTCTATTGTGTTCTGAATGCCAATCAGTTTGCATTCTAAAGTCCCAGAGAATTTTTGCTGTTTCTTTTCCAATACTTATCAGAAATAGGTCAACCATATGTTTTGCATACATGCCAATTAATTATTTTGGCCACTTGATCATGGCAGTATTTATAATCAGTTTGAGCAATCTTGCTGCAGGCACTGATTAGATGTTTTACAGTCTCATCTTTCTGATTGCATAATCTGCATTTGCTGTTATTATTTTCAAAATTTTTTGCTTTGATTGCATTAGTTTGTAATGCCTGTTCTTGAGTGGCTAGAATAAATCCTTCTGTTTCTTTTTTAATATATCCATATTTTAGCCATTGCTATGTCAATTTTTTCTTCAGTATCTCAAAGAAATTGACCATGCAAGAGTTTATTTTTCTAGTGCACATATCAGTTATTTTGCTGTTCCTTTTTGTAATCATCTTTGTGAAATGGCATGAAGCATTTGCTCGGTACTATTGGTGATGCAATTTTTTAAACTAAATTCTTCTTCCTACACAGTCTGTCTCACTTTCAGCAAACTGAAAGTTAAGAAATTGTCCACCAATTCTTCTTGGTAGGTATAGTCAGTCAATATCACTTTATAGATGTAATGCCAATGAATAGTCATTAATTTTCTGGTTTTAGAGTCTAATTTGTCCAAGTGTTCTTTGTCCAATCTATTATGCCAGTTGTGTATCAGATCACTGGTATGGTCCAAGAGTTCATTGCTCTAATTGTACTTAATATATTGAGTTAAGGGGTGCTTAAGGGTCAAAGCTGTATAACTGAGAGGAGACCTCCACATACCTTTAAAGGAATACGGAGAACCAACCAGGGCTTCTGACCTAATGTCCAATCCTCATCTTCTTGTGGTGCACCCTGTTGGGTATCTACTTGGATACTGAACGAAAGAGGATGGGCTGGCAATTTGGGATTTAGCCGACCAAATTGTATTCTTATTGGTTAAACTAAAATAAAAAAAAATGATGGTACAACATGACAAAATTTCATGCTGGATGGGGCTTTGCCCAGTTAAACAAGGCCCCCGTTGTTTTCGCCAGGGAACCAGGGCGAACAGCAAAAAGTCAGCTACTGGAATAAATCTGAAAACAAACCCCAACTCAACATCACCAGAGTTAAAGATCGGTACTATCAACATAAGAGGCCTGAATGGCAAAGAAATGGAGCCAGCTGAGGAATTAGATAAGTACCAGATCGACATAACAGGGGTGACTGAAACAAAAAAGACAAAACTGGTGAGATCTTTCTGAGCAATAAATACAAAATGTTATATTCAGGCAATGACAATCAATGAAAAGAAGGAGTAGCCATAGTATTCAACACAAAATATGAGGCTAATCTTCTTGAATGGCAGTCAGTCTCAAGTAGAGTAATGTGGGCAAATATGAGAATGGGGAACTGGACAATGAGACTTATTTGTGCCTATGGTCCCACAGAAGGTTCTACTAAGGTAGAAGTGGAGGAATTTTTTGAGGATTTAGAGAAAGCATCTGACACAATGAAAAAGGAAAAGTTGGTCCTTTTTGGGGTACTAAATAGCAGAGTAGGAAATGATTGTCAGACATACAAAAATATATTGGGAAAATTTGGAGAAAAGAGCAAAGCTAATAATAATGGCAAATATCTGTTGGATTTCTGCTCAGGACATGGACTGGTTATTACTAACACCATGTTCCAACATAAAAATGTGCACAAATTCACATGGAGAGAAGAGGCAAGGAATAAGAAAAGTCTCATTGACTATGTTATTGTTGATAGTGATGTTTTCTCCCTGGTGCAGGACACCAGAGTGTACAGAGGATTTGAAATTGGAAGCGATCACTATTTAGTCTTGAGCAGGATAAAATTGAATTTCATATCGAAAAGAATAACATGTAAGAAAGTTTTAAAGCGATTAAAAGTTGAGCAGCTGTCAGATGTGAACTGTAGACTAAAATATACAAAGATTATTGAAGAAAAAATGAAAGAGTTTGAGAACAGGAATCAAACCTTGGAGATTCAGTGGCGAACTCTGAAGAAAACATTGATTGATTCAGATAGAGAGGCATGTGATGAGGTTGTCTGCAAGGATAAAAAAAATCAGAACTCCCTGGTGGACACAGGAAGTTAAAGAGGCAGTGAAGGAAAAGAAGAAAGCATATCAAACATTTCTGTCAAATAAGTCAGCTTGTGCTCTTAGAGAATATAGAGACAAATGCAAGAATGTTAAACACTGTGTAAAATTAGCTAAACAAAAGTCATGGAAGAACTTTGGCAAGAATATAAAAAATAAATATCAAGAAGGTGGCAAAATATTCTGGAGGTTGTTGAAGAAGCTTAGGAACGGAGGAAAGAGTGCAGTAAAAGGAGTTAGAGATGACAAAGGTGACATGAAAATGGGAGAAAAAGATATCCTTGAAGTATGGAGTAATTACTTTGAAAAACTGCTAAATGAAACAAGCAGTGATGATAGCACAGTGGTAAAACACACTGCCCAGGCATGCAGTCAGGAATACATATCCATACTTGAAGTAGAAAAAGCCATCAAAGGCTTGAAATGTGGAAAGGCAGCAGGAGTAGATGATATTTGACCAGAAATGCTGAAGTATGGTGGTATAAGTCTTACAGTGGCTGCACTGCATAGTTCAGAAAGCCTCGACAGAGGGACGAATTCCCGATGATTAGAGTAGAGCTCTCATAGTACCAATATATAAAAAGGGAAATAAAACTGAATATGAGAATTACAGAGGTATTTCCCTACTGAGTGTTCCTGGCAAGATCTATGTAAGTATACTTGAGAAACAGTTGAGAAGAATTGTGGAAGAAAAACTTGGTGAAGAACAAGCTGGATTCAGGCCAAATAGAGGTTGTCAGAAGCAGATCTTCACATTTTTATGACAAATAGTCGAGAAAGCATGGGAATATAACAAAGATCTGTATTTAAGTTTTGTCGATTTGGAAAAGGCATATGACAAGGTGCCAAGAGAGAAGCTATTCAATACGCTGCAGTTACATGGTGTCAATGGGGCATTATATCAAGTAATACTTAGTCTTTATTTGAGTCGTAAGTCAGCAGTTAGAATTGAAGGAAGTACAGGAAGATGGTTTAAGGTTAAATCTGGTGTGAGACAAGGATGTACATTATCCCCTCTGCTATTCATTATCTATATGGATCAAATTATGAAGGAAAGTGTAATTAAACATGATATCAAAATTGGAGATGTTAATGTCAGCTCTTTGCTTTATGCGGATGATGTTATACTTCTAAATAAATCCGCTACAAGTCTGCAAGATTCTCTGACTAAATTGAATAGCTGTTGTAATAGATATGGTATGAAGGTCAGCAATAAAAAGACAAAGACAATGAAAATAGGCAGAATCATTGAAAATGTCAGCTGTGTTGTGAATGGAGAACCTGTGGAACAAGTAAAACATTTCAGCTACTTAGGCACGATTTTTACTGAAAATGGTAAGTTAAATATAGAAATAGACAACAGAATCAGCAAAGCTGGTATGGTGGGAAGTCAATTGAATAAATTCAATTGAATAAAGTCAATTGACTTCCATGGAACACTAAATGAGCTGTATACAAGACAGTGTTCAAACCAGTTTTAACTTATGGATCTGAGAGCTGGGTCAGAAGTAAAACACTTGACCAAAGACTAGAGACTGCAGATATGAGAGTCCTGAGAAAGATTAGAGGCGTGAACAGATGGCATCAATGGCAATATCATATTAAAAATGAGGATATTAGGAAAGAACTTGACATTGTCAGCATCCAGGAATATGTTAGCAGAACTAATCTTAGGTGGTATGGTCACTTAAACAGAATGGGCGAGGAAAGATTAGCAAAACAAGCGTTCTCTGCCAGGTTGGCAGCAAAACGACCCAGAGGAAGACCAAGATATAGGTGGATTGATGGGGTACAAAGTGCCATAGATGATAGAAATATAAGATCTGATAATGTTGGAGTCTTGACAAGTAACAGACTGATTTGGAGGAAAATTGTAGATAGGAAGTTAGTAATGATGTAATTTTTTTCATGTAGTGCTATCATATCCTGTACACCCCTTGAGGGTACATGGCAGGAATTTGATGATGACATTGAGTTAATCCAATGAGTTTTGTTTTCAGAAGATTTCTAATACTTTTGGTATATTCTACTGCTACCTGTTTAACTTTCAAGTGGAGAATATCACTGGCTTCTAACATTCCTAGGTATTTATAGGGTTTGTTAGCTTTTATATATTTTGGTTTTTAAAATTGCTTTTATATATTTCTCTTGACCAAAATTAAAATTGCTAGTGTCATTAATTTTTTCCTCGTTTAATATATAAAATCACACATTTATCTAAAAATCAAATTCCATTTTGATGTCCTGACTGAAAATACGAACTGTGTTCAGTAAAGAGTATTGTGCTGATTTTCCATATACCTTCAAGTCATCCATATATAGCAGATGGGAAATTTTAATATTATGTTTAGGAATTTCATCTCCAAGTTTTGTTTCCTTCAAAATCATAGACAAAGTTATCAAAAAAATGTTGAAGAACAATGGTGACAATGAATCATCTTGGAAAATTCCACACTTAATGCTAGTAGCAAGGCTTATACGTTGGTTAGACATAACTGGTAATTAGTTTATGGAATTAACAACGCAAATGAAGTATATTAATTAAAGGTAACTTTAATGAATCACTTCTATATTTCGGCAACATCACATTGCCATCTTCAGGAACATAAAGATATGGTATGTGCACTCAGGAACTAACACAAAGCAAATGAGGAAGAAAGCAAGAAACTAATATTGTTACTAAAGTCCTAATGGTGCCCTCTTGCGGGCTAATTTGGTAGTCTTGGCAGTTGGGCTGAAGTTCTCATAATGAAAGTCTCCCAAATTTGGGGTAGTTTCATGCACCCAAATTTGTTGAGGTTAGGAACGTTTTTTAGAGCTGCTGAAGATTCTTTGAATAATCTTTCGTATTTAAACTTGCTGCGATGAATTATTTTTGTTTTCTTCCAACGAATTTTATGGTGGGTATCTAAGGCATGGTCTGCCAGCCCAGAGCGGCTGTACTGGTGAAATCGGATGTAGTCTTGGTGTTCTGAAATCCTGATATTTGTTGTTCTGCCTGTTTGGCCAAAGTAGGACAATTTGCAGCTGCAAGGGACCAGGTAGGTCTAGGGGAAGTGGTTGGTCTTTGGTAGAGCGGATAAGGGATGCCAACTTTTTATATGGTCTGTAACGGGAAGTAAGGTCATATTTTTTGAGGATATTGGTTATTTTCTCAGAGGTGCCCTGGATGTAGGGGATGGTGATAGACTTGTACAACTTGTACAACTCATTTTGTACAACTCCCTTGTTTTGTGCTCTCTATAGTACTGTTCTATATTGTTGCATTGGGCTTCTAACCATTTCATCTTATCCATTCTGACTGCTTTTTTCACCTCATTACACTTTTGTCTATGTTGCTCTTCTATTTGTTCTGATGTATCCTTTCTTATCTTCAGCATTCTTTTCTCCTGTACTAACTTCAGTATTTCTTGTGTAATCCATTTCTTCTTGATCTTCTCTTCTCTTCTTCTAGTACTGTTTCTTCAACTGCATCTTCTATTGCCTTCATTACTCTTTTCACTCTTAAATGCGAGTTTTTTTCTTTCTCCACACTTTTAAGTCTCTTCTAACACTGTTCTGTACCTTCTTCCTATTTCTGCTTCACTTATTCGTGCTGTATCTCTTCTATTCTGATGTTGGGGTTTATATTTCTTTTTTAATTTCAACTTGATGTTTGCAATCACTAAACTATGGTCCGAGTCTATATCCACTCCTTGAAAAGTTCAACATTGCTGTACTGATGTTACCCATCTTCTTTTAATCATATTAATCATGTTTTTGGTTTTCCCATCATTATTGCCACGTCCATTTTCTACACTCCGTTTGTTGGAATCATGATTCTGCTGTAACACATTAGAATTAGAATAATTAGAATTTGCTGTGGACCCCATCTCGTGGTCCACAGCAAATTCTAACAATTTTTCACCTTGTTCATTTCTTTCTCCGAAACCATATTTTCCCATGACTCTTTCCCAACCATCATTATCTATTCCAACTTCGGCATTCCTATATCCTTCAATAATTAACACATCTTGCTTTGGTATTGTTTCTATTGTCTCTGTCAGATCTTTGTAGAATAAGTCAATATCCTCATCTGTGTTGTCAGATGTGGGTGCATATATCTGGACTATTGATATGTTGAATGGTTTTGCCTGAAATCTTGCTACTATGATTCATTCATTGACTGGTTTGTAGCCTAACATTGCCTCTCGAGCTCTTTTGCTAAGAAGGAAGCCAACTCCTGCTTCGTGCATGGTGTCATGTCCTGACCACATTACTTCGCATCCATTGATCTCTCCAGATGATGTCTATCTCATCTCTGCCAATCCTAGTATATCCCACCGATATCTCTTCATTTCCTCGCGAAGTAGTTCTAATTTTCCTGACATTACTGAATATTAAAGTTGTTTCCCATAATTTCACAGCAGTAGCCAGAAACGACTGTATATTTTTGCTAATTCCAAATATATGTAGTGATTTTAGGATGCAGGAGTGTGGGAGAGAATAGAATGCTTTCTTATAGTCTGTCCCATAATTATCCTATATTATTATTAATAGTAGTATTATCTGAAACCTCCAAGGGAGTCAAGGACTCATCGAGGGAGGTTATAATTCATCCAAACCAGCTGTCATTCCTTCTCTTAAATTCATTCACACCAGATGCACTCACTACCCTTAAAGGCAAACTAATCCACTCACTTATTGCTCTGTGAGAGAAAAATCTAGCTCTTGCCCCTTTCTTGACTGAGAACAAACTTACCTTCTATGGATGACCCTGTGTTCTCTCAACACCTTCCACATAACAAAAAATTTCATCAGACAATATCCTGAATGAGTATTCAAAAGTTTATTAACAGTTCATTAATCTATTCAAAGGTTTATGGACCTCTATCATATCACCTTTCCCCTATTAACCAAAGTCTGTAATCCACATACAATTTGTTCTCATAATCTAAATCCCATAATCTGGATATAATGTAACTCTTCTTTGTACCTTTTCTACAGCTTCTTTATCTCTTTAGATAAAGGGAGACCAAATCTGTGCACAATAATCTAGATGTGGTGTTATCAAGGCCCTCATAAAGAGACAAAATGACTTCCTTATCTTTACATGTCAAGGTTCACTTCAACACAATTATCCTCTGAGTTGTATTTGCAACTTTTGCTATGTGACCTTTGAACTTCAAATTTCTATCCATTATTATGCTAAGATCCCTAACCTCATCAGTTTCTTGTAGCATAACCCTGCTAACAGAATATGCCACTGGAAATCTCATCACGCCAAAGTGCATACTTTACACCTACTAACATTAAACTGACAGTCATTTTTGTTTGCTCAAATTTCCAGCATGTTCAAATCATTTTGTAAGTGCTGGATATCAGTAGCATTCCTGATTGCCATGCCTATCTTTGCATCACCAGCAAACAATTGCATATCGCCTTTTAGACGCTTCCTAATGTCATTAATGTATAGATTGAACAACAATGGCTCAAGGACTGAACCCTGAGATTCAATACTGGTTGCCTTATATCTAGCAGATTCACACCCGCAGTATACCACTTTCTGATATCTGTCTGTCAACCATCCACTGATTCAAGTCAAGAGTTTATATTCCAATCCCATATTCTCCAGTTTAGGCAATAGGCTTTCATGCAGCATCCTATCAAGTGCCTTCACAAAATCCACCATTATCATACTGTATCCATTTCTTTTATCCAACTCGGCTGTAACACTGTTATAAAATATGAGTAAATTGCTAAAACATGACCTTCCTTTAGTAAATCCATGCTGCTCCTTGTAGGTATAGCTTGTTTGTCTGCCCATTTCTGTGTGCGAGTTCTTACCAACTCTCTAAAATCTTCACCACCATGCTAGAGATACTGATAGGTCAGCAGTTAGACACATTAGTTTTTGCACCACCCTTGTACAACGGAACTATAGTCTGTCCAAGTTGAGAGAACCATAGCTGGCAGAGTGCCAAGAAGAGTCAATTCGTGTTGAAGGAGAGAAAAGAATAAGGGATGTAAAAATTACGTATAAAGCACGTGATTTCACATGCTTTATACGTAAAATTTTCTAACTGTTATACAAGCAAAATAATTACCACTTTAAAAGCTAGAATGTACATAAAAGAAAACCTAATTTTCTGACGTATAATAATAAATATTCATCCCACGAAATGGATTGATTACTGTATTATCGGAATGGATTTGTCTTCTGCAATGCGCAGAAATGTCAAAGGTACTCTCATCTGTGGTAGAACTATATCATACATTCCTTCCATTCTTATAGTATCATTCCTGAGTTGAGACTCAAGTTATACAAACATGTGAAGGGCCAAGCCAATTCTAGTGAACATTCCTTTAGAAAATGTGATGAATTTAGACAATAATGCATATGTTAAGGTTTACATGCTGGGAGAAATTCATGTTAGAGGCTTAATGGAGTGAAACAGCACTAAGAAAGGATTAAAAAAAGTTTTTTAATTCTTCCAATATTTCATCTCACTCAATGAGACATCATCACACACAAAGGCAACACAAAACTAAGTGAAACAAGTGGACGAAAGACTAGTCTTTCGTCCATTTGTTTCACTTAGGAAATTTGTTTCTAACAGGAATGCTAGAAAGTAGAGAAAAGGAAGCAAGAAAGCAGAGCTGAAGATGATAATAAACTACCGAGTTAAGTTTTCAAATCTTGGAAAAGTTTTTATATGCATTTTGAATTACTTTCCAAGGATACAGAATTGTGAAGCTAATAAATGAAGTACAGTATGATATATTGAGACTTTGTATGTGAAAATATTTTGTGCTCAACATTTCAAGGAGAATTTGGAATCTGCGGTGAAAGTTCTGGAATTGGAAATGCATCAATTAATATATTCCTGTTGTTTGTGAAACTTTTCTTTATGCCTACTTTGGAAAATTGAAAAATAGTTGCATTAAAGGAAATTGCTATATGGCAAAGTGAAACTACAGAATGTTAAACTGAATGCTATTTTCAGTTTGTTTTTTGTAGAAATATTTTGTTTTGTCACTCAATATTGAATAGAGTATGAGAGAAAATTAAGCTCATTTATGTTATTTTAAAAATGGCAATTTAATTATTCTTTGCTTGTATTATATATTGTATATAATTATGTTTATAGTAAATAATTTTAATATTTTAGAATTGAGCTTCATTCTTTAGAATACAACATGCTGATCCTGAAGTCAATGCACTATCAAGGATATAATTCTGGTACATTCTTCTTCTTTTCAGCCATTTTCTGTCCACTGCTGGATGAAGGCCTCCTCCAGTTCTTTCTACCTTTCTCTGTTCTGTTCTTGGCAATGGTTGACCAATTTTTCCCAACAAAATTTGACAGTTCATCACTCCACCTTCTTTCAGGACATCCTCAGCCTTGTTTCTTTTCTTTTGGAATCCAGTTCGTTAGTATGGTGGTCCAGTGCTCATCTTCTCTTCTGGATAGATGTCCGGCCCATTTCCATTTTAGTTGCTTATGGTGAAGAATGATGTCAGTGATGTGAGTCTGGCTTCTTATCTTTTAATGTGATGCCTGGCATCAACCTCCCCATTTTTCTTTGAGTTGTTGTTAGTTTATTTGCCAGTGCTTTTGTTAGCGACCAAGTTTCACAACCATATGTGATGAGTGGAAGTATACACTGGTTAAATGTCTTCCTTTTTAAACAGAGTTGGACATCATTGATTTGAAAAATTCTTTTCAATTTTCTGAATGTACCCCAGGCAAGTTGAACTCTCCTATTTATTTCCTTTCTGAGTCCACAGTTTAGATCAATGAGATGACCTAAGTATGTATATGAAGAGACTCTTTCCAAGAAATTATTTTCTATTATTATGTTTTTTGGGGTTACAAAATGATCAAACATGATTTTAGTTTTTTCTCTGTTTATTTTTAGACCGACTTTTCTGCTTTCATGATATAGGTCTTATGGAGTGTTTGCAAAAATTATATCATCTGCATATCGCATATCTTAGGCGTGTTTCTGTTAATTTTTATACCAAGGTTTTTCCAGTTTATATTATTAAATATTTCTTGAAGGACTGCTGTAAAGATTTTGGGTGATAGAGAGTCTCCTTATTGGACACCTTTTTCAACTGATATTTTATTGCTACTTGTGTGAAGTTGGATTGTTGCTGTTGCAGTGTGGTATATTTCCTGGAAGAGGTCCATATATTCTCCAGGAACTCCCTGATTCTGGAGTACTGTGATTATTGCATTAGTTTTGATGGAATCAAATGCTTTTTCATAATCAATAAAGGTTAAACAGAGAGGCAATTGGTTTTCTTCTGCTTTTTCTATTATTTGTTTTATTGCATGAATAAAATCAATTGTGTTAAAGCCTTTACAGAATCCTGCTTTTTCTACTGGTTGATTTGAGTCTAGAAGAGTCTGTTTGTTATTACTTTTGTGAGAATTTTGTGCAGATTGGAGAGAATACTAATTGGTCTATAGTTCTTTACTTCTTCCTTGTCCATTTTTTAAATAACAGCATCAGAGTTTAGCATTTTCCCAGTTTTCTGGTATCTTCCCCTCTTCTAGGCATAGATTTAGTAACTTTGTGAAATGGTGAATTATATTGTTTCCTCCCTATTTAATTAATCCTATGTGAATTAGGTCTTCACCAGGACATTTTCCATTTGAAAGCCATGATTCATCCCCCC
Organism: Typopeltis vanoorti; assembly: GCF_054136105.1. Taxonomy (NCBI): domain Eukaryota; kingdom Metazoa; phylum Arthropoda; class Arachnida; order Uropygi; family Thelyphonidae; genus Typopeltis; species Typopeltis vanoorti. Next base: position 54,537,373 of record NC_143563.1, on the reverse strand, counting down.
CTCCTCCATTCAATTCATCTGAAGTGAATGGGGGAATGAATTCTATATGTGATGGAGAAGAGTTATTTATATTTGATTTATGTATTGAAGGATCACTATAGAATTCTTTATAAAATTCTTCTAGCCTGCTTAGGATTTGTTCCTGGTTCCTTATTATAGTTTTATTCTTGTCTTTTATCATAGTTATTTGACTTTTGCCAACTGATAAATGTTTTCTTAGTATTTTCATATTTTTATTGTTTCTTTTATTTTTTTTTAGTGTTATAAGATCTTATTTCATTTCTTATCTTTTTCCTTATTATTTTGCATAATTCTGCATATTCTATTTTAGAAATTAAGTTTTTGTTTTGTTTCATATTTCGTCTCTTTTTTAGTAGTTGTAAGGTTTCCTCTGAAAGTTTATGGTCTTTTTATTGCTTTTGAATTCGTTGGCTGCTGAGATTATTACTTCCATTAGGTATCTGCTTATTTTATTTATGTCTTCTTCAAATATATTTATTAAGTCTAGTTTTTGATTGAGTTTTTCTTCGTAATCCTTCTTTTTTCAATACGTTTTAAGTCAAAACTTCTTGATTTTTTGTTGTTTAGCCATTTTATTCTTTCCAATTTGGGGTTTATTTTAATTTTGACTCTCACCAGTCGGTGGTCACTTCCTGTTTTTACTTGATTTAGTACTGCGGTATCTTGAACTATTTCTTTATTATTACATAGTATATAATCTATTTCATTTTTTATTTCTCCAATTGGACTTCTCCATGTCCATTTTCTTTTGAGGGCTTTCTTGAAAAATGTATTCATAATGTAAAGCTTGTTACTGATAGAGAATTCTGTAAGAGCCATTCCTGAGTTGCTGCTTGTACCATATACATATGGTCCTATTGTGTCTATTTGGTGCATGGGATGACCTACTTTGGCATTAAAATCGCCCATTACTATAGTTAAGTTTTGATTGCTATTTTTTTTTTTTTTTTTGTCAATTTGTGCTGCAGTGAGTTAAAATGCTTCTATCTCTTCATCAGTGTGGGATGAGGTGGGAGCATATATTTGGATGATCCTGATTTTAAGTTTGGAGTTTATTTTAAGTGTGATTTCTATTATTCTTTCATCTGTATAATTAAATTCTTCTATAAGGTGTGCAATTGTTTTCTTAATTAGAAATCCAACTCCTTTAGTTTTCCCATAATAGTATAAGTAGTCTCCATTTTTTTAGTTTTATTAAATGTTCATCTTGCCTGCGAACTTCACTTAAACCTATGATGTCCCATTTAATATGTTTTAGTTCTTGCTGTAAGATGGTAAGGTCTTCTTCTTCTTTAAGTGTTCGACAATTAAATGTTCTATATAGAGGAAAAGAGGATTGTATTGATTACTGTTATATTTAAATTCTTTGGACTATTCCAGTATTGCTTATTATTGGGAAAGCTTCCCCACTGCATCATGCTCTGGTCTCCATAAATGGTTTCGATCAGAGTAGTCATATAGTTGGGGAAATTTAGTCACATGCAGTCCATTCAGACCATGGGCTTTACGGCCTTTCTTTCTTTCTTCTTCTTCTTGGCATTGTAGTGGAGGGTTGTGGCCTAATCTCCCATGATGGCCACATGATGTCTTGGGAAATGAATTTGCCATGGCTCTTTATGACACCATGTTTCCCAGGGAGATCCAAGTGGAGGCATGATACTAAGACTTCCTGGGTATGGCCCTCCAGACTTCACCGAAATATTGGCCCTGCCATCTACATCAGTTCTATCAGGGTTTTTGACCATGTTGCAGGTTGCCAGCCCACCACAGAAAATCCATCCCAGACTTAACTGTGATCAACATGCTACAAGCATGACTGATGGCTAGTCAGCCAAGATCCTGGTAGGAGAACACAGCTAATCCTCCCAACAAAAAATAAAATTAAATATATTGTTATTTTTACTGCACGACTGTCTTTAAATATAGGTTGGCCATAGGTGGGAAATAACATACGTGGAACAGATCATGCTCACAAACACACATATTATTATTATTTTATTATTATTATTAAACAAGACCTCATGGAGTCAAAGACTCATCTGGGAGAATTGAAATGAAATATACATTTCATTATATTAAAGTATAATAAGCTAACATATTAATAATATTAGAAACTGGTGCAGCTGGTAGGAAGTGAGAAGGAAGTCTTTAATATAACATTAATTTAATATAATATAGCTTGGAAGAATCTTACCTGATTTTTTGTCTTATTTGTTCCAATAACATCTATTATGTCAATATGGAACTTATCTAATTCTTCTGCTAACTCCATTTCACAGTTATTAACTTCTTGCTTGTTCACCTTGATTTCCAGACAAAAAAAAGTGAGTGGGATGGGGCTTGTTTAACCAGATGATGTCCCAGCCAGCATAGAATTCCATTATGTTATACATCATTTCATTTTGGTTTCAGCCAATAAGAATACAAATTTGTCAGCTAAATCCAAAGTTGTCAGCTCTTTCATTTAGTATCCAGGTACTAAATGAAAAGATACCTACTTTCTACGAGAGTAGGTATCTACATGGATACTAAACACAGGGTGCACTATAAGAAGGTAGGGGTGTAATAATTATTATTTTATTATTATTTTTTATTATATTGTTTGCAACATTACTTTTTATTTTCAATATATTTCTCCTCTTACTTTGTTATTTTTGTGTCTGCTTGAGCTAATATAAAAATGCCTCTATGCTCTTATCTCAAACTCACTTATATTATTATCCTAATTTAGTCCGTTCATAATCTACTTAGCTTGCTCCCCCCTTTTCAATTTCGTAAAGTATACTCTTACACGTGCTATTCACATAGACTGAGGAACAGCCTCTGGCTGGGGCAAAATCCTTAATCTAGGTTGCTGTAATTCTAGTGTATTAATCCTTAAAAATTTATTTTTGTTAATGACTGCACCATTAAGGATTGTGTAAAAGAATTTTCTATCTTTCCTTTACATACAAGAGAATAATTTAGCTAAGCACATATAATAATCCTTAAATCAATTTTATCTCAAGCAATTCTGAATTACTCAGTCATGGCTGTTACTTCACTTAGGTCACACAGGTTCGATTTGTTTTTGTGAGACAGTGCATTGGCTAACAAAGATCAGGCAAGCTATTAACAAAACCAAACATGTTTATTTTAACTAAGACAATTAATGTACAAAAGTAATGGGGCATATCACATGCCTGATTCTTCACACATTCATTAAGACAATTCACTTAAAGCATTAGACAACGAAATTATATACACTCAACTTATTAGGCACGTGGATGGATTTTTAACAAACATATCCCTGCTCTCTATCCTATTAATATTAGACAAAATTATATTATACATGTTTTAAGCATTATGTAACACAAGCACTATTCAAGTTTACAGTATTCTTTTAAGCACATTCAAACTCGTTCAGCTTTCTGACCTCTTCAACACATTATGCCATTAGTTAAACAGAATCAACATCTCACAAAATAGATCTTAAAGAGAACGAGAAGACACTCAATATATTACAACAATCGCCATGCCGTATGTGAGCAGTATCTCTAACAATCTCGCTAATCTCCTCAAACCACACAAAATAAGAGTGACATTCAAACCTATAGAAACAATTCGTAAACTACTACGATCTCCAAAAGATACCCATCCTTCCTATAAGCATGCTGGAATCTATAATATCCCATGCCCGTGTTCAAGTTACATCAGCCAGACTTCGAGACGCCTTGAGATTAGACAGAAGGAACATATTGGTTATGTTAAAAACAACAGACAAGACATATCAGGCCTGTCATCACATTTCTCCATAACAAACCATATCATTGAGTGGGACAAAAGTTGTACCCCTTACATAAAAGACTACCACCCTCGAATGTTTAAAGAAGCAGCCACGGTCACACGCACTACAGATAACCTTAACAGGAACCAAGGTTTAATACTTCCAGAGATATGGAAAACCCTAATTAGATCTCTGAACACACAAGAAATGAACTTTAATGCTAACTACAGAACGTTCCTTAGCAACAACTAGTAAATTATGTACACGCGATATGTGTATTATTCATGTTCAATGCTATTTTAGTTTGTAACTATAATTCTTAGAATTTACAGTTAAGATCTATTTTGTGATATGTTTTAACCTCAGAATTAACATCTATCATCTGTACACACAATCTAGGCTATTAAAATAAAACAATTTACTTACAATTTCACAATATCATGTACAGTCCTGGATCCAAAAGGGTTAAGGGTGAATTCTGCAGGTTCCTTTCTCAATCTTGCGTGATGGCTGTGATTGGGCACTATCTGACGGTTGTCATCTTGCAAATTCCTTTCTTGTAACAGTAATGTATTTCTTCGGTGATGTCAGGAACTGGTTCAGCTGTGATAAATCAGCAAGCACGTGGATCGGTACACTCGTCAAAGAATTTCATGGAAGGCTACCTTGAAATATGACTTCTTCTGCCAGAGAATTCCCCATGATCTCCAGAACTGCTGCTTGCAGGACCCCGACTCTTCCCCTCCTCGAAAAGCTTGCCATGGAACAAAAAATAAGAGAGAGTTTTCGTCCCTCAATCTCTGCCTTTTATATCATTGCCTATCCCTTGGCCTTCCAAAACTTCCCAGATTTACTAGAAGCACCCTTACGTCATGTTTCCGGAACAAAAAAATAAGAGTTTTCGCCCCTCAATCTCTGCCTTTTATATCATTGGTTGTCCCTTGGTCTTCCTTCCAAAACTGCCTGGATTTACTGGAAGCGTCCACCAACGCTTATGTTAGGTTTTGGCGGCAAAATTTGTATAATCCGGTGACCTTTAAGACTGATGTTGACCTTCAGTTTACTAGCCTAATCCTGTATGATCTTTTTAGTCACAATTGCTTGTGGTTCTACATTCAGTTATTCTAACATTATATTACTAAATTTATTACATTACAGTAGGTTATATACACTCTTAATTATAAGTATTTTATGGCCTATGTAAAATCGATATAGGTGAAAAATAATTCTATTTTTCACCACAATAGATTTTACAGGGGGACTGAACATTAGTTCAGTAGCTGGGTTCTCCACACTGCTTAAAAGGGTTACAATGGAGGTATCCTGCAAGTTATCTGTTCGGATCCTTAAGTAACTCCTTTTGATAATGTGAAATCAAATCACAAAATGAAATAGAAATGCAATATTAATAGAAGCTGGTATTTTTGTACCTATTGCTAAAACAACAATTTTATCAATATCACTGAGTGTACACATTGATAAACCAAGTTTCTTAATTAGTGCAACTCTAATGCCAAGGACTATTTTCTCATAAGCTCCCTCATCTTTATTTAAAACTTTTCAAGTTTCTATATACAGTGAAACTGGAAGAATGACAGTATGTTGCACCCTTCAATTGGAAAAGGTCCAAGTGTTAAATTCTCATCATAACAAGAGAAATCTTTATATATAGGAATTTTTCAATTGAAGGTGAGTTAGCAGATCTCATAAGTAGCAGAAAACTGGTTTTTCATCCCACATACAGACAAAATGGCTTTCAGAATACATGCAATTTACAGAAAGAAAAAAAATAAGAAAAAAGTGGTGGTTGGCAATAAATGGCATTGGTGTAGATGATGATGGTAATGGTGGTTCAGAGTAGTTGGTGGATTACATGGTGGAGATAGAAAGTTATTGAGTAGTCCCCTTCTCAATAAGTCTTTGGAGGCACCATGAAATAATAATAATAATATATGTATGTGTGTGTATTCAATTATGAAATAAGCGTATATCTTTACTCCAATTTCTGTTTATTTTGCAAACTGTAGGCTTTTAGGATCTTCTTTGAAAAAAAGCAAAAATAAAAAATAATAAGCTAATGCCTTTTATTCCCTTACAGGGAGTAGGCAAGGCCTTTAAACCCCATTAAAGGGTTTATACATCAACTGTATGTTGCAAGACGTATGACAACAAATTAGCTGGTTTTAGAGTTGTTATTGAGCTACATTAAATGATGCACATGTATATAGTGAATACGGTGTTGTAGTTTTCAGAACCCATTCTAAACATGAATTGTAAATTTAAATAAACAGTTTACCAGATGCTTGTCTGATTATTTTTATTTTTTACTACTAAAATTCCATAGGATATTTTTTTTTCATGTTTCAAATAGCCATAGTTCTGTAAGATCAGATCCATGCTAATTAATCTTTTTTTCTTTTAAATTCGAAAAATACATCCATTTTAAGTTTTCCAAATCATGCATATTTCTCTTGACTTCTTCTGTGTATGTGTTTGTCTACATACACATTCTTGAGGACGATCCTGATATGTGAAGTTAGCAATTCTACTGTAATTAAAGTTATTTTACTCTAAGTAGCAATGCTTCCAGAAACTGATTCTAACGAATGCTAATTTCTATTTCTGTAATATCAAAAGAAAACTTTTTGGATTTCATTCGATCCGACTTCAAACTTGGAGCTAGTTTTAAGACCAGAGGAATCCAGACAATTAATCCTATCTATAAGGGCATAAAAAATTATGTGCTGGCTCACCAGTCAGGCAAGTAGTTCAGTAGTCAGGTGTCTGCCTTAGTCTGGTACCATAGTACTATAATATATCACAGTAGTGCATTCAATCCTGGACCTGGTTATTTATAAGCTCTTGTTAAAATACTATGGCTAATTTTTATCCTGTGTAACTACAGCAATGTTCGAAGCAACTACTTATATGTATTATAGGTAGTCCTCGACTTATATAAAGTTGAACTTATACAAAATTCTGAAGGGCTGAGAGAGAGAGAGAATCGACTTAGAAAAATTTTACTTTGTGCACTTACATCACTTGCACACCATGTATCAGACATTGTCTGCAATGAAGACAGCCATGTGGTGCATGAGTGCATGCATGTGCCTTCTTTAACATTGAATATGGACATGTTGTGTATTTCTTTTCATTCACTTTCAGAATTTTTAGTTTTGTGTGTGCTGGCATAGAGTACAACGATGATTGGAAAAAGGAACAAGTTGGAAAAGTGAACTCATGTGCAAACACTCCAAATTTGATCTAGAGATGAAAATGAAAATTATAAAGAAAAAAAAATTATCTGGTACTCATCTGATAATCATCTTTTAAAATATTCTGTACTGGATACATGATCTGTCCTGCTACATATTCAAAAGTTTTGGAAGTTGATTTTTGTGTCACAAGAAGCATTAAAATATCCCATTCCATCTATGTGTGCACTCTTCAAGTGTCATTCCCTAGACCTATGTCATGGAACTTTTTTCTTTCTTTTTCTGATCTGGAACGTATATGGTAATTCAAGCCAGTCCAGTCCTTAATGCTTCAAACCACATTCTCCTGGGTCTGCCTCACCCTCTTTTTTCATCCAGTTTTCCTTTTAATATTAATTTCTGAATGCCTTCTTGTCTAGTTAGATGTCCAAAATATTTAAGTTTTCGTTCTTTAATTATAAAGAATGAAATATTTTCATTAATGTTCTTTTCATTTTTCATCATCGTCATCATCAAATTCCTGCCATGTACCCTCAAGGGGTGTACAGGATATGACAGTACTACATGAAAAAATTACATCATTACTAACTTCCTATCTACAATTTTCCTCCAAATCAGTCTGTTACTTGCCAAGACTCCAACATTATCAGATCTTATATTTCTATCGTCTAAGGCACTTTGTACCATATCAATCCACCTATATCTTGGTCTTCCGCTGGGTCATTTTCCTGCCAACCTGGCAGAGAAAACTTGTTTTGCTAATCTTTCCTCTCCCATTCTATTTAAGTGACCATACCACCTGAGATTAGCACTGCTAACACATTCCTGGATGCTAACAATGTCAAGTTCTTTCCTAATATCCTCATTTTTAATATGATATTGCTATTGATGCCATCTGTTCACTCCTGTAATCTTTCTCAGGACTCTCATATCTGCAGTCTCTAGTCTTTGGTCAAGTGTTTTACTTCTGACCCAGCTCTCAGATCCATAAGTTAAAACTGGTTTGAACACTGTCTTGTATACAGCTCATTTAGTGTTCCGTGGAAGTCAATTGAATTTATTCAATTGACTTCCCACCATACCAGCTTTGCTGATTCTGTTGTCTATTTTTATATATAATTTACCATCTTCAGTAAAAATCATGCCTAAGTAGCTGAAATGTTTTACTTGTTCCACAGGTTCTCCATTCACAACACAGTTGATATTTTTAATGATTCTGCCTATTTTCATTGTCTTTGTCTTTTTATTGCTGACATTCATACCATATCTATTACAACAGCTATTCAATTTAGTCAGAGAATCTTGCAGACTTGTAGCGGATTTATTTAGAAGTATAACATCATCCGCATAAAGCAAAGAGCTGACATTAACATCTCCAATTTTGATATCAGGTTTAATACCACTTTCCTTCATAATGTGATCCATATAGATAATGAATAACAGAGGGGGATAACATACATCCTTGTCTCACACCAGATTTAACATTAAACCATCTTCCTGTACTTCCTTCAATTCTAACTGCTGACTTGCAACTCAAATAAAGACCTAAGTATTGTTTGATATAATGCCCCATTGACACCATATAACTGCAGCGTATTGAATAGCTTCTCTCTTGGCACCTTGTCATATGCCTTTTCCAAATCGACAAAACTTAAATACAGATCTTTGTTATATTCTCATGCTTTCTCGACTATTTGTCGTAAAGTGAAGATCTGATCCTGACAGCCTCTATTTGGCCTGAATCCAGCTTGTTCTTCACCAAGCTTTTCTTCCACAATTCTTCTCAACCGTTTCTCAAGTATACTTGCATAGATCTTGCCAGGAACACTCAGTAGCGAAATACCTCTGTAATTCTCACATTCAGTTTTATTTCCCTTTTTATATATGGGTACTATGAGAGCTCTACTCTAATCATCGGGAATTCATCCCTCTGTCCAGGCTTTCTGAGCTATGCAGTGCAGCCACTGTAAGACTCTTATACCACCATACTTCAGCATTTCTGGTTGAATATCATCTACTCCTGTTGCCTTTCCACATTTCAAGCCTTTGATGGCTTTTTCTACTTCAAGTATGGATATGTATTCCTGACTGCATGCCTGGGCAGTGTGTTTTACCACTGTGCTATCATCACTGCTTGTTTCATTTAGCAGTTTTTCAAAGTAATTACTCCATACTTCAAGGATATCTTTTTCTCCTGTTTTCATGTCACCTTTATCATCTCTAACTCCTTTTACAGCACTCTTTCCTCCATTCCTAAGCTTCTTCAACAACCTCCAGAATATTTTGCCACCTTCTTGATATTTATTTTCTATATTCTTGCCAAAGTCCTCCCATGACTTTTGTTTAGCTAGTTTTACACACTGTTTAGCTTTCTTACATTTGTCTCTGTATTCTGTAAGAGTAAAAGCTGACTTATTTGCCAGGAACTTTTGATATGCTTTCTTCTTTTCCTTCACTGCCTCTTTAACTTCCTGTGTCCACCAGGGAGTTCTGATTTTTTTATCCTTGCACACAACCTCACCACATGCCTCTCTGGCAGAATCAATCAATGTTTTCTTCAGAGTTTGCCACTGAATCTCCAAGGTTTGATTCCTGTTCTCAAACTCTTTCATTTTCTTTTCAATAATCTTTCTGTATTTTAATCTACAGTTCACAGCTGAGAGCTGCTCAACTTTTATTCGTTTTAAAACTTTCTTACATGTCATTCTTTTCAATGTGAAATTCAATTTTATTCTTTTCATTTTTGCTTTCTTTAAAACATCTTCGTTTTTTATTTTCTCTGTCCATGGTATTTTCAACATTCTTTTGATGGTCCACATTTCGAGAGCTTCTAATTTTTTCTCTGCTTCTTTATTTAGAGTTCAAGTTTCACTGTTGTAGAGAAGGCTTGACCAGATATAGCATTTTATTAATTTTTTTCTTGTGTCTATATTAATTTATCTGGATGTCAGAACAGTTTTCATATCAATAAAGGCTTTTCTTGCTATCTCTATTCTTCTTTTTTATTTCTTTAAGGGAATTTCCTCTGTCTGTAAACATTTGTCTCAAATATATAAAAGACTGAACTTGTTCAATTTTCTTTTTGTTAACAGTTAGGTTAGTTTTTTATTTACTGGTTCTTTTGATATAATCATGTACTTTGTTTTCTTTAGGTTGATAATTAATCCCATGTCTAGGCTTCTGTTGTTAATTTCTGTGACTAAGTTTTGAAGATCATCAGATTCAGCTATAAGAACTGTGTCATCTGCATACCTGAAGTTGTTGAAGTTCCTACCCCTGATTTTTACACCCTTCAGTTCTAAAATATTTTTAAAACTGAACTGATCTTACTCCTTTTTTGATTTTAAATTTGTCATAATATGCATTTTTATATCTTATTGAGGCAATTTGATTCCAGTATATATTTGTAATTATACATAGATATTTTCCTTTTAACCCATTATTCTGTAGAATATGTATTAATTTTTTGTGAGCTATTGAATCAAATGCTTTGATGTAATCAAAAAAAACAAAGATATATGCTTTTCTGGTTATCAAGCCATCTTTTATATAATGTGTATATAATGTTTCACATAATGTGTGTACTCAGCACTCTTGAAACTGATGCTTCCATAACATAACAATATGCTTTTTCTTAACAAAAATTGCTGGATAATACCAAAATAATAGTTCATGAAACAATCAGAGAACCAATCTCAATCCTCTTGGTCTTAAAAAGCCAAAGAGATATATTATTATTACGTGACACCTCCAGGTAGTCTAAGGACATCAAGGGAGGGCATCTACTCTATAGTACTCTGTCTCCACCATTCAATCCACTAACTACAATGAACTGCAACTACCATTATCATCTATACCAACGACATCTACTGCCCAGCACTAGTATTTTCACCGACAATCACAAATACCCATGCCCACGGCAGGATAAAAACCTGCAGCCTTTTGACTGGAGAGTGGATATGCTAACCACTCAGCCAACCAGGCCAGTATTATCATTTTCATTTTCAGTTCTAACCCTTATAATAGTATTACTATTATGTGACACCTCCAGGGAGTCTAAAGACTCATCGAGGGAGTGTGTGTGTGCCAGCAGTATCGAACGATTGAACCCCTTCCAACTACTAACCACGCTCAAACTTCCTTAACTTTTTGCATGAGCCATTAGTAGCAGAGGCTCTACCAATCGACCAACCTTTGCTAATTTCCTAATCTACTTCTATGAAAAAAAAAAAAAAAGTGAAGCAATCTCTCCTCTGCATTATAAACACATGTTAAAGGTCAAAACATTCAAAATTCATAAAAATTCTAAAATAAAATCCAAAGGTGTGCATACACACATTAACTACATTAGCAGGTTTTCTGAATTCTAACTGCCTCTGAAACAATGGCAGATGAAATACACACTAATAGCAATATCACATGATGTGATGGCAAATGAAGAAATAAATCTAAAAACATATTATGGGAAGAGAAATAAAAAAAATATGCAATACTTCTTTCTCAATTTTCAACATTCACTATTAATCAAATATCACATCTTGCATTAGTGGGTATGAAATAAGCTGATTACTACTGTCCCCTATATGTTATTTTAGGTAACTGTGTCACAGTTAGCTGGTAACTTTGTGCTACATCTGAGCACTTTCTTAAGATAAATGATGCATGTGCATTCTATCTTCTTATTGGCTGTATTCCATTATGACAAAATCATGCTAAAGGATAAAACAGACATTTGTAATGACTGGCATGCCTCAACAGGTGTGATAAGTCAGTTAAAAATATAAAATATTTCTATGGTATAAAACATACTTGTTGGCTGAGTTGTTAGCGTATTTGCTCTCCAACCAATAGGTCGTGGAATCGAATCCTGCTGTGGGCATGGATGATTGTGATTGTTTTTAGGTTGGAGATAAATTTCATTGTTCAATGTGAAACCACTACCTTTAGAGACTCAAAGTAGCTTGAAAAAGTTTCATGTTTCATCTCTATAGCAGGGTTTCCAAACTATGTAAAAATAAATAAAAAAATACCAAAAATGATAAAAATTAATAAAAAAATAGAATAAAAAAATCCTTAGCTCACTCACAGTACTAATGTATTATAGGTTTACAACCTTTCATGAATGGGAACCACATAAAAACTAAAATAAAATCATCATCATGCTTGTCAAGGACTTAGGCCTAGAGTGGCCTGTTCCAGCCTTAGAAGTCATCGTTGAATCTCTTAAGAGGACATCCGGGTTTTCTTTTTTCTAATGGTTTGTAATTTAAGGAAATTTAATTAAACTTTTGATAATCTTTCTGTTTTTATTCTTTCAACATGTTCCATCCATTTATGTTTATATTTTTTATATTTTTATTTTTGTTAAATATAAAATAAAACTGGCTATTAAAGACAAGCACCCTTTCAAACCCTGGTTATCTTTACAGTGTGCTATTTCTATTAAATGGGTGTATTCTCTAACTGGCTTGCCATGCAAGATGAAAAACACCGCCATCTCCATATGTGACCAGCTACTATGCATTAGGCTGAAAACACTTTAGGAAGATTCTTTGCATTCTATACAGGATTCAAACTTATACCATTCCACTGAAGGGCACTATCATTATGGAACAAGGTATGAAGGCACGCAGCAGTAAAATAGGTCAGAAAAAAAAAGTTATCACAGACTGATGCCCTTCCCCCCTTGCATATATGCATATACCAAAGAAAACAAAAATGTCATTTATTGTTGTTGAAGCAGACAACACTGATGATATTTTACAGAAGGATTACCTGGAAATGAAATAACAGTTCCAGTTGATAATAACTAACACAATTCTGGATGTATTATTTCAATATATTAAATAAAAACATTTTATAATGGAAATCCTGTCCCCCCCCCACACACACACCAAGAAAAAAGCACAATGATATATATCACAATTATGAACTGAGACTTCCACAACAGTTATAACAGCTGTTTGACTAACAATCTCAAATTTTATTTCAAAACTTTTTCAAAAATAAAACAATACAATTTTCTCCTATATAATTTTTATCATAAAATTTCAGTAGTATAAATTTTTTGCAATTTTCCCTGTTCAAAAATGTAAACTTACCACTTTCTAGTCAATAAGTCACCAAGTTGTTGACTAATATCCATGAAAAATTCATCTTGAATATACTGAAAGCTGAAGAAAGAAAACATATTACAGCTTTTATTTTACAGTCGGTGTAAAACAAATTAATATACATTTATTTTTATTTCATTATAGCTAGAATCTCTAATTCACAAGATGCAATCTACATGTTTTGGGAACATAGGGATGCCTATTTTACATAACTTAGCACTGGCGATGAACACAGAGAGGACTGTTGGTCAAATGAGATATCCTTATCTATCATAAGTATATAAGATCAGCTGCCCATTTGTACAGACGGTTTATATGAGTCAGCAATCAGTTATCAAGAACAAACTTTGCCTGACATTGGACAAAACTAAAAAAAAATTGTGAAATGTTAAGGTAAACATACAGTGATGAAGTTACGAGTAAAACAAGAATTTTTAATTAAAAAAAATTAAGAGCAGTTTAAAAGCACTGTAGAAGCAGCATATTCTTAGCATCCATCAACTGCATAAGTGCATGACAGTGTCCTCATTCATTCAAGAAGAATGCTATTCTTGATTTGGTCCACTTTGGCAGTTTAAGAAATTTTTTTTTTTAGAAAAGTTTTTAAGAAAAAGAAATAAGTTTTTTAGATGTTTTCAGCAATTGCTAAAAAAAACAAAAATATAAGTATCACCCCACTAGTTTCATGCCAAAAAAATCTTAAAAAATTCACCAATCTTTCCTACTCATTAAATTGAGCACCTACAGCCACACTTTCAACTTGACCCTGTACAGGATCAAGTATCACCCCACTAGTTTCTTGCTACAAAAATCTTAGATGCTCACTTGTTTTTCCTACTTGTTAAATTGAGCACCTACAGCCACCACACTTTAAACTTGATCCTGTATGGGACTGAGATGAAAGTGTGTCATTTTAACAGTATACCAGGGAATCACTGATAGTAATGAAGTTTTTAAGAAACTACCAATCAAATCAACTGCATTAAGAGTAGAAGATACTATTCTGAAAGAGATAACCTTGAATAGTTCATACAGGACAAGAAATACTGCTTGTAAATAAATTCAAAAAATTATTAGAATATATCATCAAGTGTATTTGGAATCACTTAAGGGGCAAAGCTACATAACTGAAAGGAAACTTTCACAAAGATTTTAAGGAATAAAGAGAAGTGACATTTCTAGCATCCAATTTTCATCTTTTCATAGAATGCACAATTCATAAATATCACTGAGGATAGGTTGGAAATATGGAATCAGACCAACAAAATTATATATTGAACTCTGTTAAACCAACTGTATATGATATACATACACATTTAAATATCATGCTCAAAGGGAGTTATGCCCAGTTATTGATAAAGAGGATGAACTGTGAAACCTACTAGAACAAGCTCAAACTCAACATAAACAGAATTCACGATAAGTACCATTATATTTTCAATAAGTATTAAATAAGTATCAAGAGAAAGAAATAACTGGTTGAAGAATTACAGTTTCAGTAACATCTTAACTTAATTAATAGGTTGTTACTGAAAGAAGATGAAAACATGTGAGATTCTTCTAAAAAATAACTATAAGCTGTCACATTCAGACAGTAGTGATTAAGAGAGAATTAAGGCAGGAGGATTCAACACTTAACACAAAAGATAGCTGGAATGGCATACAATTTCAAGTAGTGATATGGAAAAACATCAAAATGGGAAATTGGAGGTTAAAGAGGGTGTTGGGAGAATTACAGTTGGAAGTGAAATAAATGAAAATCATTCTTCTTAAATTATTTTTAAGGGTGTCTCTGATTTATATAAGAATATACATTTATTTTCATGATGACTTGCAAGTGATACAAAATACAGTGCTTTTTGAGAATACCTGACTATTTATTTCAAAATTAATCTGAGGACACATGGTAGGCTTTACTTTATAATAAAGGATGAGAGATATAGTGCCACCTATTGTCACAGACTGGAATTAATTCACATTTGGGGGGGGAAATAGCAAGGTATCTTTAAGAGTGTCTTCTTCAAAATTAACTTTTGGCAGGAACAAGAAGGTTCTACAAAGGAATTAACTTATTACATTAATTGCATAAGATACTACCTCCTTGTTGAAAATAAAACTTCTTTATTACATTCATTGGAGGCTGCCTATGATCAAATAACTTGATGGTGAATGAGATATTTTTTTTTAAAAAAAAGTGTAAAATATGTGAAGAAAATAAAGAAATACATTTTCGATGCCTTTAGAATGATGCTGAAAATTTATTTATCACTTGTTTCTGATAACTCACCCATGGTGTGTGGGTGATTGCTACAGCACTGATTGTATACTTATCAGGAATTGATGCAGAATATATAAAAAATGAAAGATGATAGTGAAGATGTTCTGGCAAATGTAGTGAACGATAGCGTGCAGAATGAAAGCTTGAAAGAAGTGGCTAAAAGTAATTGGTGAGAAGTGACAGTAAGAAGTGAAATAACGTGCTTACATGGCATCCTTTCACAGGACAAAACAGGAGCTAGAGCAACTGGAGAAATGATTGTTGTGTGGTACAGCAGGTGAGAGAATGAAAGAAAAAAGGAGTGGGGAAAGTATGAAAGTGCAAGAAACTGGAAATAAGGATAAGGTATTATATAGAGATTTGATGATAAGAGGTATATTTAATGAGAAAGTGATGAAAGCATGTTTCTCAAGTGCGAAATTCAAGGATGTTAGTGAAGCTGTTAGCGTGCAGAATGGAGAAGTATAAGAGATGATTATTATAGCAGGAACAGATAATTGGAAAGGGGAGAAATATGCAATGAGAGAAGATATGAAAGAGTTGCTGAAAGAACAAAAATGAAGAGTAAGGAAGTAAACATTGTAAGTCTGCTGCCTCGGTATGATAAGACAGAGCTCAGAAGAAGAAGGGCCATAATGCTAATGAGTCAATGAGAAGATTGTGAAGGAAGAATGGCATGTAGTTTATAGACATATGGAGTGAATTTAATGGACAAAAGGACATATATGCCTGACAGACTACATTTAAATGATTTTGGAGTTAGATGTTTGGAGAAAGTATTGTCTGATGAGAGTTTGCAAGTGCAAAACCAGGGAAACTAGAGATATTAGGGAGGGAGTTTGCAATGAAGTACAATGTCTGCCACCCCTGGGATAAATGAGCATGCATAAAGTGATTATGCAATGCTGAATGCGACTTTCACAAGTCTCCAATTCTTTTTCCAATTCGGGTTGGTAATGACATTACACAAGGGTAATTAATATTTGTATGTATAATTTGTAAGTTTAATTGTGAATAATACTATGTAATAAACCCACTAAACACTACAATAATATACTTAAAATACACCAATTAGTTTATGAAAACTCAATAAATTAAAAAAAAAATTACCAATTTTACCAATGAAAAATTACCAATTTAGGCACTTCCTAAAAACCCAACTGAACACAAAATAGTCTCAAACCAAACTCAATTTATCTTCTGTATTCTTACTGTTAACCCCAACTTTATCTGTAGGCAACCCGATGTCCAAAACTTAAGGCACTACTTCTGAAGATTACAACTGAAAATTGAGATGAATCAGCTTGTGGCAATTTTTATAACTGACAATTTCAAGTAGGAAGTGGGTACACGTTCAAATTTTCAAATTGTGCTCAAAGGGGGTCACATGGTAGCACTCAACAGGATAAAAGGCAAAAGGCTGCACCAAGTGAATTGTGTTGAAGGAAGCTCTTTTCATGAAGGAATAAAGTTGCAAATTTGGGTGTTTTGTAAGGTCTCAAAGACATCATCTAGGTGGTTACACACAGGGAAGAATTATTGGAAAGCTCGAAGAAGGCCATAGAATTACTGATAAGTTTGGAATCGCACATAGTGTCGAATCCAGGCTCTGGGTAGCATTTCAAACCAATGGAATGTGTTCCATACATTTGCTAAGAGATTGCTCTTGCTCTACCACGGAGCATGAAGATTTTTGGTTATAACAGCAAAATGTAATCGAGACACCATGGAAGGGCAGCTCCATTCAAGCACAGGTATGTGAATATTTAGATAAACTGTGGGAAGACATCTGCAACAAGTAGGCCTATATGCCTGAAGGCCTATAGTCTGTATCCTTTTGTTCACAGCTTATTGTAGAGCATGTTTTCAGTAGTGTTATATCCATAAAATTGGACAAGACTTCAATGGGCTAATGTACTCTTTACAAATGCAAGTCATTTCAGTCTTTCCTCTGATTCTAGATGACACTTGATCTGGCATGAAAGTGGTGCTGCTAACCATTGCGAGATGGTCCTTGAAAGAGATGGATATGATGTGCTGGGGAGGCATTATGCTTAATGGATGCACTGAGCTTACAAGTATTAAAAAAAGGGGATTATGACTGGTGAACAATATTGCAATAGAGTTCTTAATGCCAGGTTCAATTGTTCCTTGGTGCTGTAGGCAAATAATTCATTTTTATGGATGACAATGCCACACCACATTGTACATGAGCAGTGGAGATACTTCTAGAGACCAATGATATTAATCAAATTGAATGGCCAGCACTCTCCCTAGATCTCAACCCCACAAAACATGTTTGGGATGCAATAGGGACATGCATTGCTGCTTAAAATTCCTCTCTAGAAAACAAATAAGATCTTATCCTTGCTCTGAAGGATAAGTTTTCTGCTGGTTTTCTTCATGAACTCCTGAATCATTTGGTACTAAGCATGGTATGATGTTGTGAGAGCTGAAATGCACTTCAGGGTGGACATATTCCATACTAAAATGTCTCTCTGCATAGTTTCCTGTAAGCACTGAACATTAATTTCTTAACTACGTCCTTAAGAAATTTGTAACTTTTGCTAAAAATGTATCGCAATTTAATTTGTATGAAATGTATGACACATTTTTTGTGTAATATAAATTATTATTATACTGGCAATAAATTTATGTCCATATTTTGGCTGAAGTCATAACAATTTTTTCATATATGGGTAAATGTGTAGTTCGACCTTAGCTTTTGAACATCAGTGTAATAAGTAATATAACAGTAGATATAAAGACATTGTGAATGAGTATATTTAGCACCCGCATAAAATTGGCAAATTTTATCTGTTTTATTGTATTTTTTTCCTTAGAAAATTAGTGTTTTATAGTATATGTATTTATAATATTCGGTGTTTTCATAATACACTTTTTGTTGAGATATAAAAATATGCAATATTAAACAGAGCTGTAAAATGGCACCAAAACACACATAAGAAATGGAAACACTAACACGAACAGTGAAGTTGAGAACAAGAAGGCTTGCCCCGATAAAGACAAACTTGAAAATGATTTAACCTCTGAAACCACAAAGTCAAAACAGATGATTATATAGAGATGTAAGAATTACAGAAAGTCGAGTGCCAATTAAAGGAACATAGAGAGGACAAGGAAATTAAGCATAAAAATGAGAAACAACAAAGCATGGAATCAGGTAAATTATTGCACAACAAAAGTTGATTATAAAAATGAAGGATATTATTTAGTAAGTTGACAATCATAAAACATGATTGATGACTAGGCTATAACTTCAAAATTTTCTTGGAGCAAAAATTAAAAATATAGCACATGCAATAGAAAGACAGAAAAGCAAAGCAAAAGAGTTCATAATTCTAGTAGATAGTAGATCACTAGTCGACTTAACTAGCGATATGTTCAAGCATGAGAGAGGATTTTTGGAAGAAGTGAGAGTGAAAAGTAAAAAAATGAAAATCATAAGTATATTACTATTACGCCATCAACACTAGACAGAGTTCACTGGAAAATATGAAGATACCACACTACACTAGAGTAGGTTCATATTTAATCATCTATTTTTCGAGTTGTGTGAAGCCCTACACCACCATTCTAATCTTAATTGGATAGACTGCATGCTTATCTCTAAGTTTTTGGAAGTAATTGCTGTTAATTGTTTATATTTTTAATTAATTAATTAATTACTGTACTACTGTATAGCTGTGACCAAGATACGTATTATTATACATGCTGTATGACTTGTTCTTGTATTCAGAATTTAAATGTTGTTACCATTTCTTTTGTCTCCTTCCTGAATGAAGCCCATGACATATTAGGTGAAACGTATAGGAGTAATACAATGTATTTAGTTTTCTCTTACATGTGTGAAGCTGTTATTTAAAAAATTATACTATGTCTAACGCATATCAGACATAGTAATATGTATATTATCATACTTAGATATGATAGAAATGAATTAAAAAGAAGGGCTAAGATGGCAAACAATTCAATGTGTAGGATCTGTAAAAGCAAGGGATGTGAATTTAAGTTTGAATGTGTTTGGTATTAGGAGTCTTGAGAAATTATTAACTGGAATGAGACCTAACACACAAAGTCAGGGAAACTAAATTATGATGAAGGAACGGTAAGAATCTGTGTGTAAGAGCAACAATGTTAGGAACTGTGTGTTAATGTGCATTATCATGGAAATGATTACGAGGAGAGAACGAATTTTCTCTTCATCTGGTTTGACCTTATCAAGCATGTGCAATGATATCTGCATAAGTAAGGTACTAGATAAGAACAGAGATCTGCAAGTTGTCCAACTGTGTTACACAGACTACACAGAAGAATATACAAAAAACCATGCAGGGAACATTATGTCTGGACACAAATGCTAGGGTTATAAGAAATAAAGGAGCTAGAATTTGTTGCTTTAGTGAATATGTTGGGACCTCAGATTACAGGCATTGGGGAGACCTGGCTATCAGAGGCAGACATTTATCATACTTAAAGTATATTAACGATTGTTGGGAAGGATATCGACAATACATGGGAAACGTTTAAAAAATACTTAAATGATACAATACTGGAACATGTCTCTATAGTTCAAAGAATAAATAGGGGAGGAGGGAAATGTATATGTGATCTTATTAAGCAAGAGATCTGTAAGAAAAAGATGACATGAAAGGAATACATTGTGCATAAGAAAGATATCAGTTATGAAAATTATAAAGTTGCAGGCCAGATGCAAACTGCTGTACCAAAAGCAAAATGTGAGTATGAAAAGAAATTAGCAAGCTAAAGAAAACCCAAAAGATCTCTATCGTTATGCTGCAAGTGAAAGAATAGCTCCCACTGAAGATTGCAGAGATATATATATAATATAGCAAAGATTGAAAATACAGCTCACAGGATAATTGGAATGCTGAAAAGAATCTTGACTTATAAATATAAAGAAGTCATTTATCCTCTTTACAAGGCCTTGATAAGACTTCACTTGGACTATTGAGAGCTGGTCTGGTCTCCTTGTTTCTGTGGTGATACTGATACAGTGGAGATAGGACGCAAAGGAGAGTGATAAAAATGACAGGATTGTGGAATACAGATTATGAAGACAGATTGAGAATTTTTGGAATGCAGACACTAGCAAACAGGAGAAAGGGGTGATATGATTATAACCTACAAACTTCTGAAAGGGACAGGAGAATATCGGTAGATGAAATTTTTCATTTTATGGAGGGTAGGGAAAAAGACAAGAGGGCATCCTTGGAAGTTGAGAATGAATGCTGCTAAGAAGGGGATGAGGGCTAGATTTTTCTCTCATAGAGTGGTGTGTGATTGGAATGGATTGCCATTGGATGTTGTGAGTGAAAGCAGTGTGAATGGATTCAAGAGAATAGGTATGACAGCTGGTGCAGGTAACATGTGCCTACTTCGATGAGTCCCAGACTCCCTCGAGGTCTCTCTTTTAATAATAAATATCATTAAGGTGGCAGAACGTTCTGGAGGCTGCAAGAAACCTAATCAATGGGGGAAAGAGTACTGTAAAAAGAATTAGGGATGATAAAGGTGACTTGAAAACTGAAGATAGATTTTCTAGATGTCTGGAGTATTACTTTGAAGAGTTGCTAAATGAAACAAAAAGTGACAGAACAGTGTTAGAAAAATGATCAGTAACCTGAAACATGGAAAGCAGCTGGAGTAGAAATGCTCAAATATGAAGGCATAGAAGTTTTACAGCTGATGAATGAATTCATTTGGAATACTTGGTCAGAGAGTCAAATTCTGGATGATTAGAGTACCTATCAAAAATGGAAATAAAACTTATCAGAATTACAGAAAAATTTTCATACTAAGTGGACAGGTAATTAAAGGAACCATACTTGAGAAAAGGCTATCAAAAATTGTAGAAGGGAAACTTAGATAACAACAAGCAGGTTTAGGTCAAACAGAGGTTATGATCATCAGATTTTCACTTTTAGATATGTAACTAAGAAATCTTGGGAATATAACAAAGATCTATATTTAAGTTTTGTAGTTCTGAAAAAGCACATAACATAACGAGAAAAGCTGTTCTAACCAAGACTTATAGTCGATACTCAAGTTAAAAGTAAGCATTTAGAACTGAAGGCGATATAAGAAGATGGTTTGATGTCTCTACTGTTATTCATCATCCATGTGGATTACATATAAATGAAGAAAAAGTGGTATTATGCCTGATATCAAAATGGAGATACTACTCTTGGCCCTTTACTTTATGTAGATGATGTTATACTTTTAAATCCTTTGCAAGCCTGCAAGATTCCTAAACTAAACTACAATAATAAATTTGGTACAAAAATCTGCAATAAAAACAAAATCTATGAAAATAGGTAGGAAATTAAAAACATCAAGCTGCCTTACAGGAAATCGAAAGACAAGCAAAATATTTTTAGTAAAGATGGCAGAATTTTTAGTAAAGATGGCAAAATATATATGGAAATAGACAATGGAATTGGCTAAGCTGGAATGGTAGAAAGACAAGTGAATAAATTTATGTGAAATAAGAGAAAACAGTTAAAACACTAAAGTGAGCTGTATACAAGACAGTTAAACCAATTTTAATTTTTGGATCTGAGAACTGTGTTAGAAATAAAACAGTTGATCAAATAATGGAGAACCATGCATAAGCGATATGAGAGTTCTAAGAACAACTATGGGACTGAACAGATGATATTAATGGCAGAATTATATCAAAAATGAACATATTAGGAAGGATTTTTTTTTTTAAATACATAATTTGGAAATCCTCCCTAGAGACTAAACATGGAACTGTTTCAAGAAATTTCAAGCCTTCAACAAGCAGGATGTTAGTATGACACTGTCAGCATTCAAGAATGGGTGAGCAGAGCAAATCTAAGATGTCATGGTCACTTAAACAGAATGGGAAAGAAAGATTAGAAAAACAGGTTTTTGATACCAAGATAAGAGGAAAAAGACCAGCATCTAGGTGGGGAATGATGCAATTAGAAGTGCCCTAGAATACAGAAATATATGATCTAACAATATTGCCGTGATGATAAGCAATAGAGGAAAAGAAAATATTCAGAGGAAAACTGATGGAATATTAGCAATAATGTAAGCTTGCCAGCCTAGTTGGCCAAGTGGCTAGTATATCTGCTCACCAATGAACAGGCTGTAGGTTTGTATTTTACAGTGAACATCCTGCTTGCTGAAGGCTTGACGTTTCTTGAAAGTTCCATGTTTGGTCTCTAGGGAGGACTTCGAGATTATGTATTCAAAAAAAAAAAAGGTTTTAATGCACCCACAGTAATACAGGCTTACCATCTCTCATAGGTGGGAGTCAAGTATAATAAAAACTTATTCATTTAATACTGTCATAGTCTTGTATATATCCCTTAAGGATTAAGGGATGTATGGGAGGAAACTGATTTGATGTGATAATATTTATGAAATTATATCTCATTTTAAAATGTTGCCCATTCATATAACTGTAAAGTGACATGCAGTATATTACCAGGTATCAATAAGCACACTCTTGCTAGTACATATATCAATATAAAGAGTGCATCAGGTGAGGGGGAAAAATGTATGCATATATATCACTTAATAACTTACATTTCTTTTCTTAGTGCTTCAAATACTTTTAGTGCTTCTTGAAACAGTTTCTGACATTCCATACTCAACTGATCATTAGATAACTTCAAGTATCTCTGATGTAGTTTATGAAGAAGCTCTCCAAACTGACGGCAGTTATTTGCAGTAGCAATCTAAATGAAATTACATTATGATACAAGAATCAAATTAATATATGGCTTGTGGCATTTTTTTATTTTCAAACACATACATTTGGTCAATCAATATGTATGTTTATATATATTAAACTCTGCACATGAGGGGTTATAATATTTGAGACAATTCAGTTTCATATGTTAGTAAATGGCCAGAAGGAAGAAAGAGCCTGTTGTGAATAGTTGGAGGCTGCAGTTCTCTAGATAAACATTACAAGGAAGACTGTTCCAGAAAACAAGACTAAATGGAATGAAAGAGGATGAGGAGAAGATGCTTTGGTAGGTTCCAAGCTGGTCTTGGAATGGATGATTAGCAACTGATGGAAACCAATTCAGCAAAACAACACCTATGAAAATAACTAAATAATACAAGAAAGGTATAAGACAGAAACAGAATTGTTTGAAATTACAGCTAAAGTAACTATGGCTATGAAACCAATGTATATTCTGTTTGTCAACTACATGTCTTTTTCTGAGTGATTTGCAATTTGTTAGTTTTCAAGAGTGATAATTCTGGGGGAAAAGAAAATGTCTATGAGAATGAAACCGAAATCAGTTTGTGAGAGAGAGAGTGTGTCATCTGTTAATCAAATTAACATTTGTTGATACAAGCATTTTTTAGGACAGTTTTCAGTGCACAATCTTAAACATAAAAAGTATTCTAAGGATGAATGCATTTGGGATTTGTATGCAATCATTAGCTGTATACAGCTAATGATTGCATACAAAGATACCAAATAGCAGTTTCATGGCCTTTTCTATTTTAGGTGGTCATAGATCTGACAAGCAGTCTAAAGAGAAATCTGACCTTGTCTGGGGATCTAAATCTCAGCATTAACAAGTAAAAGATGATGTGAGATCCTTTTTGCAAGAAACAACCAGCTGGTTGGTCAAGTGAATAGCATACTCACTCAACCAAAAGGCTCTGGGTTGGAATCTGATGGTAGCATAGATGTTTATGAAGGTTTTCATGACAGACAACAACACTATTCTTTAGAGGCTTGAAAGTGCCTGATAAAGTTCTATATCTCTATCTATAGAACAGTTTCCAGATTATCTAACCATTAATCCACCTGCAGTACTAACACTAATGTACTATAGATTTACAGCATTCTGTGAATGGAATTCACATAAAAGGCCAGGATTGTGTTCTAGTAGCACCGAAGTTGACAAGGTTGATCTCATGCTACTGAAAAAAAGAGACAAGGAGACAGATTCTAACATGTTTGCAACAAATAGGGACCAATCATGTGTTGTACTTGCCCATGAGACCAGAATCTGCTTTACGCTTTTGTGTACAGGCCACAAATCCTATTATATGCTTCCATTGATATCAAAACTATGTGGGGAAGTAGAGAGGAGAGGAGCATATGTAACACATTCACACTGGTACGTTCAAAAAACTCCCACCACCACCACCTGTCTGAGCAGTAGGAAATGCCTTGCCACAGCAATATTTCACATATCTATATTGGCAGACACCACATATCATGACAAGTTCTTCGACTGTAACTAAATCTGAATATATCCCAAAAATGTGTTTAGGATATATTGTATTATTATTTTTAATTATACGGGGATCTCCATGGAATCTGAAGACTGATCATGGGAGACCCAATCTATCTACACAATCTAGGGGGGGTGACATCTTGTTCTGGTCCCTCAAGCCAAGTGCTGAAACATTTCCCCTGCATCTATCCTATAAAACCCTTTAAGAAACTTAAATGTTTCTATCATATCCCTCTTTTTCTCCTATGAACCAACTTCTGCAGTCCACACCTTCCATCTATCCTCACAGGGAACATTCCACAGGCATTCACCATCTTGGTCTCTCACCTCTGAATCTTCCACTGCTTCCTCATCCAAGAAACTCAGGGGACCAGACTTGAGCACAGTATTTCAGATGTGGGCTTATCAAGACTTTATAAAGAGGAATAACAACTTCCTTATCTCTACTTGTTAATGTGTTCTTCAATAGCCAAGTAATCTCATGGGCTACTTTAGCAATATGTCCTCTAAACTTTAACACTCTGTCTACCCCCCCCCCACACACACACAAATCTATAGCTTCAGCTATTTCCTCCCGGAAATTTGGGTTTTTCATCCCGTATACAGACAAATTGGCCTTCAGGACACATGCAATTTACAGACAAAATATACTAGTGGTGGTGGTGGGCAGAAGATGGTCTTGGTGTAGATGATGATGTGTAGAAGTGGTGGAGACTAAGAGTTGTGGAGTAGGTGCCCTCCCTCAATGAGTCTTTGGACTCCTTGAAGGTGTCATAAAATAATAATCATAACCTGAAATGTGGAAAAACAAAGCAGCTGGGAGTAGATATCTGACCAGAAATGCTCAAATATGGAGGCATAAAAGTTTTGCAGTGGCTACATTGCATAATTCAGAGGATCTGGGCAGGAAGTCAAATTCCCAATGATTGGCATAGAGCTCTCATAGTACCCTTCCATAAAAAAAAAGGGAATAAAGCTGAATGTGAGAATTACAGAGGAATTTCTCTACTAAGTGTTACAGGTAAGATTTATGCAAGCATATTTGAAAAGAGGCTGACAGAAGTTGTGGAAGAGAAACTGGGAGAAGAAACTGGATTCATGCCAAATATAGGTTGTCAGGATCAGATTTTCACTTTATGACAAATAGTTTGAGAAATCATGAGAGTATGACAAAGATCTGTGGTTAAATTTTGCAGATCTGGAAAAAGCATGTGACAAGGTACTCAGGAAAAAGCTTCAATTCTAACAGCAGTTAGAATTGAAGGAAATACAGGAAGATGGTTTGACGTAAAATTAGGTGTAAGACAACATGAACATTATCTCTACTCCAAATTGATATTACAATTGGAGATATCAAACTTAGCTCCTTGCCTTATGCAGATGATGTACTCCTAAACATATCTAGTGCAAGTCTCCAGGATTCTCTAAATAAATTGAATAACAACTGATACAAATGACATGAAAATCAGCAATAAAAAAGACCAAAATCATGAAAATAGACAGAAATAACGAACACATCAATAGAATTCTGAATGGAGAGCCTATACAACAAGTAAAATATATCAGCTATTTAGGCACAGTTTTTAGGTGAACGTGACAAGTTAAATCTGGTAATAGACAACAGAATGAGCAAAGCTGCTATGGTGGGGAGCCAGTGGAATAAATTTATATAGAATAAGAGAAAAATTAGCCAAAACACTAAACTAAAAGTATATAAGATAGTGTTCAAACCAGTTTTAAGTTATGGATCTGAGAGTTGAGTTAGAGATAAAGTACTTGTTCAAAAATTAGAGACCACAGATATGAAAGTTCTAAGAAAAATTAGAGGCATGAACACATGATATCAATAGCAGAATCATATTAAAAATGAAAATATTAGGATAGAAATTGACATCATTTGCATTCAAGAATGTGTGAGAAGGCTAATCTAAGATCTAAGGTGGCATGGTCACTTAAATCGAATGGGAGAGGAAAGACTTACAAAACAGGTGTTTGATGCCAAGATGGCAGGAAAAAAGACCCAGAGAAAGACCAAGGTTTAGGTGGATTCGATCAGAAGTGCATTAGAATAATGACATGTTGGATATGACAATATTTCAGTGCTGACAAGTAATAGACTAATTTGGAGGAAAACTGTTGATAAATTAATAATAATGTAAAGATAATCATTTAATGCTATTATAAACAACCTGAACACCTTTTGAGGATCAGTAAACTGATGATGACATACATAATAATTTTCTATCATCATTGGAATTAACCCCCTCTTTTGTGAATGCAATGTTTTTTCTCCCCCACCCTATATTTTTTTTTTTGTCAGTAGCTCTTCTGTCTTACATAATAGTTATTTTGCATACAATAATCTTTTGTTGGAGATCAATGGATGCAGTCAACTTATAATACACAGAATTATTCTGGAATAGATGCATTTTTACTTAGATCTGTTTTTTTTTTTTTTTTTTCTGGAATGAAAATATTCTTATAGAATGAAGGGGGAAAATGACTGGGGGGGAGGAATAGTGAACTAATAGCAAAAGATGAATAGCAGATCATACGAAGGTGTAACCATTCTTCTTACTGTGAATGTCTAATAACCACATGAATAGTCTGTTATAGCTAATTTCCTTCAGAAAAGGAATTTCATCAAGACTTTGATTTGTTACGGCAAGTTTGTTATACTGGCATATTCAAGTCCTCCTGCAATGCCATAACATCTGTTTGACCTTGCATTGCTCTCCCCCAATTAATAATTACCCTTCCTTTGTCCACTAATCCAAGTTGTTTATACATTTCTTCATCACCACTCTCCATATAACAACATCCAACTAAATATGTCTTCCTGTCAACCTCCACTTTACACCACACTGCCACTATTTCCCTATTTCATATCTACCTTATGTGGATACAATTTCCCTGTTATCATCACCAGCACCCTCTGTTTTATTTCTGCAATCTCCTTTACGCTGTTTTCTGCAACTTCTTTCATTCTATTTTCAACCATTTCCTTTGTTTCATGGGAATGGAGTAGGGAGAACATCCCCCCCCCTGAAATTCACTATAGCAATTGTACTACAACAAACTATTTCACTAGTCTCTAGGGTATATGAATGCCTACTGTACATAGTTTCTTTTCTTGGTAAACATTTTGTTTATATTAAAAAAAATAAATAAAAAAACATACATTACCAAAACAAATTCACGATAGAGGCAAACAAACATACTTCCATACGCCTATTAAAAACAATAAATAAAAATTAAACAACAATAAAGAAATGCTGAAACATGTACCCATACTTCCCATCATTGTTACCTTTTGAATTATCATTGATGTTTATTCGTCTCATTTTGGATAACAAGATATCTGTGAAATGTACGGTTTGCGGAGTGCGGTCAGAGTGTGGTTAGATGATAATAAAGGAGTGAATGTGTGTAGAAAATGTAGGGAGAATGAGGAATTGAAGTGTATTTCGGATCGCGAGTGTGATATTTTTGTCAAACTTCTGAGTGAAGAAAATAGGGATATGACAAGAAACGGCGAGGTTGTACCAGAGAATTGTGAGAGTGTGAATGCAGAAAGTGTGAATGATAGTATTAATGGTTTTACAGAGAATAAAAAAGATGAGATAGATGCAATGAGTGAGATCACGTTGTTGAATGGTGCGATACAAAGGGCAAAACAGCAGCTAGAGCGTATGAGCAACAGTCGACTGAATGAACCAGCCAATAATAAAAAGTATGACAGGAAAAATAGGCGTATGAGTGTGAACATGAACAAAATGAAGGATAGAGTGCTGTATAGAGACTTGTTAGTACGAGGTGTGTTAGTAGAGAATTTGACAAAATTGTACCAACCTGGTGCAACCATAAAGGAAGTAACTGAGTCTATTAGAGAGCAAAAGGAAAGGATGAAAGAAATGATTGTTGTGGCAGGTACGAATGATCTGAAAGGAGATAAAATGGAAATGATAGAAGACCTGAATGAATTGTTTGAGGTAGCAAAAGAAAAGAGTGAGAGAGTTAGAATGATTAGTCTTTTCCCACGGTATTACAGTGAAATGATTAAAAGGAGGGCCATAATTGTGAATGACTTTATGCGTGGGTTATGTATGACAAGTGGTGTGGAATTTGTGGAGTGAGTTTGATGGGAGAAAGGATCTATATAAGATGGATGCCTTGCATTTGAATGGTTATGGTGCAAGGAGACTTGAGAAAGTGTTGCTGAATGTAATGGATGTACAAATTCAGGGAAACTAGATTTATTAAGGGGGGGGGGGGGTAGATATACAGTCTTTAGGGAGGCAGTTGAATGTATGAATGAATATAATATGCCCGAGCGAATAAGGACAACAAATCAGAGTGGGATAATTAATATAAGGCATCAAGATAGGGTTGGGGCTAATGGGGGTCTTAAATTCATGTACACTAATGCTAAGAGTATTAGGAACAAGAAGGAAGAGTTTTTGCCATAGCTGGCACTTCCAGACCACAGGTTATTGGTATTAGTGAATCATGGCTGACTGTAGATGATATAGCTAGTGGGATTGAATGTGATGTGTATAGTGTGTTCAGGAATGACAGGAGAATAAAATGGGGGAGGAGTATTGTTGATGTAGCTGATTAGCTACAGTCAAGGAGAATAGAAGTTGAATTGCAGGATAGAGAAAAGAGCACATTTGAGGCCATTTGGTGTGAGATTGTGGCTAGCAGAACTAAATATACAATTGGGTGCTGCTATAGACCAGGTGATGGAAAAGATGGTGGTGACAGTATGCACAAGCAAATAGAAGAAATGAGTGGAAGGAGGATAATTATTATGGGAGATTTCAACTATGGTCACATTGATTGGAGTGAGGAGAGGACACACGGGAGGAAGGAATGCAGTTATTAAGCGATAATTATCTGCGACAGCATGTAATGGAAAATACTAGGGGTCAGAGAGTGCTTGACCTAGTAATTACATCTGAGGATTTGGCTGTAACAAATATGACCACATTGCCACCAATTGGTGAGAGTGATCATAGGGTCTTGACTTGGGAGGTGGCTAAAGGTGTGGAATTTTCAATTAAGACAGGGTACATGTGAAATTATCAGCCTGGAAAGTATGACAAGATTAGGAGTTTGATTGGTTCAGCACCATGACATGTACAACTGCAAGGACTAGACGTTGATAGTGCATGGGAGGCAGTTAAGAAGTATTTGCATGAAGCAATGGCTGACTGTATACCTAGAGTCCGAATAATAAATCAAGTAGGGGTTAAATGGATGAATAACACCATTAAGCTTGAGCTGCAAAAAAAGAAACAACTATGGAGGGAATTTAAGGAGAAAGGTGACCAGCAGGCACATGAACGGTATAAAGCGCAGGTCAGAAGGGTAATGAGTGTGGTAAGAAAAGCAAAAAAGGATTACGAAAGAACATTGGCCATGCAGGCTAAAGAAAATCCTAAACAGTTTTTTAGATATGTAGCAAGTAAAAGGAAAAATATACATGGCAGAATGATTTTAAAGAATGCCGATGGTAGGGAGGTAACTGAATCAGTAGATATAGTTGAGTTACTGAGTGAGCACTTCGCAAGTATATATCATCCAGGTGGTGACATTGCAGAAACGAATAAACCAGTAGATTATACGGGAATTGTGGTGAATGAAGTGGAGGTGAGTAGTCTATTGCATAACCTCAATGTCAATACATCTGTGGGATTGGATGGTATACCAGCTCGTGTTGTACGAGAAGCAGCTAAAGAATTGTCAGTACCCTTGACCATTTTGTTTAATTTGAGTCTCGGGTCTGGGTTAGTCCCGAGCGGGCGGAAAGAGGGGAAAATAGTTCCACTGCATAAAGGTGGTTCCAAGACTGCTGTTGTAAATTACCGACCGATTAGCATGTCGGGAATCATTGTCAAGGTCTTAGAGAAATTAGTCAAGAAAAGAATACAGGATTGGATAGATGAAAATGGGATATTGTATGGGGGACAACATGGTTTTGTGAAGGGTAGATCATGCCTCAGTAACTTGCTCACGTTTTATAACACAGTGATGGCTGAACTGGATAGGGGTAATGGGTTTACAGTGATACTACTGGACCTTGCCAAGGCCTTTGACAGGATACCATATGGAACCCTAATCAGTAAACTGGAGCAGATGGGGATAGATATAGGGTTGGTGAGATGGATAGGAGGGTGATTGAAGGAGAGATACCAGAGAGTGGTTTATGCAGGAGTGGAGTCTAAAAGATGGCTTGTGACTAGTGGTGTGCCGCAGGACTCTGTTCTTGGACCACTGCTTTTCAATTTGTTCATCAATGATACAGGAAAGGATTCGAGAGGAATTGTTCACTTGTTTGCTGATGATGCAAAGTTGGGTAGAGCAGTTGTGAGTGCACAGGATGCCAAAATTTTACAGGATGATTTGGATAGTTTGGAGGACTGGGCTAGGAAAAATGGATGTCAATTTAATGTGGCAAAATGTAAGGTTATGCACTTTGGGGTGAAAAGAATAGCAACAGTATATCGCATTGGTGGAACCGTACTCCAGGTGATTGATGAGGCCAGGGATTTGGGAGTGTTGGTGGATAGGGAATTGAAGTTTAGGGGGCACATTGCAAAAGTGACTAAAACAGCTCACCAAATCACTTGGCTTCTGAAAAATACTTTAACATGCAGAGACAAACAAGTTGTTGTTCCTCTGTATCGAGCCTTGATAAGACCCCATCTGGACTACTGTGCCCAGTTATGGGCACCAGGGTTTCTTTGTGATGGGGAGGAAGTGGAGAGGATCCAGAGACGAGTGACCAAGATGATAGAGGTCTGTGGAATGAACCTTATGAGAATAGGTTGAAGATTTGTGGGTTGCAGAGATTGGACGTTAGGTGAAGGAGGGGTGATATGATTGCGACATTCAAATTACTGAAGGGTTTCTATAAGATTGATTCAGAAGATATTTTTGAAAATATGACTGGTGGTGGTAGGACTAGGGGCCATGAATGGAAACCGGGCAAGAGCGTGGTTGACAAGGGTGTTAGAGCTATGTTTTTTACTTGAAGAGTAGTGAATGAGTGGAATAAGCTTCCAGAGTCTGTTGTGGGTGCTACGACCGTGAATGAGTTCAAGGCAAGGTATGATAGATACTGTGTCAATGTTGAATAGTTGTTCTTGACATGATGTTAGGGCCTCCCTCGATGAGTCTGTCAACTCCTTGGAGTTTCCCAGAACAATAACAATAATAATAATAAAGATCATAATAAATGATGTAATGGTGGAAAAAATACATAGAGATGATTCACAAAGAAATATTAATTTCCATCCTTTAATTGAAATCTCTGAAGCTCCTTTTGTTTCTGTATTCCATGTCCCTCTATTAGTTATTATCCAAAGAGATCACAAATTGTAAGTGACAATAATGATTGCTTAAAATTGCAGCAATCAGAAGTGTGAAAGTACACTTACCGGCCACCGAATTAGAAACATGTACCCATACTTCCCATCATTGTTACCTTTTGAATTATCATTGAGGTTTATTTCACCTCATTTTGGATAACAAGATCATAATAAATGATATAATGGTGGAAAAAAATACATAAAGATGATTCACAAAGAAATATTAATTTCCTTCCTTTAATTGAAATCTCTGAAGCTCCTTTTGTTTCTGTATTCCATGTCCCTCTATTAGTTATTATCCAAAGAGATCACAAATTTAAACTAAACATATTTGGTCGTTTATAATTAAAATACAATTTTATTTAATGCTGACCATAAAAACAAACTTATAATATAGCCTACCAGTTTCGCAGCAGACTGTCTAGCTTTTTTCAAGGCGTTTATGAAAAGACATAAAAACTAGTAAATGCAGATTGAAAGGAACATAAAAAAAAACGTTGTAAACCAACTAGTAGCTAAGGCTTAGCTGCTAGTTGGTTTACAACGTTTTTTTTATGTTCCTTTCAATCTGCATTTACTAGTTTTTATGTCTTTTCATAAACGCCTTGAAAAAAGCTAGACAGTCTGCTGGCGAAACTGGTAGGTTATATTATAAGTTTGTTTTTAAGGTCAGCATTAAATAAAATTGTATTTTAGATTACAAATTGTAAGTGACAATAATGATTGCTTAAAATTGCAGCAATCAGAAGTGTGAAAGTACACTTACCGGCCACAGAATTAGAAACCTTTATGCATATGTACATGAATGTCACTTAAGCAGTGTATATGCAAAATACTTGGTCATGTTTGTCACCACATGTTCTATGCAACTATTTAAGACTGCTGCTGGTCAGTAATCGTCAACAGTGTTGATTACAATAGGGAAAACAAAGGATCTTTTGAAGTTTGATAAAGGGCTTATTGTGGATACCCATCTGGCTGGAGCCACAATTCTGAAAACAGAGCTGGTTTTGCGAAAGGTTTTTAAGGTGTTTAATCAGTGGAAAAATAAACCACATTGCTTGTCTAAGAGGCATAACTGAGGTAAAAAAATTCTGTCAGAAACAAGATCACCGTCATCTGAGAAGACTTGTATGGACAAACAGAACTTCTTACGTGCAGCAATTGACCGAAGCATTTAATGAAGGCTGTTCCCAACTCATATCTCACCAAACTATGTACAGAGAATTGAAGAAGATCGGTATTGGCAGTCATATGCCTATACATAAAATAAGTTTAACTCAGTGGTCGGTATGTGTATTATTTGGGGTAATCTAATATTACATGTAAAAACATCTAAGTAACCTAAAAATAAAGCATAACTAACCATATAATAGGTAAAATATTTCACATGGCTTCGGTCTTCAAAATGTTTATTTTTGTATTCAATAATTGCATCTGAAAAGGGAGAAAAAAAGAAAGAAATTATCATAAATGAAGCTTTGTCACAATTAATAGAAACTAATAAACATCATTAATGATATACTATGCAATAATAAAAAAAAAACAACTGAGGACTATTCCATTAATAGTGTTTTTATCTCTATATTAATGTGTGAAATT
The DNA here is from genome assembly GCF_054136105.1 of Typopeltis vanoorti. Classification (NCBI taxonomy): domain Eukaryota; kingdom Metazoa; phylum Arthropoda; class Arachnida; order Uropygi; family Thelyphonidae; genus Typopeltis; species Typopeltis vanoorti. Next base: position 54,503,715 of record NC_143563.1, on the reverse strand, counting down.
AACCAATTATCATTTACAGAATGACAGAAAAGGTCTCTTCAGTGGACTAACCACTGAAGAGACCTCAATAAAGGTCAAAACCGGTCTGGGTAGTGACCCCTCCCATAATGCAGAGCATTATACATGTCTACAAGGAGATGTGCTTTGAATTATGGGATACTAAGGCAAGAGATGTGAAGTCTTAGCTTCTTTATACAAGTTGCCGCACTCCTGAAAATACTAGAGGTGCAAACTTTGTTTGCTTACACTTGGATAAAGGATTAAACCAAGTATATAATTTCTTGGTATCTTTAATTTATAATATAATCAAGTGAAAAACTTCCAATAACCTGACAGATATATATTATGGTGAAATAAAATAGTAGAACAATATGATATTTCAATGATGCTTTAAGTCATGTGAACTTCAATAATGTAAGGCTCCTTTGTACTGATCATGCTTTTTGCCTTTCACTTTCTACTACACCATGTACTATTGTTGGATGCACTGGTCTGAAGCACATGTCAGTTAACCAGATGACATGGTTCATTGGCATGTGCTAAAAATTCCCACAATATAAGCATCACATTGCCAGAAATGGTGCACATCAACATTTTCCCCTAGGCACTACAACAAAAAATCCAAGTCTACAGAAAGAAACAGTTCTAAACCATTGCGTCTCTGTCACCACACTTTACAGATGGGATGATATACTTAAAAACTTTACCAGACATCTGCAACATGCCCACGCTCACCACTGAATTAGAAAAGGATATGATTTATTGCTCCAAACCAAATGGACTAGTGTCACAAATGTTCTTTAGCCCATGTAATATGATATCTCCTCCTCCTGATATCATGCCTAATGTCACACATTCTTTTCTCTCAGAACCTGGTTTTGCATTACATCACTTTCCAATTCTCACTGCTGACTTATAACTCAAATATACTCTGTATTGCTTGCTATAATGTATGTCCCATTTATACTTTATATAATTGCAGTGTTTTGAACAGCTTTTCTTTTGGTACCTTCTAACGTGCCTTTTCCAGATCTACAAAACTTAATACAGATCCTCATTATGCTCCAATGGTGATTTCAACTACGTCTGCAAATGAAAATGTGATACTGACAAAGCTCTATTTGGTCTAAACTTTCCATGTTCTTCTCCATGTTACCTTTCTTCAATTTGTCTTGGATTTTCCTCCAGTATGCTTGTATACGTTTTGTATTATTATTGTACAGGTATCTCCATGGATTCTAAAGATCATCACAGGAGAGCCAAACTATTCACACAATATCTATCATACCTCTTCTTGAACCATTAGGTTCAAGGAGAGGATGATAGATATTGTGTCACAACTGTCTCTGGCAACTCATCCCATTCATTCACCACTCTCCAGGTGAAAAATATAGTCTTTACACCTCCCCACTAAATAGTCATCCTCCACTTCAGAGCAGACTTCTTTGTCTGTCCCCTGCAGCCAAGTGCTGAAACACTTCCTCTGCATTAATCTTGTAAAATCCTTTCAGTAACTTAAATGTTTTCTATCACATCTCCATACCCACTTTTTCTTTTTTTTCATATTAACCAGCTTTTACCTCCCACAAACCCTGAATCTATCCTCATAGGGAGCATTCCACAGTAAACATGACATCTTGGTCACTCACCTCTGGATGGTCCCATCACTTACTCATCCACAAGAAACCCAAATGACCAGATTTGAGAACAGTAATTCAGATGTGGACATATCAAGGCCTTATAAAGAGGGATGGCAACTGCCTTGTCTGAATAGCCAAGGAAGTTCAATAACTAAATAGACCATAAACTAGCTTCACAACCTTTGTAATATGCCCTCTGAACTTTAACTCTATCTACTTCTTTCACTACTCGTTATTCCCGCTTCCTATGCAGGGTCTGCGTGTTACTTAGATGAACTTTAACTCTATCTACTACTGTACCCAAATCCCTGGTTTTATCTATTTCCTGGAGTATAGTTCCATCAACATGGTAGACAGTATGTAATCTATTTATTCCAAAATGCATAACTACATTTCTCTACATTAAATTGATATCCACTATCTTTTGTCCACACTGACAGCTTATTTAAATCATCCTGCAAGCTCTCCATATTGCCTTGATTAACTAGTACTCCAATTTTGCACCATCAAAGAACAACTGAATATTTCCTATATCATTTAGGGACAAAATAAACAGCAATGGCCCTATCACAGAATCTTGCAGCACACGACTAGTCACCTGTATTCTCCTGGATTCTGCTCTTCTATATACCACTTTTTGGTATCTATCCATCAGCCACCCTCATATCCATATAACCAATGTCATATCTATCTCCATTTGTTCTAATTTGCATGAAAGAGTTCCATGTAATATTCTGTCAATTGCCTTTGCAAAATCCAGCAGAATCATTGTGTAGCTATTCCCTGTATAAAACTCAAAAAACGTATTTACTCTTATAAAAAGTAAGTAAATTACTAAGGCATGCCCGAACTTTCACAAAGTCATGTGGTCCCTCAGAGTATCATATTCTTATCCACCCATTCCTGAATTCTCTGTAAGACAGCTTTTTCAGTATTTTTATTATCACTTGTGAGATACTGATTGGTCTATAATTTGTTACTGCAGTCTAAGAGCCTCCCTTATGCAAAGGAATTATTTTGTTCTCTTTCCACTCCTTGGAACTCTGCCAGAGTTGAGACTTACATTAAAGAGCCTAGTCAGACATTACCAGTTCCCTTGCACCTTCTTATAAAATGCGAGCTGATATACCCATCTAATCCCAAAGCTGTATTTACACTAATATTCTGCAATATCCTAAGAATCTCCAATTGATCTACCTCTGTTCCCACAACAGTCTCTGTCATGTACATAACAGCAGTAACCTCAAGTTTTGGAATGTAAACATCAACAGACAAAACAAAAATCATAGCTTTTAAAGGCCCATCTCCAGTCAGAAGTAAAATCATGATTGAAAATAAAATTTTGGAACCAATTAACTGCTTCAAATACCTAGAATGTGCTGTATCACATACAAAAGAAGCTGACATTAATATCAAAATTTCAAACTTTCTAAAGATAACAGGAATGATCAATAATATTTTCAAATCTAACCAAGTTCAAAAAGTATACAAGAATAAGAATTTATAAAGGTTGGTTATCCTTCCATAGTCATTTTTTCTCTTACTTGCAATATAGCGAAAGAACTCTTTGGTATTTCATATGGCTTGCTCAGCTAGTTTCATCTCATAATCTGATTTTGCCTTCCTTACCATACTGGTCACCTTCCTCTTTATATACCTTCCACAACAATTGTTTAATGATATTACTCATCATCTAACCCCTGCCTAATTAACCCTCCTGGCCTTAGTTCCATATATATATATATATATATATATCCCTTCCCCCTCCTTAATTGAACTATCCACATGTTTGGCAACCTCCCAAGTAAAGACCACATGGTCACTCTCCCCAATCAGAGCCAACGTGATCATCATGGTTATGGATAGCTCTTCTAATCCTATAACCAGATGCAATGCCCTTGTACCTGGAATACCCTCTATTAAATGTTATGTAATTATCTCTTAGTAAGTGGATAAATTGCATTTCCTTCCTGCCACATAATCTTTCTTCCTTCCAATCTATATCTCTATAATTGAAATGCCCCCATCCCATAATAATTACTTGACCTACACTCATTATAATTTGCTGATATATGTCTTCTTATCATTCTTGATCAACCAACTGTATATTTGACGCGACTGCTTCAAAAGAACAGTCACCCTTCCATCTGTCTTCTAATTTTTTTTGGTTGCAATTTACCAGCTATCATCAGCAGTAACCTTCCCCACCGTCCTATCTTCTCTAGAAAACTCAGTGCAAGTCATCAGTAGTTCTTAAATTCAGCTTTATTTCCCTTTTTAAAGATGGTACTTCGTATTATCCCATAGAGCTCTAGTCAAATTGTCTGGAATTTGATCATTCTACTAGGCTTCTGAAGTTTTGGTATGCACACTGTAAAACTTTTATACCTCCAAATTTGAGCATTTATGCTCAATTATCTATTGCGGTTGTCTTTCCACATTTCAGGTTTTTGATGGACTTTTGCCTCAAAGTTTTATAGGTACTCCTGATTGCATTGCATTCTTGTTGAATATATCCCGGAGTTCTGTCTCCGTTTATCTCATTTAATAATCTTTCAGAATAATTACTCTCCAGACATCACTAAATACAAGGCCAATCTTCTTGAATGGCAGGCAGTCTCAAGTAGAGTCATGTGGGCAAATATCAGAATGGGGAACTGGACAATGAGACTTATTTGTGCCTATGGTCCCACAGAAAGTTCTACTAAGGTAGAAGGGGAGGAAGTTTTGAGGCTTTAGAGAAAGCAACTGACACAATGAAAAAAGGAAAAGTTGGTCCTTGTTGGGGATCTAAATAGCAGAGTAGGAAATGATTGTCAGACATACAAAAATATTTTGGGAAAATTTGGAGAAAAGAGCAAAGCTAATAATAATAATGGAAAATACCTGTTGGATTTCTGCTCAGGACATAGACTGGTTATTACCAACACCATGTTCCAACATAAAAATGTGCACAAATTCACATGGAGAGAAGAGGCAAAGAATAAGAAAAGTCTCATTGACTATGTTATTGTTGACAGTGATGTTTTCCCACTGGTGCAGGACACCAAAGTGTACAGAGGATTTGAAATTGGAAGTGATTACCATCTAGTCTTGAGCAGGATAAAATTGAATTTCATATTGAAAAGAATATGTAAGGAAGTTTTAAAGCGAATGGAAGTTGAGTGGCTCTCAGATGTGAGCTGTAGACTGGGATACACAGGAATTGTTCAGAAAGGGTGAAAGAGTTTGGGAGCAGGGTCAGGGCCAGGCCTTGGAGGTTCAGTGGCGGGCCCTGGAGGGGGCACAGATTGGTTCGGCTGGAGAGGCGTGTGGAGGTGGTCTGCAGGGATGAAGGAATCGGGGGGGTCCATGGTGGAGCAGGAAGTTGGGGAGGCGGTGGGGGAGGGGAAGAGGGTGTATCAGGGGCTCCTGGCAGGTTGGTCGGCTTGTGCTCTTGGAGAGTACAGGGATGGGTGTTGGAAGGCTGGGCACTGTGTAGGACTGGCTAGGCGAGGGTGATGGGAGGACTTTGGTGGGAACATGGAGGATGGATGTTGGAATGTTCTGGAGGTTGTTGGAGAGGCTCAGAAATGGAGGAAAGAGTGCTGTGAAGGGGGTTGGAGATGGTGGGGGGGCAGGAGAGGGGGATATCCTTGAGGTGTGGAGTGGTTGCTTCGAGGAGTTGCTGAATGAAGCAGGCAGTGAGGATGGCACAGACCAGGTGTGCAGTCAGGAGTGTGTATCCGTGCTTGAAGTGGAGGGGGCCATCGGGGGGATGAAAAGTGGAGGGACAGTGGAAGTGGATGGTGTTCGGCCAGAGGTGCTCAAGTGCGAAGGTGTAGGGGGTCTTACAGTGGTTGCACTGCATAGTTTGGGGGACTTGAACAGGGACAAATTCTGGATCATTGGAGTGGAGTTCTGGTAGTGCCCATGTATAGAAAGGGGAAGTGTGGCTGAATGTGAGCATTGCAGAGGTGTTTCACTACTGAGTGTTCCTGGTGGGATGTGTGCAGGTATGCTCGAAACGCAGTTGGGAGGCATTGTGGAGGGGAGGCTTGGTGTGGGGAGGGCTGGGTGGAGGCTGTCAGGATTGGATTTTCACTTTGTGACAGATGGTTGGGGGGCGGCCATGGGAGTATGGCAGATATCTGTATTTGGGTTTTGTGGGTCTAGGAGGGGCGTGTAGTGGGGTGCCAAGGGAGAGGCTGTTTGGTGCGCTGAAGTTGTGTGGTGTTGGTGGGGCAGTGTCAAGCAGTACTTGGTCTTTGTTTGAGTTGTGGGTCGGTGGTTGGAATTGGGGGAGGTGCAGAAGGGTGGTTTGGTGTTGAGTCTGGTGTCGGATGGGGATGTTCATTGTCTATGTGGATAGCATTGTGAGAGAGGGTGGTGTTGGGAGTGTTGATCTTGGCTCTTTGCTTTGTGCGGATGGTATTGTACATCTGAATGGGTCTGTGGGATTCCCTGACTAAATTGAGTGGCTGTTGTAGTGGATCTGGTATGAGGGCCAGCATTGGGAAAACAAAGACAGTGAAGGTAGGCGGCTGCATTGGGGGTATCGGCTGCATTGTGGATGGAGAGCCTGTGGAGTAGATGAAGCATTTCAGCTGCTTAGGCATGATTTTTGGCAAAGATGGTGAATTGGATGTGGACAACAGAATCAACAAAGCTGGTGTGGTGGGAGATCGGCTGAATGAATTTGTATGGAGTGGGGGAGAAATTAGCAAAGCACTAAATCAGCTGTATACAGGACAGTGTTCAGACCAATTTTGGCTTGTGGATCTGGGTTCGAGGTGGGGCACTTTATCAGGGACTGGAGACTGTGGATATGAGGGCCTGGGAGGGATTAGGGGCGTGAGCAGATGGCGTCAATGGTGGTATCATATTGAAGGCAAGTATGTTGGGAAAGAACTTGATATCAGCAATGAAACTTGAATGTGTTAGCAGAGCTGATCTCAGGTGGTGTGGTCGCTTGGGCAGGGTGGCAGAACGGGTGTTCTGGATAGGGGGACCGGGATATGGTTGGATTGATGCGGTGGGGGACGGAAATGTGGGACCTGATAATGTTGAAGTCTTTACAGGTAACAGACTGATTTGGAAGAAAATTGTAGATAGGAAGGTAGTAATGGTGTAAATTTTTCATGTAGTACTATCATATCCTGTACATCCCTTGAGGGTATATATCAGGAATTTGATGATGATGATGATTAATCTGTTACCTGTCAAGACTCCAACATTGTCAGATCTTGTATTTCTGTCTTCTGGGGCACTTTTGACCGTGTCAATCCACCTATATCTTGGTCATCCTCTGGGTCTTTTTCTTTCTTGCCTGACAGGGAACACTTGTTTTGTTAGTCTTTCCTCTCCCGTTGTGTTTGGGTGACCATGCTGCCTGAGATTGGCTCTGCTAACACATTTCTGAATGCTAACAATGTCAACTTCTTTCTTAGTTTTCTCGTTTTTGGTGTGATATTGCCATCGATGCTGTCTGTTCATGGCCATGATCTTTCTCGGGACTCATATCTGCGTTCTCCAGTCTTTGGTCAAGTGTTTTGCATCTGGCCCAGCTCTCGGATCCATAAGTTGAGGTCGGTTGGAACACTGTCTTGTATACAGCTAATTTTTTGACTAATTTCTCTCTTGTTCCATATGAATTTGTTCAGTTGGCTTCCTGCCATGCAGGCTTTGTTAATTCTGTTGTCTGTTTCCATATAAGTAAAACACCCCAGCCTGGGTGGCTGGGGTGTTTTGCTTGTTCTGTGAGTTCTCCATTCATGATGCAGTTGATGTTTTCAATGCTTCTGCCTGTTTTCAATGCTTCTGCCTGTTTTCATTGTCTTTGTCTTGTTGTTGCTGACCTTCATACTATATCTGTTGCAATAGTTGTTCGGTTTGGTTGGGGAGTCTTGCAGACTTGTGGTGGATTTGTTTGGAAGTGTGGCATCGTCCCCATGAAGCAAAGGGCTGACATTGGCATCTCCAATTTTGATGTCAGGTTTGGTGCAGCTTTCCTTCTTGGTGCAATCCATGTGGGTAGTGAGTGGCAGAGAGGATGGAGTGCATTCTTGTCTGGTGCTGGGTTTAGCATTGAGTTTAGTTGCAAGTCAGATTGCTGACTTGCAACTCAGGTGGGGACTGGGTGTTGCTTGGAGTAATGCCCCACTAACGCCGTGCAGCTGTGGTGTTTTGAATGGCTTATCTCTTGGCACCTTGTCATGTGCTTTTTCCTGATCTGCAGGGCTTGAATGCAGATCTTTGTTGTGTTCCCATGAGTTCTCAGCTTTTGTCGTGGGGTGGGGATCTAATCCTGACAGCCTCTGTTTGGCTCGGGTTCAGCATGTTCTTCACTGGGCTTCTCTTCCACAATCCTTCTCGGCCATTTCTCGGTTATGCCTGCGTAGATCTTGCCAGGTGCCTCTCTGGTTCCCACATTCAGTTTTGTTTCCCTTTTTGTGTATGGGTGGTGCTGTGGGGGCTCTGCTCCAGTCATCTGGGGTTTGTCCCTCTGTCCTGGCCTTCTAGCTGTGCAGTGCGGCCACCGTAAGAGTTTTATGCCACCATACTTGGGCGTTTCTGGTCGAATGTCATTTGCTCCGGCTGTCTTTCTGCATTTCAGGATTTTGATGGCTTTTTCTGCTTCAAGTGTGGATACGTGTTCCTGATTGCATGCCTGTTGAGTGTTTTTTAGCCCTGGACTGTCATTGCTTGTTTCATTTAGCAGTGTTTCGAAGTTCCTCCGTACTTCGGGGATGTCTTTTTCACCAGTTTTCATGTCGCCTTTGTCATTTCTGGTTCCTTTTTCAGCACTCCATTTCTGAGCTTCTTCAGCAGCCTCCAAAGTGTCTTGCCGCTTTCTTGATATTTGTTTTCTGTGTTCTTGCCAAGGTCGTCCCATGACTTTTGTTTGGCTAGTTTTGCACAGTGTTCGACTTTCTTACGTTTGTCTCTATATTCTATGCGAGCACGGGCTAGCTTATTTGAAGGGAGCTTTTGATGTGCTTTCTTCTTTTCCTTCATTGCCTATTTGACTTCCTGTGTCCACCATGGAGTGCTGATTTTTCTATCCTTACGGACAGCCTCACCACGTACCTCTCTCTGGCTGATTCAGTTGGTGTTTTCTTTGGGGCTTGCCACTGGGTCTCCAGGGTTTGGTTCCTGTTCTCAGGCTCTTTCATTTTTTCTTGAGTGGTGTTCGTGTGTTTTATTCTGCAGTTTGCATCTGATAGCTGCTCGGCTTTTGTTTGCTTTAAAACTTTCTTATATTTCCGATAATGCTAGTCTTGACAAGTAACAGATTGATTTGGAGGAAAATTGTAGATTGGAAGTTAGTAATGATGTAAATTTTTCATGTAGTACTATCATATCTTGCACACCCCTTGAGGGTACATATCAGGAATTTGATGATGATGATCCAGAATATTTTTATTTTCAGTTTTTATATCTTTATCTTTGATTTCTTTTACAATACCCTATTCTTCATTCTGAAACTTCAATAGCCTGTGGAATATTTTGCCACATTCGTAATATTTGACTTCCATATTCGATGACTTTTAAGCTATTTTTACGCATAACTTAGTACTCTTAAATTTTTCTCTATACTTTCCCATGGTATCTACCAACTCACTTGCCTTGGAACTTGTGATTTGCTTTCTTCTTTTCCAGGGCTGCCTTTTTAACATTATGCACCCTCTAAAAAGGCTTGATTTTCCTGCCCTTGCAAAAAACTTACCACATGCTTCATAGCTAAATCAACGTTTTCTTCAGAATTTGTCAGTGGCACTTCAAAGTTTGGTTCTTATTTTCAAATTGTTTCCTTGAATAATATTTGTATAGCTGAATTTACAGTTCAAACCTAAAGGCTTCTCAACTTGAATTTTTTAAAAACGTTTTTTACATATTTTTCAATATGATATTCATTTTTATTCTGCATAAAACTAAGTGATGATCGTTTCCAATTTCAAAAGTTGTATATTCCTGAAACAGTATAAAGGTATCATTATCAATGATAACATAGTCAACAAAACTTATTTTTCTTGTGTCTTCTCTCTACATGAATTTCTGTACATCTTTACATTCAAATGTTAGTGTTGATAATGACCAACCAATCTGTGCCCTGAACAGAAATTCAATAAGTACTTATCTTATCATTACCTTCGCCCTTTTCTCCATATTTTCAGCAAACATTTCTATATGCTTGTAATTCATTTCCTATCCTGCCATTTAGTTCTGCTACAATGAACAATCCTCCATTTTCTTTAAATCAGTTGCTTTCTTTAATGATTCCAAAAATCTTTCATTCCTTTTAGTACCACCTTTTGTGAAAGCATAGGCACAAATAAATTTCATTGTGAAATTTCCTATTTTGAAATTTACCTGGAGAATTCTACTTGAAATTGTCTGCAAAGAGAAGTTTATCTTTATGGTGCTAAATGCTACCATTACTTCTTCCTTTCCACAATCGCTACTGTCTGAACATAACATCCCACATTTATTATTTAGCATGATTTTACCTGTTCTAGCCTTCTTCATCTTAATACTAATGATGTACTTAATTATACGTGTAATATAATTAAATAAATTGTATGTTATAAATCATATTCTCTAGTGCAGAATGCATTGCCCCAATTCTTTACACATATCTGGGTAGGGAAATCAAGTTAGAATCCATTTACACATTTTTTGATGTGCAAGGGTCTCATGGTATTGTGTGAACAGGGGTCTCGATATATCATTTTTTATGTTTAATATATATCTGTCCCATGCATAAGAAGTTGTAGCTTTAGACTCCACATCATATTAGTGGTGTATTTGGGCTAGAGAGAGCAAGCAGAACACACAAGTGATTACAGTAACAAGTAACAAATGCATAGTAAACATATTAAAACAGAAGCTGTATATTTTATAAAAACATGAAAATATTGGAACATAGACATTTTGATTATTTATACATTCTACTGAAATAGATTTATAATAACATACAAGTTTTAAACATTGGTTTGCAATTTTGTCTACTGAAATAGGTTACATTATTATAATAACTAATATGCACAACCTGTAAGGTTCTGATTAACTTTCAATTTAACGAGCAAGAAGCTGTAACGCTATTAATAATTTACTTGATCAATTTCCCCCCCCTCCCCCCACAAAAAGTACAATTTTACTTGAATGAACATTATTATTACATAAGCATTTCCATGGGAGTCTGAAAATGAATCATGAGAGGTTCAAACTATTATTATTTACATAATACCTATCCTAACTCTCTCCTTAAATTCATTAACTGGCAGGCTTTCACTCATAAATGAACTTTGTGCACAAAGATTAACATTTTTAAGGGTCAAAGCTGTATAACTGAGAGGAGACCTCCACATAGCCTTTAAAGGAATGCAGAGAACCGACCAGGGTTTCTGACCTAATGTCCAATCCTCACCTTCTCGTGGTGCACCCTGTTGGGTATCTACTTTGATACTGAACAAATGAGGATGGGCTGGCAATTTGGGATTTAGCCAACCAAATTGTATTCTTATTGGTTAAACCAAAATAAAAAAATGATGGTACAACATGACAAAATTTCATGCCGGCTGGGGCGTCGCCCGGTTAAACAAGGCCCCCGTTGTTTTCACCAGGGAACCAGGGCGAACAGCGAAAAGTCAGCTACTGGAACAAATCTGAAAATAAACCCCAACTCAACATCACCAGAGTTAAAGATCGGTACTATCAACGTAAGAAGCCTGAATGGCAAAGAAATGGAGTTAGCTGAGGAATTAGATAAGTACAAGATAGACATAATAGGGGTGACTGAAACAAAAAAGACCAAAACTGGCGAGATCTTTCTGAGCAATAAATACAAAATGTTATATTCAGGCAACGACAATCAAGGAAAAGAAGGAGTAGCCATAGTATTCAACACAAAATACGAGGCTAATCTTCTTGAATGGCAGTCAGTCTCAAGTAGAGTAATGTGGGCAAATATGAGAATGGGGAACTGGACAATGAGACTTATTTGTGCCTATGGTCCCACAGAAGGTTCTACTAAGGTAGAAGTGGAGAAATTTTTTGAGGATTTAGAGAAAGCATCTGACACAATGAAAAAGGAAAAGTTGGTCCTTTTTGGGGTACTAAATAGCAGAGTAGGAAATGATTGTCAGACATACAAAAATATATTGGGAAAATTTGGAGAAAAGAGCAAAGCTAATAATAATGGCAAATATCTGTTGGATTTCTGCTCAGGACATGGACTGGTTATTACTAACACCATGTTCCAACATAAAAATGTGCACAAATTCACATGGAGAGAAGAGGCTAGGAATAAGAAAAGTCTCATTGACTATGTTATTGTTGATAGTGATGTTTTCTCCCTGGTGCAGGACACCAGAGTGTACAGAGGATTTGAAATTGGAAGTGATCACCATCTAGTCTTGAGCAGGATAAAATTGAATTTCATATTGAAAAGAATATGTAAGGAAGTTTTAAAGCGATTAAAAGTTGAGCAGCTCTCAGATGTGAACTGTAGACTAAAATACACAAAGATTATTGAAAAGAAAATGAAAGAGTTTGAGAACAGGAATCAAACCTTGGAGATTCAGTGGCAAACTCTGAAGAAAACATTGATTGATTCTGCCAGAGAGGCATGTGGTGAGGTTGTCTGCAAGGATAAAAAAATCAGAACTCCCTGGTGGACACAGGAAGTTAAAGAGGCAGTGAAGGAAAAGAAGAAAGCATATCAAAAGTTCCTGGCAAATAATTCAGCTTTTACTCTTACAGAATACAGAGACAAATGTAAGAAAGTTAAACAGTGTGTAAAACTAGCTAAACAAAAGTCATGGGAGGACTTTGGCAAGAATATAGAAAATAAATATCAAGAAGGTGGCAAAATATTCTGGAGGTTGTTGAAGAAGCTTAGGAATGGAGGAAAGAGTGCTGTAAAAGGAGTTAGAGATGATAAAGGTGACATGAAAACGGGTGAAAAAGATATCCTTGAAGTATGGAGTAATTACTTTGAAAAACTGCTAAATGAAACAAGCAGTGATGACAGCACAGTGATAAAAAAACACTGACCAATCATGCAGTCAGGAATACATATCCATACTTGAAGTAGAAAAAGCCACCAAAGGCTTGAAATGTGGAAAGGCAGCAGGAGTAGATGATATTTGACCAGAAATGCTGAAGTATGGTGGTATAAGAGTCTTACAGTGGCTGCACTGCATAGTTCAGAAAGCCTGGACAGACGGACGAATTCCCGATGATTGGAGTAGAGCTCTCATAGTACCCATATATAAAAAGGGAAATAAAACTGAATGTGAGAATTAGAGGTATTTCCCTACTGAGTGTTCCTGGCAAGATCTATGCAAGTTTTGTCGATATGCTACTTAGGAACGATTTTTACTGAAGATGGTAAATTAAATATAGAAATAAACAACAGAATCAGTAAAACTGGTATGGTGGGAAGTCAATTGAATAAATTCATATGGAATAAGAGAGAAATTAGTCGGAACACTAAATTAGCTGTATACAAGACAGTGTTCAAACCAGTTTTAACTTATGGATCTTAGAACTGGGTCAGAAGTGAAACACTTGACCAAAGACTAGAGACTGCAGATATGAGAGTCCTGAGAAAGATTAGAGGCGTGAACAGATGGCATCAATGGCAATATCATATTAAAAATTAGGATATTAGGAAAGAACTTGACATTGTCAGCATCCAGGAATGCGTTAGCAGAGCTAATCTCAGGTGGTATGGTCACTTAAACAGAATGGGCGAGGAAAGATTAGCAAAACAAGTGTTCTCTGCCAGGTTGGCAGGAAAACGACCCAGAGGAAGACCAAGATATAGGTGGATTGATATGGTACAAAGTGCCTTAGATGATAGAAATATAAGATCTGATAATGTTGGAGTCTTGACAAGTAACAGACTGATTTGGAGGAAAATTGTAGATAGGAAGTTAGTAATGATGTAATTTTTTCATGTAGTACTGTCATATCCTGTACACCCCTTGAGGGTACATGGCAGGAATTTGATGATGATGATGATGATGATGAGCTCCATTTAAATAAAAAAAATCCATTAAAAAACCTCCACATACTGGAATAACGTTTTTTGAGGTATCCTGAAAGATTCAGCTCCCCAATAATGATTGATGTTTTTTACATACCTATCCTAACTCTCTCCTTAAATTCATTTATTGGCAGGCTTTCACTCATAAACGAACTTTGTGCACAAAGACTTTAACATTTTAAAGTACCATTTAAAAAAAACCAACTCACTTTTAAACCTCCACACACTGGAATGACGTTTTCTTGAGTTAAACTTAAGGTATCCAGAAAGATTCAGCTCCCCAATAATGATTGACAGATAAATGACAAAACACACCTAACTAGTATGGAAATGTCTCAAAAATGCTATAGGAATGCAATGTACATATTCCATAGGTATATTTGGAATATGTACATATTCCAAAGAAAGAAAGAATAATGATTTTTGTTGCAGACGATACCTACAATCTGAGTCAACCTCTCAGAATGCAAAAACAGTAATTTCATGTGCATATTTCTGTATTGTAAGGGTATATACTGGTGCATCCTCAGACCCTGTTATAAACTTTAAGGTGTATTCCATACTTCAAAACTAACACAAGGTCAAGAAACCTCATATTTCCAAGATACAGCTCTCTGTAGTTGCAGTATGAATGCCAACAACATGAAAAGCAGATAGATCAAACTCAGTAAATCTTGATTGTAAATAACCAGAATACATGCACCACATGCTTAGAGTTGCTATTTGTTTCAGTGTTTCCATCAGTGCTTTGTAAGGGAGAGTGAATTCCCATTTACTGAACTGGATGATATGCATTTTTGAAATCACACTACAAGTACAATAACAGGACTTTTTCATAGATTTATTGTAAAAATAATTAACTTGTACATTATTTGTTGTTAGTGAACAGAAAAACACAAAGTTTATTCTTTTTGCAATAAATCTACAAGTAAATACCATTACTGCAGTTTTTGATATGTGATGTGCTAACAGAAATGCACACGAATGTTGGCTTAATCAAAAGGGTTTCACTGGTCATTTAATTTAATGTTCTTGTATACATTCACTTGTCCTCATTGTCTTCACAAGCATGGAATACTTCCTGCTTACAAACTGAGGGAGGATGGAAGGAAGACAAAGAACTCTGAGGGTACTGGAAACTGTAGAAACAAGACTGTTAGTGACATACAATCCACACACACAGAGGATTGCAGTGGCAGATGTCACCCAAGCAGTCGTATGGAGGATCCTGCATGAAAATTGACTTTATCATAACATATTATTATTATTATTATTATTATTATTATTCAGGCCTCCAAGGAGTCAAAAGACTCATCGAGGGAGGTCCTTTCTAAGACATAAAGTCTGTCAAGACTCATCGAGGGGAGGTCCCCCCCTGAGAAACACAAAGTTTATCATACCACTCCTTAAACCCACTGACCGTTCTCGCTCCCACCACTCCATCAGGCAATGCATTCCACGGCTCAACCACCCTCCACACAAAGAAACCACTCCTTACCCTCTTGCTCACAGTTTCCTTTCGTAACTTCCAGGGATGGCCTCTTGTCATCACTCCTTCCCGCTGATCAACCAAGCGAAAGAACTCCCCAGTGTCAACCCTGTAACCACCTCTCAACAGTTTAAAAGTCTCAATCATATCACCTCTCCTTCTTCTATCCACCAAACTCTGCAGTCCACATTCTCTCAGCCGATCCTCATAACTATCCTTGTACAGTCCTGAAACCATCTTTGTCATCCGTCTTTGTATCCTTTCCACAGTTAATTTATCCCCTTCAAATCCTGGGGACCAAATCTGAGAACAATAGTCCAAGTGTGGTCTGATCAGAGACTTATACAACGGAATGATAACCCTCTTATCTCTGCAGGTCAGTGTCCTTCTCATTATTGCAGCAATCCTCTGTGTTACCTTCACCACCTTTGCAATATGTCCCCTAAACTTCAGGTTTCTATCAATCATCAACCCCAGATCTCTTGTCTCCCCTACTTCCTCCAGTATAACTCCTCCCATAGAGTATGCAGCATCCCATCGATGTTTCCCAAACCTCAAGACCTTACATTTTGCTGCATTAAACTGACACCCCCATTCATTTGCCCATCTATCTAGCTTATTTAAATCCTCTTGCAGGGCTACCACATCTGCACTATTACTAATAATCCTTCCAAGCTTCGCATCATCTGCAAACAACTGAATATCCCCCTGCAATCCACTGGCTATGTCATTGATACAAAGGTTAAACAATATAGGTCCTAGTACTGAGCCCTGTGGGACCCCACTTGTAACCCTCTGCCTCCTGGAAACTGCTCCACCATACACAACTCTCTGATACCTATCAGACAGCCAATCCTGAATCCAGTTGACCAATCTGACATCCAGACCCATGAGCTTCAACTTAAATATCAGCTTATCATGTGGCACCCTGTCAAATGCCTTCGCCAAGTCTAAGAAAATTGCAGTATATGCCTTTCCCTCATCTAATGCTCTTGTAACTTTATTATAAAAGGCTAGCATATTGCTAAAACAAGAGCGTCCTTTCACAAATCCATGTTGATTCTCACAGATAACATTACCCTCATCTGCCCAATGCTGTACACGGTCCCTCACTACTTTCTCCAAGATCTTAACAACTACTGATGACACACAGACTGGCCTATAATTAGACACTTCCAGTCTGTTACCACCCTTATGCAATGGCACTATCTTACCTTCCTTCCATTCCCTGGGCACCTTTGCCAAAGCCAGACTTTCATTGAAAAGCCACGTTAAAGGTACTGTCAATTCCCTAGCACATTCTCTCAAAACTCGTGGCGAAATACCATCCAGTCCCACAGCTTTACTGACATCCAGAGTACTCAGTATCTGAAACACACTCTCCTCCTGTACCTCCAGACCTCGTACCAGTCCTATCCCTCTAGCATTAAAACTGACTCCTCTAGGATGAAATACTCCAATAAAGTGTTCATTAAACAATTCCACTATGTCCTCTGCATCAGTCACTCTATTCCCATTTTTATCCCACAATATCATTCTTCCACAGTCATTTCTCCTCCTACTGGCCACATAGCTAAAAAATTCCCTAGGATTTTCTTTGGATCTTAGGGCCAATCTCCTCTCATATTCCAGTTTCGCTTTCCTTACCACACGAGTCACTCTTCTGGCCTGTGTCTTATATTCCTCATGCATCTCTTCACCTGTCTCCTTATATCTCTTCCATAGCCTCTTTTTCGCATGCAATTCCTGTTTAATATTGTTTGTCATCCACTTTACTCCAAATTGCGCCCTCTTCTTCACTCGTGGTATACAACTTACCATTGCTGATAACAAATATTCTTTCACAATTTCCCACGCACTGGTGATATCCCTGCCTTCCAATTCCTCCCTCCATGAAACTTCCCGAAGTTGACGTCTAAGACTATTATAATCACCTGCCTTATAATTCCACATAAGTTCCCGTCTCTTTGATACTCCTGCATGTCTATTCATTTTCCAAGTCAAAACCATATGGTCACTCTCTCCAACTGGTGGGAGAGACGTCAACTCAGTTATTATCAACTCTTCTGATGCTATAACCAAAT
This sequence comes from Typopeltis vanoorti, assembly GCF_054136105.1. Classification (NCBI taxonomy): domain Eukaryota; kingdom Metazoa; phylum Arthropoda; class Arachnida; order Uropygi; family Thelyphonidae; genus Typopeltis; species Typopeltis vanoorti. Next base: position 54,486,468 of record NC_143563.1, on the reverse strand, counting down.
CAAAAATTTTTGAACCTCTTGTTCCCTCTGTTACATGTTGCCTAAGACATTTGTCCCTCAAGAATTCTAGAAATTCCATTCCCCTATTGTTACATGCATCTTCCTCTCTCCAATTTATACTACTGAAGTTAAAATCTCCCATAACAATCATTCTTCTTGCACTTGCCAAACTTAGCTGTCTAAACATCTCCTGGTCCCCATCCTCTGTGCTCCTGGGTCTGTAGCAACACCCCACTAAATATCCTGTCCTGCCTACCTCTACCTCACACCATACGCTCTCAAAATCATTTGTCTCTACCTTACTACCTTCCAAATTCTCCACTCTTAGAGGACATAGGTCATTACTTATCATAAGCAGCACCCCACCACCACGCTTTCCCCTCCTATCCTGGCGAAAAATGCTATACCCAGCGACTTCTATTCCTGTTTTTATATCCCCTTCTGTCAACCACGTCTCAGTGATCGCAATAATTTTTGGCCAGGCTGATGCTATCTGCGCCACCAATTCCTCTCCCTTATTCCGGATACTCCTGGCATTAGTATACAGCATATAAATGCCATTGTTTCTATACCCAGCATTATCCCTTCTAGACTCCACTGGGCTCAGTCTTACCTGACATTGTCTCCCTTCTCCCAAGTATCCATTCCCACAAGAGGCCACCCCTGCTATCATCCTCCCTGGGACACACTGACTCGTTCAGAACAGCAATCTCTCCAGATGCCTACGTCCTTCCTCATTCAAATGTAAACGGTCTCTCGCAAACAACTCCTCTCTTTCCTCAAACGCACTCCAAGCATCCACATATACCAGTCCTCTCTTGTCACACATTCTCGCTATTATGCCATTCAATATCACCGCTCTTCTGCTCAGCTCATCATTATCATACCTAGGCAACACGCACACTATTTTTCCTCTCTCTGTCTTCTTCCGTACAGTCTCAAGCAAAAATCTCATATCTCTCGCTGCCCGACTTACATTACCACTCAAGTCATTCGTTCCTACCATCACAATCATCTCATCCACCCTTTCACTTCTCTTAATTGCCATAGCCACCCTTTCTATTGTTCCTCCTGGCAAACACTCCTCACGCATCCTATCCTGAACACCACGGATCATTGAGTCACCATACATTATACCTCTTACCATTCCATCGCTCCTATTGTTTCCATTCTCTCCTCTTCTTTCATTCCCATACCTCTCTCTTCTACTGTTTCCATTCTCTCCTCTTCTAGCACTCCCATACATCTCTCTCATTCCCTCTCTCCTACTGTTTCCATTTTCTCCACTTCTAGCACTTCCATATCCCTCTCTCATTCTGTCTCCTCTACTACTGTTTCCATCCGCTCGTCTTCTAGCATTCCCATACCTCTCTCTCATTCCATCTCTCCTACCGTTTCCATTCTCTCCTCTTCTAGCACTTCCATATCTCTCTCTCATTCCATCTCTCCTACTGTTTCCATCCTCTCGTCTGCTAGCATTCCCATACCTCTCTCTCATTCCCTCTCTTCTACTGTTTCCAATCTCTCCTCTTCTAGCACCCCCATACCTCTCACTCATACTCCTTAAATTCTCTCTCTCTCCTACTCTGATTCGCCTTGCATTCATCTCTTCCATTCTCCTAATCTTATCTTTCATACTTCTGCTCTCATTCACTAGACATTCCACCTCCTCTTTCAACTCATCTATCTCCCTCTGCAGGTCAGTCACTCTTAATCTAAATTCACTCTCCCAAATAAAACCATCTCCTAAACTTCCACAGTCACTCACACCTTCCACACTATCAACCATTATTTTCTCATTCTCTCCTATCATACTACTTGTCTTCCTACATTCATTCTCCGTTCCTGGAGCAACAAAGTCGGATATCGATATATCTAATGTACTTATTTCCTCCAACTGCCTGCATTTTGCGCACATACGCTCTCCACTCTCTTTAACAAACCACATATGTAATTCCTTAGAAGCATACATGCCGCAAGTACTGCATGCCACAAAGTCCCTTATGATATTGTTAATAATTGAGTTCTTAAATGGCGGAGGACTTGGCGTTACGCCACTTGCGACTGCTGCTGAATCCACCATCATTCCTTACTGCCGAGTAGCGTAATCCTTAATAATTATTCAATTAATAAATAAGAGGGGAAAAAAGTACAAACATCAGAACATTTAAGTACTAATATAATTAAATAAAATGAAATATAACTAAATACAGTAACTTAGCTTCGTTTTGTCTTCCGCCGTTACGCGTTCGATTCTGACGGTACCAACATATATTATATCGCGACAGCAACTAACTTCCGAAAAACAACCACTGAAGTACACTCGTATTCAGAGAAACAATTCAGCACTCAAAAACGTAGAAAAAAAACGGGGAAAAAAAACGGACTATTCACCGATTAAAAATCACTTTCTTCTGCACAGCTCAAATTCACCGCCATGTGCTACGGCGACGCTAGCGCCACTCGCCCATGATATCCATCATGTTCAAGCATTTTTACCAGACTATGGTATTTTGCAACTAATTTTTAAAAAGCATGTCATTTCTTTCTTATGTGCTTTTCACATATGAAGTGATGTTCACTTAGGAGAGTATTTTCAATTATCACAACAATCACATGTGGACCAATCAAAATCTCATGCATTCATTTAGTCAAGATATGAACAACAATTCTCTATCATGTATAGGCAGTTTTCTTTGAAAACAGGCTAATAAGGACCATTTTAAGTATTCTACAATTGAGCAGGTTGTTCTTTTAGTAGCAAAAACTTTCCTTCCGCTTTCTTCTTTTCTGAGCCTTCTCTTTCAAGGTTGTGTATGTCTCCATTCAGCATGTCATCTAGCACTGTTTTCCTCACTCTTCCTCTAGGTCTTTTTCCTTCTATTTTTTTCTTCAATGGGATCTCTGATTATTCCATTTCCTCTCAGAATATGTCCAATCTAATTTCCCTTTCTTCTTTTTATCCTTTTTAACAGATTCCTTTCTTCCTCTACTCTTTTTAAGACCTCTTCATTATTTATTTTATCTGTGTAGTTTATTTTTTCCATCCTTCTCCAAATCCACATCTCAAAGCTTTCCAAAATTTTAATTTCTTCTTTTTTTTTTAATGTTCAAGTTTCAGCTGCATATAAGACAAACACTCCACACATAACATTTTATTAGCCTTTTCTTTAAATTTCTATCCATTTTACTTCTGAATAAATTCCATTTTCTATTAAAGGCATCTCTTCCCATCGCTATTCTTGCTTTTATGTCACTTGTACATCTTCCATCGCTGCTAATCACACTTCCTAGATATTTAAATGTCCTTACTTGATTAAATTTTTCTCCATTTATTCTTACATCCATAGTTGTCTCTTTCCTTGTTATTTTCATTATTTCTGTTTTGCTTATGTTAATTTTCATTCCATAGTTGATACAGGATTCCAGTAATCTGTTCAGCAGATGCTGTAATTCTTCCTCAGTGTTTGATAATAATGCCTTGTCATCTGCATTTCGTATTGCAAATATCTGTCTACCTCCTATCTTTATTCCTTCTTCTGCATTCTCCAATGCTTCTTTTAACATTGCTTCAGAATACATGTTGAGCAAAATTGGTGACAAAGAACAGCCTTGTCTTACTCCTCATCCAATGGTACCTGGTCTGTTGTACCATATATCTCTCTCTTACCATAGCAGTTTGTCCCATATATAGTAAAATAATTAGTCTTCTATCTTTCCAATCTATACCAATCTTTTCCATTACTTCCATCATCTTATCCCATAAAGAAGTTAATATAACAGATATTAACTTCTTTATTCACTTCTAAACTTCTTCCACTTATTATTCTTAGCAATCCAATCGTTTCTCTTGTTCCCTTACCCTTCCTGAAATCAAACTGATCTTCTCCAAGAAATTCCTCCACCTTAGATGCAATCCTCTGTGTTAGGATTCTCATAACTACTTTTGATGTATAGGAAATGAGGCTTATTTTTCTAAAATCCTTGCATTTCACTGCATTACTTTTCTTTGGTATAAGTATAAATATTAAGGTCATAAAATCTTTTGGTAATTCTCCTTTGTTATAAATTAAATTTATTAGTTTAGTTATTTCTTTTGAAGTTGTTTCAGGTATATCATCTATTCCTTCTGCCTTTCCACATTTTAGTTCTCTAATGGCCATCTCTACTTCTGTCTTCAAACTCTCTGGACCTAAATCATCTTCATTTACCTTCTTTATATCTTCTAAAGGCAACTCATTTGGTCTATTTTCTTTGTCGTATAGATCTGCAATGTATTCTTTCCATCTCCCTAGGATTTCATCTTCTTCAGTTATAATTCCTCCATTCTCATTTTCTATACCTCTAGCATGAATTCCCTTTCTCTTTTGATTCATACTTCTTGCTTTTACTTATAAAAGATCATATCTTCCCTCTCTCTCATAATTTTCCATATATTTTACCAAATCTGCTACATGACTTTCGTACAGTACTTTTTTTGCAAAATCTGGTATAAAACATCTTCCATTAAGTACATAATGACATTCCCTTGATACAAGGCCTCTCATGAGGCCGATGCATTACACTTTGGTCATGAGCAAGGTATTTAATCAAAGGTTTCCTGAAAAAAATGCATTGGATAAGGTGAATGAACTGCATGGCCTCAATGGCCACCCAATCAAATCCTGTGGATTTTTGTGAGACTATATAAAGTTAAGTGAATCTACAACAGACTGAGTACTCTACCTCACTGGAGACGGTTGAACTGCAGGAATATGCAAAACGTGTGTCATCTCAATTCATTCATCATCAATATTTACAATGGGAAACAATGTTGACAATCTACGGAATATCCCGTTTTCTGCCAGAGCTTTTGCGGACTGTATGATTATAGTCGAAGGAGATTGGAACTTGTGTATAAATAAGTAAGAAAATTAGTTATTTCAGCCTTTCTTTGGTTCAATCTGGAAAAATAATAATTTCCCAAGTGATTTCCGATTTCTGTGCATATTATATGGCTGCATTTAAAAACTGTATCAAAATTCAAATTATCCATGTCTCACTAGTATTTGCCAATGATAATCTAATCTCACCACGAAGTGTAAAGTGCTTCTCACATAAATGGTGGGCGTGAAGCATAGCTATTGTTCATTTGACCTTTATGCTTTTCATATTTAAAATTATATTAATTGATAAATTAAAGCATTCAAAGTTATCCTACAATTAATTGCATTGGACCAATTAAGATGAGTGCTACTATGCACTCTTAAAACTGTCATACTTTCATAAAAATGCAATCATATGGTCAAACTGACATGAATTTTGTAGTGCAGGTTGCATATGCTACATGAAAGCACACCCAAAAACCTAAATAGACATATGATGTCACTGATATATATATATATATATATATATATAAATTACAACATACTATTTGTGCTTTTGATTTTTAATTTTAAATTAATTTTAATATTTATGCTTTCAATTTTTAATATATTTCTTACCTCTGTACTGTGAATACAGTACTACACATTGTTCCAAACTAAGAGCAAATTCTCGTTTCACCAAGTCTTGATTTACAGTTTTAGCAACTTGTAACTGGAAGGGAGAAAATGCATTTCATAACTTTCAAAACAAAAAAGAAATAAGAAATGATTTTCTAATAATAAAAGCTCATAAGTATTTCTAAAATGAATTTAAACAAATGAATACATATAAATGATTATATAGTTTGCATTAATTTGAGAAATGTAAATAAAATCCTAATTTCAGACTATCTATATGTATATAAATAATCAGAAATTAGGATTTTATTTACATGTCTAAAGGGAGTGTAAAGTAGGCTTACCTGCTAGTCAGAACTCATCTTGTAGGTTCATGAAAGATGCCGCACAATGAAAATCACACACTAGTTTAATGAAATATTCTGTCTGTCAGACTTAGGAAGTGAACAGGATGTGTAAATAGTCAAGACTGAGTCTTGGGTGGATTCCTTCTATAGGGTGGTTAAGTAAGAGGAGGATCATGGTGAGTTTAATGAATCTATATTTACTTCATATTTATATATAATCCATATTACAGATCGAAGGAAAAGAAGCTTCTCTTGTTTTAATAACATCAAGCTTCTGTGATTTTTGCAATAATTCTGGTATAATCGGAATACATCCTTGAAAGTAAAGATTATTTGTTCATTCAAGTACTACTACTACTGCTCTTTTCAATTCGAAAACATTAGTATCAGAATGATTTTTAAAACACAAAGTGGCAATAATAGAATCATTAAACTGTTAATACATATAGTGTGAGCATAATGTCCCACATATACTTCAGTATTTATCTGCACTGTGTAACATCTACTATAGTTCCATAGATTTCAAGTCTAATGTGGTAGTTTAGGATGAGATCTTTATTGTTATTGCACTATGTAGAAATCATCTCATTCTGGAGGTTTCTTAAAGAAACAAGTACAACTATTACATTCAACATATAGTATTCCTGTTAGTTCCCAAACTATCTTTTCCTTTGTAGTATAAGCCAGACCCAATTTGTCTGTTTTTTTTTTTTTTTTTTTTTTTTGTTCTTTTTAATTCTTAGCATTCTTGGAAGTCAGGCACAAACTTTGTTTGCTTACTATTATTATTATTATTATTATTAAACAAGACCTCATGGAGTCAAAGACTCATCTAGGAGGTCCTTTTATCTCACACACATCTCATCATACCGGGTCTTAAACACATTCAAACTCCTTGCAGACACCACACTCTCAGGCAAGGCATTCCAATCATTCACAACTCTGCACGAAAAAAACCTGCCTCTCACTCCCCTACTCACACCCTCTTTATACAGTTTCCAGGCATGACCTCTGGTTCTCCCCTGATCTCCCACTATTCTCTGTAGAACTTCTCCACCATTGATCCTATAACAACCCCTTACCAACTTGTAGGTCTCTATCATATCTCCCCTCTTCCTTCTCTCCACTAGACTCTGCAAATTACATCTTTTCAATCTTTCCTCATACTCGACATTCCAGAGGTCAGAAACTACCTTAGTCAGTCGCCTTTGGACCCTTTCCAACATCTCTTCATCCTTCTGAAAACCAGGTGACCAAATCTGGGCACAATAGTCCATGTGTGGCCTAATCAAAGCCTTATACAATGGAACAAGAATCTACCTACTTCAGTGTCCTCCTCATCATTCCCAGAAGTCTTTGTGTTGTCTTCACAATTTTGGCGATGTGTCCCCTAAATTTTAGATCCTTATCCACCATCACTCCCAGATCCCTTATTTCCTCTACTTCCAACAATATATTCTTACCAAGCATAAATTCTGCATCCCATCTTTGTTTTCCAAATTTTAAAACCTTACATTTTGCAACATTGAACTCACATCCCCATTTGCTTGCCCAATCACTCAATTTATTCAAGTCTTCTTGCAAGGCCTCAACATCTTCATTACTCTTTATGGTTCGTCCCAACTTTGCATCATCTGCAAACAACTGAATATCTCCATCCAAATCTTTGCCAATATCATTAATATACAAGTTAAATACTAATGGCCCTAAAACAGACACCCGAGGCACTCCACTAGTGACTTTCCTTTTCCTGGATATCGCACCCCTATGCACAACTTGTTGATACCTATCAGATAGCCAATCTCCAATCTAATGCACTAATCTAATATCCAACCCCATCTGCTCTAGTTTGACTGTCAACTTATGAGGTACTCTATCAAAAGCTTTTGCAAAATCCAAATATATTACTGTGTATCCTTCTCCTCTGTCCAAGGAAGCAGTCGCTTTATTGTAATAAGTAAGTAGATTACTAAAACACGACCTCCCTTTAGCAAATCCATGCTGTCCATCAAAGATTATACCATTGTTGTCAACCCAACTCTGGATCCTAGTTCTCACAAGCTTCTCCAACAACTTAACCACAACACCTGACACACAGCTAGGCCTATAGTTTGATGCTTGAGTTCGATCACCTCCTTTATGAAGTGGCACAATCTTGCCCTCCTTCCACTCTTTAGGGATTTGACCAAGTGCAAGACTCGTATTAAAAAAATATGTCAAGGCAGGTGTCAACTCTCTGGCACATTCCTTCAGAATACGCGGTGATATATTATCAAGTCCCACAGCCTTATTTACATCTAGTTTACTCAACTCCCCAAACACCTCTTCCTCACTTACAGTCAGTCTCTCCTCCCCATCATCAACTGCTCTTAATCTCTCCATGAAGTCACATTCACAAGATTGAAAGATCTTTATGAACTGTTCATTAAGTATCTCCACCACACATTCTGCAACAGCTGTCTTTATACCATTTCCTCCAATCAATGTCATCCTTCCATAATCATTCTTTCTTTTGCTGGCTATATATCGAAAGAACTCCCTAGGATTCTTTTTAGCTTCATTAGCTAACTGCTGTTCATACCTCTCTTTAGCTACTCTCACCAACCAAGTCACTCTCCTTGCCTGGTCTTTGTAGAACTCATGAAATTGGTTACTTCCACTTCTCTTATGCTGCCTCCACAATGCCCTTTTTCTCTGTATTGCATGCTTAATCTCTTTATTCATCCATCTCACACCTAACTTATTTAACCTTCTCACCCGTGGTATACATTTAGACGTTGCATCCACTAAATATTTTTTGAAAATCCTCCAAGCTGCATTGATCTCTTTTCCAGCTAACTCCTCATTCCATGCTACACCTGCAAGCTGTCTTCTGAGCTCTTCATAATCACCCCCCTTGTAGTTCCACATATACCCTTTTTTCACTGGGGTCCTTGCACTGCTGGCAACCACCCAAGTAATCACCTCATGGTCACTTTCACCAATTGGTGGATGATTTGATACCTCATTGATAATTACATCCTCCGATGAGATGACCAAATCCAAGACCCTTAATCCTCTTGTGCCCTCTGTTACATACTGTCTGAGGTAGTTATCCCTCAAAAACTCAAGAAACTCATTTTCTTTACTTCCAGTTGCTATCTCTTCATTCCAGTCTATATTGCCATAATTAAAATCACCCATAATGATCACCCTTTTCTTATTTGCTTGGCTTATTTGACTATACATTTCACTATCACCACCATCCACATTACCAGGTCTATAACAACATCCCACCAAGTATTTGATTCTATTCACCTCTATCTCACACCATACTGCCTCAAAACCACTGGCCCCATTTCCCTCTTGCATCTCTACCTTGTATGGACATAACTCTTTCTCTATCATCAATAGCACTCCCCCTCCCTTTTTACCCCTTCTATCCTCACGAAACACATCATACCTTTCCATCTCTATTCCTGTCAGGATGTCATCCTCATCTAACCATGTCTCACTTATTCCGACAATCTCTGGGTGCACAGACGCAATTAGTGCAACCATTTCATCTGCCTTGTTTCTTATACTTCTAGCATTGGTATACAAACACAACAACTCATTTCTGGATCTACAGCTAGTTCCACTGATACCACTCACTCGATGTGATCTCTCCATGCTGGACTGGGGCCATTTCCCTTTCTGTTCTTCATTTTAGAACCCTTTGCAATTCCATCTGTTTCCTTTTGATCCCTGATCATCCCATTACTTTCCTGCCTAAACATTCTCTCACCTTCTCTTGGAGCATCCACCTTTCTCACGCTGTGTATCCCTGTCCACCCTGAGCCTCGCCGTTTCCCTGCTCCTCTTGCACACCCATTCTCTCATTTTCTATACTCATACCACTCACTTCCACATTCATTTCCACTCCTTCAATCTCTCCTGTCTTACTCTCCTGCTCTTCCACATCACTCCCCTCTCGATCTGATTCATTCTCTCTATTCACTTCTCTACCTTCCAGCAGCAGGCTCTGCAAGCGACTCGCACCATAACCACTCAAATGCAGTCCATCGCTCCCATACAGCTCACTTCATTCCTCAAACTCATTCCACACATTAACAAACTGTAATCCCATCTCCTCACACATTTCAGCCAGAATATCATTCATAATCCTTGCTCTCCGCCTCATTTCACCACAATCATACCTAGGCAACACACTGACTACCCTTCCTGTCACACTATTCTCCTTTATCTTTCCAAGCAGTCTCCTGACATTCATTTTGACATGCTCTTTGTTCTCTCTCAAATCATTCGTACCAATTAATACAATTAACTCTTTTGCTCGTTCCAGCCTCATATTCAATGCCTCAATCACTCTACTCATTTTACCGCCTGGAAAACATACCTTGTGCATTTTATCCTCTAGCACACCTTTAATAATGGAGTCGCCATACAACGCCACTCGCTCATCTTTTGTTATCTCTTTCATGCCATCATGATTTATTTTAATAGTTTTGACCTGAATTCTCTCAATTTCATTCCGCATCCATTTCATTTCTTGCTTCATCCAATCCAATTCACCTTCTGAACCTCGCGACACATGCGCTCTATCATTAAATCTTTCTAACTTTCTAACTCTCGACCCCCTCTTCTCACTTTCCCTCTCATTCATCCTTCTTTGTTTCCGTACTTTCAGTCCAACATACGTCCAACTTTCACTATCATTCTTCTCACTCTCACATATCTTTCTTTGTTTCCGTACTTTCGGACTAACATGCGTCCAACTTTCGCTATCATTCTTCTCACTTTTACTGTCATTCATCTTTCTTTGGTTCAGTACTTTCGTTCCAACATGCGTCCAACTTTCGCCATCAGTCATTCTTTTTTCGCTATCATTCATTCTTTCGATTTTTTTTACTTGCGATTTCTGCACCACGCCATTTCTACTTTCATTCGTTCTCTCAATTTCGTTTCTTTCCGCCTTACTTTCGTCCCTTTTAACATCCGTTACGGTTGTCAAATCGCTCTTTTTCTTTTTTCCTGATTTTTTAACATTTTTTCGCCTGTCTTTCCCGCCATCCGTCTCTTTCAAACGTGCACTCGCGACACTATCGGTACTAGCACTTTCTGTCATCAACTTCATATTCGCATTCATCAATTCCTCGTTCAGGTCACATTTCGCACACACCCTTCTTCCATCCGCACTAAACATCCACAAATCATTTATGTAGTCGAAGGAATACATATAACAGACCTCACACTTAACGAACCGACTGAAATCCAAATTAAAATCATGGAATGACAATGCCGCCGCCATTTTTTTTTTTTTTTTTTCTCTGCAGGTTACTAGGTCTAATATTAACATTTTCGTATTTAGTTTAAGCAAGAAAAAAAACCCCACACTAATAATATCGGTAGCGTACAACGTTTACAGCCGCTCTTACTTAAACAATTCATATATACTTAATTATTCCTAGTAAAACTTATCTGAATCAGGAGCTCTTCAAAAGACGTTTGTAGCGCTTGACCCACTAGCGCCCCCCAATTACACTTGGATAAAGGATTAAACTAAATTTATTATAGTCTAACCAAGTGGAAAAAACTTTCAACATCTTTCTCTAAATCTAGAGTAAATTAATAATAAGGTGAGACACCTTTTGGCAACTCGTATAGGTAAATATGACTTCTCCATTGCTTCGACCACCTCTGAGTCTGGCTCCCACTGACGAGACCTCAATAAAGGTCGAAACTGATTGGAAGCTTGGGTGATGAATGGCAATGCTGTAGCCCATGAAGTTTTAACTGAGGCTCGGCTGTTGCTGTTACCTCAGATGACATATGAGCAAATGAGTGGCTCTGCTCAGTGGTGGGGTGAGCCTGCCATGGGGTAGAGCCAACGCTGAGAGTTCTTCTCAGTGGCAGGGTGAGCACATTACTGAAGATAACAACACTGAGTTTTTGGAGTTTGGCCTGTACTTGAACACTCAATAAAGGTCAAACTGGTCTGGTTAGTGGCCCTTCCCTTAATGCATAGCATTATACATGTCTGCAAGGAGATGTACTTTGCATTATGGGAGATACTAAGATAAGGAGTGATGAGAGCTTGGTCCACCTTTACCACGAGTTGCCCCAGTCCTGAAGATACATCAGGGGAAAACTTTGTTTGCTTACACTTGTATAAAGGATTAAACTAAATTTATTATAGTCTAACCAAGTGGGAAAAAACTTCCAACATTTTTATCTTACCATTCTTGATATACATTCTTTGATATGAATTTCTTTTTTAAATCTACTATGATGTATATGGCAATTTTACTGTACCGAATTTGATACATAATGTGTTGCCAGTAGTGTTGGTTGGTATAAAATTGGTTTTATAAAATGTTTAATCTCATTTTTTAATAAACACAATGTATTTTTAACCTTGCCCACTCTGTTTGAAGAGTCTATAAAGTTTCTTACTTTTGCTATCATCAACTAGGGACAATCAGACATGGAAAATATGCACTGAATACACTCATCAGATGAAAAATGCTGCCATACTACATCACAACATATCTAAAAACACGAGAAGAAATAACACACTTGAAAAATAAGATTTCAGTTATTTAAACACTTACAGAAACACTTCACTAACTTGCCTAACTAACAAGGAATATACTGTCGAAATTATTATTATTATTACGGGCAACTCCAGGGAGTCATTAGACTCATCGAGGGAGGCCCCAAATCATTTTCATCACAACTATTCGACATTCATACAGTATCTATCATACCTCGCCTTAAACTCATTCACTGTCACAGCATCCACCACAGACTCAGGGAGCGCATTCCACTCATTCACTACTCTAAAAGTAAAGAACCCAGCTCTAACACCTTTACTAACCACACTTTTGCCCAGTTTCCATGGATGTCCCCTAGTCCTCCCACAACCAGCCCTGTTCTCAAAAATATCTTCTGAATTAATTTTATAGAAACCCTTCAGTAATTTGAATGTCTCAATCATATCTCCCCTCCTCCGCCTATCAACCAATTTTTGCAACCCACAAATCCTCAACCTGTTCTCATACGGTTCATTCCACAGACCTGCTATCATCTTGGTCACTCGCCTCTGGATCCTCTCCACCTCCTCCCCATCAAGAAGAAACCTAGGTGACCAAATCTGAGCACAGTAGTCGAGATGAGGTCTTATCAAGGCTCGATACAGAGGAACAATAACCTGCTTGTCTCTGCTTGTCAACGTATTCTTCAGCAACCAAGTGATTTGATGAGCTGATTTGGCCACTTTTGCAATGTGTCCCCTAAATTTCAATTCCTTATCCACCAACACTCCTAAATCTCGTGCCTCATCAATTTCCTGGAGCACGGTTCCACCAATGCAGTAAACTGCCTCCCATCTTTTCACCCCAAAATGCATAACCTTACATTTTGCCACATTAAATTGACATCCATTCTCCGTAGCCCAGACCTCCAATCTATCCAAATCATCCTGCAAAATTTTGACGTCATCTGCATTCACTATTGCCCTACCCAACTTTGCATCATCCGCAAACAAATGAACTGTTCCTCTCAGATCCTTTCCTATATCATTTATGAACAAATTAAACAGCAGTGGTCCAAGAACAGATCCTTGTGGTACACCACTAGTCACAGGCCGTCTTGTGGACTCTACTCCTGAGTAAACCACTCTCTGATATCTCTCTGTCAACCACCCTCCTATCCATCTCACCAACCCTATGTCCATTCCCATATGCTGCAATTTACTGATTAGAATTCCATGTGGTATCCTGTCAAAGGCCTTAGCAAGGTCCAGCAGAATCACTGTAAACCCATTACCCTTATCCAGTTCAGCCGTCACTGTGTTATAATACGTGAGCAAGTTACTGAGGCATGACCTACCCTTCACAAAACCATGCTGTCCCCGATACAGTATCCCATTTTCTTCTATCCAATCTTGTATTTTCCTCTTGACTATTTTCTCTAAGACCTTGATAATGATTCCTGTTATGCTGATTGGCCGGTAATTTTCAACAGCAGCCTTGGAACCACCTTTGTGCAGTGGAACTATTTTCCCCTCTTTCCACCCCCTTGGGACTGACCCAGTCCTGAGGCTCAAATTAAACATAATGGTCAAGGGCACTGACAATTCTTTTGCCGCTTCACGTACGACACGAGCTGGTATACCATCCAATCCCACAGATGTATTGACATTGAGGTTCTGTAACAGACTAGTTACCTCTACCTCATTCATCACAATTCCAGTATAAGCTGTTGGTTCCTCCATTTCCGCAAAGCCACCACCTGGATGATATACTCTTGCAAAGTGCTCGCTCAGTAATTCCACAACATCGACTGATTCAGTTACCTCCCTACCCTCAGCATTTTTTAAGATCATTCTACCATGAGCATTTTTCCTTTTACTTGCAACATATTGAAAAAACTGTTTGGGATTCTCTTTAGACTGCATGGCCAATTTCCTTTCGTAATCTGCTTTTGCTTTTCTTACCACCCTTGTTACCATCCTGGCCTGAGCTTTATACTGTTCATGCACCTGATGGTCACCCTTCTCCTTAAATTCCCTCCACAATTGTTTCTTTTTTTGCAGCTCAAGCTTAATAGTGTTATTTATCCATTTAACTCCTACCTGATTTATTATTCGGACTCTTGGTATACAGTCAACCATTGCCTCCTGCAAACAGTTCTTGACCACCTCCCATGCACCATCAACATCCAGCCCTTGCAGTTTTACATGCCATGGCATTGAGCCAAGCACACACCTAAGCTTGTCATACTTACCAGCCCGATAATTCCACATATACCCTGTCTTAATTGTAAATTTGACTCCTTTAGCCACCTCCCAAGTCATGACCTTATGGTCACTCTCACCAATTGGTGGCAACAAGGTCATGTTCGTTACAGCCACATTCTCAGTTGCAATTACTAGGTCCAGCACTCTCTGCCCCCTGGTATTTTCCAATACATGTTGCCGTAGATAGTTGTCCCTTAATAACTGCATAAAATCCAATTCCTTCCTCCCATGTGCCCTCTCCTCTTTCCAGTCAATATTACCATAATTGAAATCACCCATGAAATGAACATTGTAGCAACTGATCCAGGTGAATTTCATAGTTAAATCCTAGTAGTCTTGTGGATGATAGTGCATTATATAAATGCAGACATTACTTACTTTTATATGTGGGACAGCTTAATAGGAAATTTTCTTAGCAATCGCAATCCATCCACAAAAAGTTAATTCAAAAACATCAGTGTAAAAAAAACAGTAACCAAATGGTTAAGATTTTACACTAGAAATTCACCATATCTTTTTTTTTAGCTAATATCATTTACCTCACTCTTTCCAATATAGGAGAAACAATATTTACTTAAAGTGCCCACAGATTCTACTCAGAGAAACCTTAAATAGAAGCCACATACGAATATACTCAGGGGTTACACTTTAAATGACTATATTCTACAGAAACACTTAATATTAAATTCAAGTCTGTAATACTGACTTGAATTTAATATTCTCTCCCTCTGTTGTACTTGAAAAGTACAACAGAAGGAGAATCCTAGCATTTCTGCAAGGGTGACAGCATTTGTAAATGGGAGTGATATGCAATACTGTCAGTGGAAAATGAAATAGTATTCACTGAAAATAAACATAAAAATTTTTATAGCATTATTTTTTAATAATGTGATAAAGTCTTCAGACTCAATGGAGTCTTCAGACTTATTGCAGGAGACCCAAGTATACACATAACACTCTACCTCTCAACTAAAAGACTAACACAAAGCAGTCACAACAGACTGGTAACGCATTCTACTCATTCACCACTTTTCAAGTGAAAAATCTAGTCCTCATCCTTGCCAACCATGCTCTTACTCAAATTCCAACAACCTCTTGTTTTTGACTCTCTAACCAAGTGTTGAAATATTTCCTCTCCATCAATCCTATAAAACCCTTTTAGTAACTTAAATGTTTCTATCATATTCTTCCTCTTCTTCTATTAACCAACCTTTGCAACCCACAAACACCCATCAATCTATCATTAAAGGATGTATTCCACAGACCACTCACTATTTTTTCATTCACCTTTAGATTCTCTTCATCACTTCCCTATTCCCAAGAAATCCAGGTGATCAGACCTGAGCACAGTAATCCAGTCCAGATGTGGCCTTATCAAGAGGAATGATAACTTCATCTCTACCTGTTAGTATGTTCTTCAATAACCAAGTATCTTAAGAGCTACCTTGGCCATCTCAGCAGTATGCCCTCAGAACTTCAATTCTATATCTACCAAACCCCAAAATCCCTAGCTTCACCATAAATTAAAGATGCCAAGAAATTATATTCTTGGTATCATCCTTTATTCAAGTATAAGAAACAAAGTTTGCATGTGAAGTCACTTCATGACTGGCTACTAATAAATAGAGGCTAATCACTTCACATCAACTGCCATGGTATCCCTTGCTTTATGGAATTATGAATTCTGCATTACTTCAACATTGGTATCACTTCTAAATCTGGCTCCCACTGATGAGACCTCAATAAAGGTCAAAACCGGTCTAGGTAGTGGTCCTTCCCATAATGCATAGCATTATGTCTGTAAGGATATGTGCACTGCATTATGGGATACCAAGGCAATTGATGGGAAGTCATTAGCCTCTATATACGAATAGCTCAGTCATGAAGTAACTTCATCAGAAAACTTTGTTTGCTTACACTTGGATAAAGGATGTAACCAAGAATATAATTTCTTGGCATCTTTAATTTATAGTATAACCAAGTGGAAAAACTTTCAACATCTTCAATCCCTAGCTTCATCAATTTCCTAGAGTAACATTTCATCAACGTGATGAACATCATGTAATGTTTTCATCGCAAAATGCATAATATTATACATTAAACTTATATATATTATCTTCTGCCCATACTGTTAGCCTATTTATATTATAGTGAAACATTCCTATATCAGATTGATTAACAATTTATGCTATCTAATTTTGCATCTTCAGCAAACAACTGAATACTTCCCTTCAATTCATTTTCTATATCATTTACACACAAATTAAATGGCAGTGGCCCAAGCATGTACTCGCTTTCTCCTAGATTCTGCTTCTCCAAGATGCTAAAAAAAAAATGTATATGAAAATTTATAAGAAATTTTTTTTGAAAAGCATCAAAACTGAATGAATCTTTGAGATGTGAAAAAATGTGAACCTTCAGTTCAAAGGCTCCTTCATACAAAGAAAATTGAGAGGAACTAAATTAAAAGAAGTTTTGCAAACTAGGTCATCAACTTTAGAAAAGCATAATATCTGAAGAAAATACAATTCCAATGAGGAAATATATGCAAAAGAACTTGTTATAAAGAGATAAATGTGGAGCTTTTATAGTCATTAATCCATATAGGATTTATTTCGGTTGAAATTGAAAGGAACTTTACAACCAAATGAAAGCCACCTGCCTTATATAAATTCATCCTTTCACCAAACTCACTCCACACATCCACAAACTGCACATCATTCCTTCTGCACAATCTTTGTATCAACTCATTCATAATCATAGTTCTTTGTCTCAGATTGCCTTATTAATACTGCAGCAACAGACTCACAACCTCTACTTTCTCACTTGATTATGCTTAAGAGAAATTATAATCTTGGTTTCTTCTTTATTTTAAATGTGTAAGCAAACAAAAGTTTAAATATCTTCATGATTAGGCTACTGCATGCAAAAACTGTTCACTTCACCTCGAGTTGACCTAGTATCATTACTACTACTATTATTTTATTTATTTTTTTAATATCAAACCACACACAGCAAAGCTCTACGGCTCATCAGTGCTATGTCTGCGTGTGTGGACACACATAGCTCAATCTGTCCATAACATGAGATTCAATAGCAATGTATTCTGCAAACTGTTGTGTCGACTTCCTTCTAATATATGTCTCATGTAACCTAACCTAAAAACTATTATAAGCAATATAATAAGGGAGTTTGTGGCATGCAGCATTTGAGGCATGTATGCGTCTCTGGAATTGGATATCTGGCTTGTGAGAGAGGATGGGGTGCATGTGTGTTTAAAGTGCAGGCAGTGGGAGGAAATAAATGCAGCAGATATCTCAAATAACCAACCTTGTTGCTCCAGGAACGGGAAATGGATACAGGAAGATGAGAAGTGTGATAGGAGAGAATGAAGAAAAAAATGTAAATGAGAAAATAATAATTGATAGTGTAGAAGGCGTGAGTGACTGTGAAAGTTTAGATGGTTTTGTTTGGAAGAGTGAATTTCGATTTAGAGTGACTGACCTGCAGAGGGAGATAGAGGAGCTGAAAGAGGAGTTGGAATCTCTTGGAAGAAGTATGAAAGTATGAAAGATGAGATTAGAAGAATGGAAGAGATAAATGCAAGGCAAATTGGAGTACAAGGGAGAGAGAGAGTTTTGGGAATGATAGGAGAGGAGAGAAATTTGTGAATGATAAAAGAAGAGAGAATGGAAACAGGAGAGAGAAGTATGAAAGTGCTAGAAGAGGAGAGAATGGAAACAGTAGGAGAGATGGAATGCTAGAAGAGGAGAGAATGAAAACAGCAGGAGAGATGGAATGATAGAGAGGAAGGGGAGTGCTAGAGGAGGAGAGAATGGAATGAGAGAGAGGTATGGGAATGCTAGGAGAGAATGGAAACAGTAGGAGAGACGGAATGAGAGAGAGAGGCATGGGAGTGCTAGAGGAGGACAGAATGGAAACAGTAGGAGAGACAGAATGAGAGAGAGGTATGGCAGTGCTAAAAGAGGAGAGAATGGAATGAGAGAGGTATGGGAGTGCTAGAAGAGGAGAAAATGGAAACAATAGGAGAGAGGGAATGGTAAGAGGTATAATGTATGGGGACTCGGTGATCCGTGGTGTTCAAGATAGGAGGCGATAGAAAGGGTGGCTTTGGCAGTTAAGAGAGGTGAAAGGGTGGATGAGATGATTGTGATGGTGGGAACAAATGACTTGAGTGGTGGTGTAAATAGGGCAGCGAGAGATATGAGATTCTTGCTTGAGGTGGTACGAAAGAAGACACAGAGAGGAAAGATAGTGTGTGTGTGTGTGTTGCCTAGGTATGATAATGACGAACTGAGCAGAAGAGCGGTAATATCGAATAACATAATAGCTAGAATGTGTGACAAGAGAGGACTGGAATATGTGGATGCTTGGAGTGCGTTTGAGGAGAAGAGGAATTGTATGCAAGAGACCACTTACATTTGAATGAGGAAGAACGTAGGCATCTGGAGAGATTCTGTTCTGAAAAAGTCAGTGAGTCCCAGGGAGGATGGTAGCAGGGGGTGGCCTCTTGTGCAAATGGGTACTTGGGAGAAAGGGGGGGGGGGACGACATCAGGTAACACTGAGCCCAGTGGAGTCTAGAGGGGATAATGCTGGGTATAGAAACAACGGCATTTATATGCTATATACTAATGCCAGGAGTATCCGGAATAAGGGAGAGGAATTGGTGGTGCAGATAGCATTAGCCTGGCCAAAAATTATTGGCATCACTGAGACGTGGTTGACAGAAGAGGATATAATAACAGGAATAGAAGTCGCTGGGTACAGCATTTTTCAGCAAGATAGGAAGGGAAAGTGTGGTGGTGGAGTACTGCTTATGATAAGTGACGACCTATGTCCTCTAAGAGTGGAGACTTTGGAAGGCAGTGACACTAATGATTGTGAAAGCATATGGTGTGAGGTAGAGGTGGGCAAGACAGGATATTTAGTGGAGTGTTGCTACAGACCCAGTAGTACAGACAGTGGGGACCAGGAAATGTTTAGACAGTTGAGTTTGGCAAGTGCAAGAAGAATGATTGTTATGGGAGATTTTAACTACAGTAGTATAAACTGGGGAGAGGAAGATGCATGTAGCAATAAGGGAATGGAATTTCTAGAATTCTTGAGGGACAAATGTCTTAGGCAACATGTAATGGAGGGAACAAGAGGTTCAAGAGTTTTGGATTTGGTTATAGCATCAGAAGAGTTGATAATAACTATGACATCTCTACCACCAGTTGGAGAGAGTGACCATATGGTTTTGACATGGAAAATGAATAGACATGCAGGAGTATCAAAGAGACGGGAACGTATGTGGAATTATAAAGCAGGTGATTATAATAATAGTCTAAGATGTCAAACTTGGGGGAGTTTCATGGAGGGAGGAATTGGAAAGCCGGAATATCATTAGTGCGTGGGAAATTATGAAAGAATATTTGTTAGCAGCAATGGTAAGTTGTATATCACGAGTGAACAAGAGGACACAATTTGGAGTAAAGTGGATGACAAACAATATTAAACAGGAATTGCATGCGAAAAAGAGCCTGTGGAAGAGATATAAGGAGACAGGAGAAGAGAAGATGCATGAAGAGTATAAGACACAGGTCAGAAGAGTGACTAGTATGGTTAAGGAAGAAGACTCTGGAATATGAGAGGAGATTAGCCCTAAGATCTAAAGAAAATCCTAGGGAATTTTTTAGATATGTAGCAAGGAGGAGGAGAAATGACTGTGTGGAAGAATAATATTGTGGGATAAAAATGGGAATAGAGTGACTGATGCAGAGAACATAGTAGAATTGTTCAATGAACACTTTATTGGAGTATTTCATCCTGGAGGAGTCAGTTTTAATGCTAGAGGGATAGGGCAGGTTCAAGGTTTAGAGGTACAGGAGGAGAGTGTGTTTCAAATACTGAGTACTCGGGATGTCAGTAAAGCTGTGGGACTGGATGGAATTTCACCACGAGTTTTGAGAGAATGTGCTATGAAACTGACAGTGCCTTTGACCTGGCTTTTCAATGAAAGTCTGGCTGTTGGAAAGGTGCCCATGGAATGGAAGGAGAGTAAGATAGTGCCATTGCATAAGGGCGGTAGCAAACTGAAAGTGTCTAATTATAGACCAGTTTGTGTGTCATCAGTAGTTAGTAAGATCTTGAAGAAAGTAGTGAAGGACTGTATACAGCATTGAGCAGATGAGGGCAATGTTATCTGTGAGAGTCAACATGGATTTGTGAAGGGGTGCTCTTGTTTTAGCAATATGCTAGCCTTTTATGATAAAGTTACAAGAGCATTAGATGAGGGAAAGGCATACACTGCCATTTTCTTGCTCTTAGCGACAGGGTGCCACATGATAAGCTGATATTTAAGTTGCAGCACATGGGTCTGGATGTCAGATTGGTCAACTGGATTCAGGACTGGCTGTCCGATATGTATCAGAGTCGTGTATGGTGGGGCAGTTTCAAGGAAGCAGAGGGTTACAAGTGGGGTCCCACAGGGACCTATATTGTTTAACCTTTATATCAATGACATTGTCAGTGGATTGCAAGGGGATATTCAGTTGTTTGCAGATGATGCGAAGCTGGGAAGGATTATTAGTAATAGTGCAGATGTGGCAGCCTTGCAAGAGGATTTGAATAAGCTAGATAGATTATTCAAATGGAGGTGTTGGTTTAATGCAGGAAAATGTAAGGTCTTGAGGTTTGGGAAACATAGATGGGACACTGCATACTCTATGGGAGGAGTTATACTGGAGGAAGTAGGAGACAAGAGATCTGGGGTTGATGATTGATAGAAACCTGAAATTTAGAAGACATATTGCAAAGGTGGTGAAGGTAACACAGAGGATTGCTGCAATAAAGAGAAGGACACTGACCTGCTGAGATAAGAAGGTTATCATTCCATTGTATAAGACCCTGATCAGACCACACTTGGACTATTGTTCTCAGGTTTGGTCCCCCAGATTTGAAGGGGATAAATTAACTGTGGAAAGGGTACAAAGGTGGATAACAAAGATGGTTTCAGGACTGTACAATGATAGTTATGAGGATCAGCTGAGGGAATGTGGACTGCAGAGTTTGGTGGATAGAAGAAGGAGAGGTGATATGCCTGAGACTTTTAAACTGTTGAGAGGTGGTTACAAGGTTGACACTGGGGAATTCTTTCGCTTGGTTGAACAGTGGGAAGGAGTGATGACAAGAGGCTATCCCTGGAAGTTACGAAAGGAAACTGTAAACAAGAGGGTGAGGAGTGGTTTCTTTGCATGGAGGGTGGTTAAACCATGGAATGCACTGCCTGATAGAGTGGTGAGAGTTGAACTGTCAATGAGGTCAAGGAGTGGTATGATAGACTTTGTGTTTCTTAGGGGGGGGGGACCTCCCCTCGAGAGTCTTTTGACTCCACGGAGGCCTGAATAATAATAATAATAATGTACTTTTTAGTCTATTATACAAATACTCGTAAGACTCTTTCTCAGGTATCACGTGGTACCACTGAATAACAATGGAATTGTCTCTTACTGGAGTATCAGAGTATCTGAGATCAACCTCTCATAAAGCACTAAGAAATTTATTTTTATTGATGCACCACTTAGGGCTTTTAGATTAAATAAACTATATCAATCAAGAGGCGATCTCTAGATTGTACTTAAGTGATACCTTGACCTTGCAGACATGGCCAAAATCTCTTCTTTCTAATTTCCCACCTAGGTTCGTATTAAGTTTTATAAGAGGTGCATCGATTCCAAATTACAGACAGTCTTAATTGGATTCAAAAGTAAGGTTTATTGAACACTATAATTATATATATATATATATACAGTACGTTATTTTAGTTCTCATTCTAAGAGAGTTCCTGACAATTAGGTTAACATTAAAACACTCTAACAACATACAGATACTCAACTTAATTATTTTTATATTAGCAATATCAATCTTATCAACAAACAAGCACTCTAACTAGGTATGATATTCAATGCAATAATTATTCCAATCTAGTCACAACCAAACCTCTCTAGATAGCATCAATGTCTTTTACAATTTTATTATTTATATCACTCTTCACTCTGAATTTTATCATAACACTCTTTAAACACATATTATAATTCAATTCCGTAAGGAAACAGTAAATTTATGGTATTTATCTCAAGATCACTATAGTTCAGTTCTTTATGATACTATTAATGTTCTTTCCTCTGAATCATAACGCAGCACAAATCCTTTCATCCATAGCTAACAAAATTAATAAATTCTACTGATCTATCTTGAACGTTCACCACATTAATTGATCTTCAGGAATCTGTTTCTCCTTGATCGAATTTTCTATAGATTCCTCTCTGGCTTTAAGCATGCACATGGTTCTCCGTGCTATCAGTAAACTTTTACGATCTCTGCATAACGAGTGCGTAACCCTTCCTTCTGGGGGATGGCTGGGCCTATTCTCGCTCCACAGGACTACGGACCTCGAGTTTCCGCCGATACCTCTATCAAAACCTCTGGAGTGGAGGCGCTGCCACCCTTCTCCAGTTCACGACATCGAGAGAGATCAGGAACAAAAAAGGCCTGTGTGTTGGGGGGTTCTTGACCCTTTTATTTCGCCTTCTATCATGGCGATTCTCACACTCCGCGATGTCCACCTAGCACTTTCACGTGGGTCGACGTCACAGCGTCCACCTTTCCCCGCTACCCTTCTCGTGTGGCATTGGTACGAAATTGCCCGGGGCAAACCGCTCTCTCGCATTACTGCTTCGTGACCTTTGGATTTACATCCCCTTTAGAAATTTGTGCAAGTCATTCAACAACTCTTAATATTTATGGTTCTAACAAATATTAAGCATTTACATTTCCACTGTTATTTACACAAACTAGTGAGTGGTCTTTTGTTGAATTACTAGATAACTACCCTTTTTTCTTAAGTTTGAAACATTTAACATATTTACAAAGCTGTATTATAATACTTAGAGACAAACACATGTATTTATTTTCCTTTTCATTGGGTTATGTATGTTAAACCGTGATAAGATTGGAGTTCCTAAAATCACAATCTATCACAATTTAACAAAATTACTGTCTGCAAAATCAGTAGTTTGAGAAAACTGCAAAAATTTCAAAATTGCAGAAATGAAACTAATTTGCAAGGCTTAGAAGGAAACTAAGCTTAGGATTTGACACAGGAGTCTGAAGAGCTTTTCAGACAAACCTTTAACATAAATAACATAAGGAAGAGAGCCTCTAGATCTGTCTTCTTGAGAAGAATGAAGGTCATGTTTGGCTGATTAGTGTTTAACATACTTACTCTCTAACCAACAGGATGCTAGGTTCAATCCTGAAATGTGTTTGTGATTATCTTTAGGTGGAAGATGACTTCATCATCCGGAGTAAAACTACTGTCCTGCTTACCAGAGATCTGCAGTGGCTTGAAAATGTTCCATGTTTGGTCTCGAGAGCAGGATTTACAGACTATGTAAAAAATAACAATAACCTTAGCAATAATATATATATATATATATATATATATAACAAATAGAGAAAAAAAATCCTTAGCCCATCCATGGTACAAGTTTACTAGAGGTTTACAAAAAAAAAAAAAAACTTTCATGGGTGGGAGCAAGATTAAAAAAAAAAATAGGTACTTGTCAATAGACTATATGAACATGTAGAAATAAGACAGTTCCTACTAAATCTAAATAACCAGATATTTGATCTGAAACTTATAGATCTTCAGTGTAATTGACAATTCAAAAAGGAAGAATAACAATATATTTCATAAGCAAAAACAAGAGGCATACTAGAGTGGTCACAGACAATTTCATACAGGAGATGTGAAATGGTACATATACAAAAACTGTTTGCAATTACTAAGAACAAGACCTTCCTCTCTTCGTATGGTTCACACAGAAACACTTCAGCACTCTTTGAATAAATTATCAATTGGAAATGCCCTCTGAGTAAAAGGCATGTCCTGGAACAGAAGATTCTGTGGGCACTGTTAACTATCTGCGGTATGTATATATACACACGCGGAGAGAGAGAGAGAGCAGATGTAGGACTGATGTTCCTGCAGTCTCTTTTCAACAGGACATCTATTCCAACATCAGAAAAAATCAATCACAAGGAGCCCAAGTAAACATCTGGGAAGGTGGAAGAGGCATATGAGAAGAGATCATAATTAAACTGATGACTGTTTCCTTAACAAAAATTTGAAAAAGGCTTTTAACCTTATTAATTATAAACACTTGTGTGTGTGTATTGATTCTACATCTACTGTATTGTGACCACTCTACGATGTGAATCATCTCTAGCTTATGAAATCCACTGAAGTCCAGGGAATTCTACTCTAGAGATCAATATGAAACTTATACAAGATACTCTAGGCCCTAAGTACTGTTTAATGATGTGGTAACATGAAGTAACTTTTATATATGTAGTAGTCCTGAAAATGCTAACAGAATAAAAGTACAGTAAAATGTAGGTAGATATTTATCTAAGTTTTTTTTGCTTGTGTTATTCCCAGCAATTTTTTTTTTATCTATCGCAGTTTCTCTGCACACACACGCACACATAGAATGTACATCAGTGTGAAGTTTTTGTCATTCCATTTAATCAAAATCAAATTTCATATCAGTTGCTATTAATATTTGTTTATCTTTTATTGTTTTATTGTCCAAATTTCACTTCCATATAGCAGTGTTGAAAAAATTAATGTATTATAGTTTCAATCGAGTCTTACTATCAAACATTAATCCACTGTGATCACACTTTGTTCCCACATAAAATGTAATTCTTGTGAATGAAGAATTTTATGATTATTAATACTTCATTCATGATTTAACATGAATTGCATTTCCTGAGCTAAGTTTTCTCCTAAGTAAATTGTAATTTAAACACTTACTGTTTTTTGTTCATTGAAATAATAATTGTAATTTTTTTTAGTTATTTATCTTATATAAATTCTTTATATTATCTTGTAAATGTATCCTAAGCAAACTGTAATATATGCATTTTATTAGTTACTGAAAGTGAAAGTATTTCTAAAGGACTCTGCTAATGTGATTTGATTGGCTGCTGTCAGAAAACTAAGTTATTCTGAGATAACGCATGCCTTCGCGTTGGGAACTGAACAACGATCACATGGGAATTTCGTTGTAAACTGAAAGAGCAGAGAAAAACAAGTTTGAGCGGGAAAAAGAGAGTGGATTTATGAGATAGAGGAAGAAGGAACCAGAAGGAAAATGGAGAGTGTGTTTGTAGGAAGGTCGTGAGATGTGATGTAACCTGGGATCGTACGACGTAACAAAGATTTGGAAACTTGTTCCAATTTTAATGAATCTTATTTCGAACTCATATTTATTTATAGTTTCCTGTCACCTTGTAAAGGAATTTACCCAAGTGAAGGGATAATAATATGATTGAGATTTATCATAAGATAAGTTATTATGAGCAAGAAAATACATTTTCCAGTCTTAACAAATAAATTATTGAACTCAGGGATACTATAAGTTTTGTGTTGCCTACAGTGGAAGATTATCGCATGCCTAGAAGTGTTCTAAGAGTTTTTCCATAATGTGCAAGCTATGATGATCATACTGGTAAGAATATCTATTCTATAACTAACGTGTGATAGTGTTGCTTGTGTTCAGAAAACTTGGTCAAATTTCGGGTTGCTGGAGCCAGCTAGTCAAGCTTGAATGAGTGATATTATAAAATCATTATCATTTCCTTGTGAAACTAATGTGAGAAACTTCATTGAAGAATTAATTCGTGTTTGAATGTGTTATCTCACAATGTATATGTAAATTCAAGATGAGCCTTTTAAGAACTATTTTAATCCTCTGATAAATATTGATGATGCCAGCTAAGTGTTTGATAAAATTGAAGTTTATGATTATTCTATGAGACTAAAAAGGAATTAATTTTTAAGTGTTTTGCTGAATATTGTTTTCAAGTGAAACTAAGTGTAGTTTCACTTGAAATCTTGACGGATGAGAATTGTGAAAGCCTTATAAGTTCTAGCAGTAAATGATGCACTCAGCTGAGTAGAATCTTAATACTTGATTGAATGTATAAATTATTTTCTAATTGTATTGATCTTAATAGAGGTCTTGTTTCTTATGTAAGAATAATTTTGTGAAAGAATTAAATATCTTGTTTAACTTGATTCTTGTGCTTGCCTAATTTCAGTTTCATTGTACCGCTCATTAAAATACGAATCTTGCGGGAAACCCTATGTATAAGTAAGAAAATTTCGGCTTGTAGTAAGTTCACGTTGCTGTTGTGCTATTTGATGCTTGATTCCTTGAAATAATTGTGTGATTTCAAACAGAGTGGCACAGTATAATAAAAATTTTCTTTATGTTTGAATGTGGGGTCAACCAACAACTAGCAAATATAAGGTTGAATGAAAGACAAAACCAACAAAATGGCGCAGTTGACAGGATTTTGATTCACTAATGATAATCGAGAAATAAGTTTTGCTGACATAATAGCCTACTAGGAAATAATTCCTAAAAACTTTAATAGTAAATTTAATTGAATCATGATGAGTTGGTTGAGAAACAATTAGGCAAGGAAAAGTAAATTTTAAATAGTTTTGACATTTATAATTGAATGAATTATAGAGTAACTGATAAACAGATATGACTCATGCATCTAGCACAGGAATGGAGGATAGTGAATTCTTCTGCACTGTACAACAAGTCTTTCTTCAGTTTTCAGGGGAAGAATCAGATGATGTATTATCCTTTTTTTTCCTTCGTTGAAAAGCTTAGAGAATTAGCAAACTGGGGCTGATTTTCATTTACTAATATTACTACGAAGTAAGTTGACTGGTAAGGCAATGATGTTTTTATATTCATTTCCAGTGCTTAAGAAACATAAGAATATCAGAAGTTTAAAGATGTCTTAATTTCACAGTTCTCTAGATTGAGAAGTATTGGACCCAACTTGTGGAAACTACAGAGGATCACACAAAAGGATAAAGAAAGTGTTACAGAGTTTTATAATCGCATGTTGACTCTTTCTAACAGTTTGAACGTGTCTAATGAAGATAAACCTCATTTGGATCGGGCTGTTTTCCAGCAGTTTCGCCAAGGTGTCAGACCAGAATTGAGAGGGACTGCCTACAAGAAGAAATTAACACCTTAGAACAGTGGTCGCCAAAGTGGTCGATATCGACCCCCAGGGGTCAATATAACATTGTTAGGGGTTGATAGAAAAATATAAGACATCATTGTACGGGTAATATTTAATATGGTTAACTTGGATTACCTCCATCCTGAATGACAATGATGCAATTAAGAGTGAATCATGGGAAAAGTGACATGAATAGGACCTGTAAGATGGAGCAAGGTCATGAAAATAGTTACGGAGGCCAATCAAGTAGGCCAAAATGACGTATTTACCAATAAACGGATGTCGGTGGTTCCTGCCTGGCCGGCGCGGCGGCAGCGAGATTGCAACACGTGCGCGGTTCTTATTTACTTATACTTACACATATTCAATCCCAGTCTTATTTTTTGCGCATCGACATACAAGTGAGCATTAATGTTCCAAAATTCATCAACATACATATAATTCAATTGTTATTCATTTACGAACTAAATTTCTCTATGTTGAAGAGTTGAGCAGGACTGGTAGTAATACCAATAGTTTATTAATACCAATATATTAATATCACTAGTAATACCAGTGATATTACTAGTGATAGTAATAGTAATATAATAATATATATTATATTATACATACAATAAACACTAACTATAAAATAAACAATCTAAAACTCACATAAGCATCTTTTTTGCTCTTGTCCTATTATAATTACATAATAGTAAAATAGAGGGGGTCGATAAAAAGTCAAGAAACTCTTGAAGGGGCGACGGTCAAAGAAGTTTGGTGACCCCCGCCTTAGAAGAATGTTTCAAAGTTGTCAAGGAAAAAGAACAAATGATAGGAGACTTTTGTCCCTTATCCAATGTAGGTCATGTGAGCATTATAAATAAGACTGATTATTCCTTAAACCAATCTGAAACTAAAAAAGAAAATAAAAGTGAAAAGGGAAAGAAGAAGAATAATGGAGAAAATTCCTTAAATGTTAATCATATAGCTGAGAGTGAAGAACTATCCAACAAGGACAGTTTAATGCAAGAAATAAAAACCTTAATTCACCATGAAGTAAAAAGATTACATCGACCAGTAATAGATCGTCTTGATGAAGTAATGAAGCAGCTGGTAGTTATTACTACAACCTTTCATGAAAACCACAACCCTACAGATGGAATCAACAAAATGGTGGAACAAGAAGTAAAAAAACAGAATCAACCTATATTAGTAAATCTCGACAAAAGTGGTGCATGGATTAGAAAGACTCGATCTACAGATGCCCATTACCTCTCAACCTCAAGCAAAGAAAGAGTATTTCTCCAACTATAAGGATCCTCCAAGATGCTTTCAATGCCACAGAACTGGACATATTGCTAGGAATTGTTTCGATGCTAAAGGAATATACTCAAACAATGGATGGGATTTGAATTTTGGACAGATTCCTCAAAAAGTACATAGTAATCTTGATAACTCTTTTAAGATGAATGAATCAATGATGAAAATCAGAGGGTATCAATGTAATATCTTACTAGATACAGGTTGCAATGCTTCAACTATCAGTAGAAGCTACTTCATGCATATAAAGCACAGAATGTGGAAAAATATTATTAAATTGAGGAGACCAGTGAGAATTACTACTCTCTCTGACTCTACTTTTATGGTGTATAAGAAAGCTCGTGAAGAATTTTTCTACCAAATTTTGGGTTATTTGTTTGGCAGGATCTACTAATTATTTCATCAACACTCAACTTGAGTTCTCACATCATTTTGGGAACTAACTTTATGAAAAATTATTGCTCGACTTTTCTAAGGGTGAGATATCTATAACGAACAGAAGAAGAAATATCTGCAGAAATAATACACCTACAAATACTGGATGGAGGCAACTAACAGAAAGGCATGGTAAGACGAATGTGATACAACCTACAATCAACTACTAATGAGTCAATTGAAGATTTCAATGACTCAAATTCTGATAAACCTAATCAACCTCAAGCTAAACCTACCACAGACTTCACATTACAAGAGCAAATATCTACACCTGAATTAGAAGTTGGCAAAACAGATCAATTGATAATTGGAATCAACTTTGCTAAAGCAATTACTGTATATTATCGCATATAATGCGATCCACGCATAATGCAAACTAGAAATTTTGTTTGAAAACTAGCCCTAAAATGCCATGTCCACATATAATGCGATCCGTTAATCTTGTTCCATAACATTATAAATAATATAATACGAATTAACGAAAGAAATATTTATTTTAAAACAAAATGTCAAAATCCTTTAAATTCTTCTTCATCTTTTGAGTCATCAAACATTTAATTTATAAATTCATCTGTAGGGATTGCGTCATCAGTGTAGCAGTTGTCGTCATCATATTCATGGTCTCCATTTTGTTGTGCATCATCATCGCTTTTGTATATGACATAATCTTCGGATCCATCCATTGAATTACTTATTCCACATTTAAGAAATGGGCACTGAATCATTTTAGATGGTATAGAATCCCATGTTCTTTAACCCAGCTGATGACTAGGGTGATCTATCCATTGAATTACTTATTCCACATTTAAGAAATGAGCATTGAATCATTTTAGCTGGTGAATAGGGTGATCTCAGGCTTCTAAAAATTCCCACCCATTGTCATCTTCACCAAACCAGATGACATCCATTCTCTCCATTTTTCACGTAAGTGATCTTTAAACGACTTATTCCAGCTGACATCAAACAACTGCAAAACGGAAGTTAAACCACCCGGTATGACTGCTAGGTCTGTACATAGGTCACTGGCTTTCTCTTTGCTTGCCTCTGTTAAATGTGCCCGGAACATATCCCAGATAGCATGCTTTGTTGATGAACAAGCTACCTGGACGTATGTTCCATACTTGATCCAGCCACAATTGTACACCTTCTTCATCCATCCAACCTTTCTGATTGGCGCAAACAATTACACCTGGTGGAAATTTCATGTGCTTCGGAATTTTCTTTCTTTTAAATATCACTATCGGCTTTAATTTGGTTCCGTCTGCCATGAATGCTAGAACAATGGTAAAATGCGTTTTTTCATGTCCTGTTGTTTTTATGAGGACACCCATTTTCACCAACTGAGTTTACTGTTCGATTCCCAGGCATATCAAAGTACATGGGCGTCTCATCCATTTTGCCAATTTGGGAAAGTTCGTATTTGTGACACTTTCGTAATTTTATGATAAATTTATGGAAGGACTCCACTTTTTCTTCAACCTGCTTTGGTAACTTCTGCACAATTTTTGTTCGGTGTCATACTGTTAATGCTTTGCATTCCATAAATCTGTTGCACCACCCAGGTGAAGCAAGAAAAGATGAAATACCTGATATGTCCTTGAATTTACCATTCTTGAGTTGTAGCGCTCGAAAACGAATTGCATTTCTTGTTACTATAATGCCATCTTGTTGCGTCAAAATCCATTCATTTAGCTCTTCTTCGAGTTCTGGAAAGGATGCTACATCTCCACGATGGGCATGTTTCATTTTGGGGATTTTTTCAAGACTGTATTTTTGCTTATGCCAAAGTCTAATATTATTCTCTGCTACACCAAATTCTCTCAGCAACACTCTTATTATGTTCTTCTGCAAACTGCACGACGTGCAATTTAAATCCTGCTTCAAAAGATGAACGTTTACGTTTCTGTTGGCTCATTTTCAGGATAGGTTTGTTTAACGAATAATATTTAAAATGAACTGTGGTTAAACCGACATACCTAGCTGTGCTCTATCTATCTCACTGTGCTCTATCATTAGCACTACTTACATTACTGGCTTTATGCACAGATACAATGCATGCTCCGTTGCTGAATGTGAGTGGGTCAAGTAGATTTGGTTGCACAGGCATTAGGTAGTATATATTGTGTGTGCAAGTCTAATAAGATGTTATATTTTTTAGGATCCGCATATGATGCGAACCCCTAACTTTAAGTAGTATTTTTTTACTATAATTTTTTTTTACTATAAATAAATTTTGCGATAATATACGGTAGTTTACATCCAAGATCTAATAAGGCAAGAAGAAAAAGGGAAGGAAAGGACAAGTCTGACACACTATCCTACTTGGAAGATTCTTTGGAGAATGTATGGGGAAGGAAAAATATATCCCATTTATGATCAAACTGGGTATATTTTGTTGTTTTTCCTCAAAAATTTCATATCAGTTGCTATTAATATTTGTTTATCCTTTTGTTTTATTGTCTAAATTTCACTTCCATATAGCAGTGCTGATAAAATTATTATAGTTTCAAATGAGTCTTTGAACCAAGTTATATTTAAGCACAGAATTTATTACACTTGTGATTTTTTAGTACTTTATAATCTTCAAATTTATATCCTTTTCATCTTCATATAAAATCATGCATCCTAATTATGTAAAAGAATTAACTTATAGCAAAATTTTTTCTTATTACTATTTTACCTCTGAATCTTACCTTTAAAATCCATTGTTTTTGAATTTTCTGTTGAGATCCTTCAACTATTTCTTTTAGGTTTTTGGAAGATTTTTTTTTTTCAGGAAGTAATTATTATCTGGTCAGCACCAAAAAGGAGTGTGTTTAAATTTACATTCAAGGATAGTTTAATACACTGATGTTCCCCATCTCCTTCCATTTTATTATTTCATTTAAATGTATGTTCAAATAAAGTCAGAGCTAGGGTACACATCCTGTCTAGCTCCTTGGTTTGTTTCTCTACAAGATGATAGATCAAAGTTCAACCATATCTGTATTTCATTATCTTCATATAATAGAATCAATAAATATGTGTTTCTAGATTGTACTCGCTTCTTTTTTCTATTACTAATTTTAAACAGAAAGCTGGATCTATGGATGAACATGCTTTTCTAAAAACATTCTCTTTCAGAATGAAGTCTTCAGAATATTTGTGTTTTTTTCACATCATTATTGAATAATTTTAATTTAACATGTTCAGTATCACTGGCACATTAAAGCATCAAAACGTTCATAAATTAATGGCAGTCTATGTTAAAATGCTCTCATCTATTTTACTTGTCGTTCTATCTTTGTAACTTACTGCATAGCAGTGAAAATGGCCATGACAAGAGGCCATAATCCTGCAAGTAATAAAAATTTATATAAGTTTTGATCTAGTTTGCATTACTTAAACATTTTTAAGTGATACTATCAATATCTTTCCAAATTACAAAAATGTTGAAATGTTATAAATCTGGAGAATGATATTAGCTGATTAATTAAGGTAACATGCAGAGGTATGTATCTATATATGATTAGCTGCTCAGAACTATTTGTACATATTTTTAATTGCTATCACTAATTGTTGCATTTCCTTTCAAACACCAATTCACATGGCAATAAGAAAAACTCCAATAAATTAACACCAAAAGAAAATTGTTATTTATAAGGTTTTGTGACATTTTTTGTTATTTAAAAAGGTTATTAATAGCATAAAATAGCAATCAAATAAAATTCCAAATTACTTACATGCTGTTCTATCATTTGGAAAACAATAACAGGTAAAGATGTATGAAATATGCCATCTCCATTTTGTTCTGGTTCAGAGTCTCGGTACCAATCCTAAAATAATAAACATTTCTTACAATAGTAAGAAAACAAGTTTTTTATTTTTTTTTTTTAAGATAATAATCATCACAGCCAAAAATAACAAATTTAGATGTACCAAATTTGAAGAAGTTTTCAACATTTATTGATTTATTGAGGATCTCATCAAATGGGAGCTAAATCCAATGAAATAATGAGAGCTAAATCAATGTGGATGTCATATTATTCATATACAAAATAATGTATTACCATATTATTAGAACACTCACTCTGAATAAGAGAGAGTTATAGCAAATTTTATTTTCTTTTATTGTGCTAGAAAGTAAATTATACCTGACAATGATGTATATTATTGTTTTTACTCTTCCCATTGTAGACCATCGTCCGCGCGGTTAGCCTAGTGGCTTTGCGCTTCGCAACCATATGCCTGGGGAAGGAGTGTCCTAGGTTCGATTCCCGTCGGAGACGTGAGGAGCTGAAGGATCTTCCTCAGCCATAGCCAAGTTAGCCGGTCTTGGGCGCGGGCAGTAGGGTTTTTCCCGCCAGTTTATCTGGCGTTTTTCATCCCGCAAGCAGGCAAACCGGCCCCGTGAACACACAGAGATACAGCCAAGAATACCTTGAGGCATAGGAGTGACCATTCTATCCTCGTATTTCGGTTACGAAATCCAAGCATGCTTGGAAGGTTGTGGGCCTTAAAGGCCTGTTAAAGCCAGTGGGATAGATTGTAGACCATCACTATATGTGTACAGATGTTCTGCAATATTCTTATTTAATGAATGTAAACTTAAATTTTCTGCTTCTAATTACCAGTTTCTTTTTCAGTACAAATATATTGAGAAAAAAACATGGATGTTTTTTAAACTTTACTTATATTCCTGAAAGTGTGAGATTTTACCAATTTTCAAGTAAACTGCAGTGGTTAAAACAGACAACAGTATCTTCTTTTGCTTCATTATTGAAGAAAAAAACTGGAAGTTATCTGGTGTTGGAGAATGTTTGAGTAAGAAGAACATGGTAACTAGAAAAACAGCAGACAGAAAGAGAGAGAGAGAGAGATGAAGAGAAATTTTTAGAACAGGTTAACAGAGATTTCTGTTTACACCAGCTTAAGTTTTTAGCTGTTTCATTACAAAGGTAACTAGAATAACATGTGAAAGAAATTAAGAGAACTCTGGAATTTGATATATATACACTTCATACAATGGATTAACTTGGCTACATGACACAAAGAAATTTATTGACCAGATGCCAAGAGATAATAAAATAGAAAAAATTATTTTTTATTTAAATCTGCAATTAGTTTCGTCTTCTTAGAAGACTTTATCGGGTGCATTACATGAAAAGAGAAGTACAAAAATAGACATTACAAGAAAACAACTATAATTCAACCTGCAAACATTATTATTATTGTTATTAAGGGAGACCTCCAGGAAGTCAAGAGGGTGCTAGTGGGCCAAGCGCTGTGGACGCGATTTGAAGAGCTCCTGATTCAGATAAGTTTTACTAGGAATAATTAAGTATATATGCGTAATTGTTTAAGTCAGAGCGGCTGTAAACATTGTAGGCTACCGAAATTATTAGTGTGGGGTTTTTTTCCTTGCCTAAACTAAATTACAAAATCGTTATTATTAGACCTAGTAACCTGCAGAGAAAAAAAAAATGGCGGCGGCATTGTCATTCCATGATTTTAATTTAGATTTCAGTCGTTTCGTTAAGTGTGAGGTCTGTTATATGTATTCCTTCGATTACATAAATGATTTGTGGATGTTTAGTGCGGGTAGAAGAAGGATGTGTGCGAAGTGTGACCTGAACGAGGAACTGATGAATGCGAATATGAAATTGATGACAGAAAGTGGTAGTACCAATTGTGTCGCGAGTGCATGTTTGAAAGAGAAGGATGGTGAGGAAGAGAGGCAAAAAAGTGTTAAAAAATCAGGAAAAAAGAAAAACAGCGATTTGACAACCATAATGGATGTTAAAAGGGACGAAAGTGAGGCGGAGAGAAACGAAATTGAGAGAATGAATGAAAGTAGAAATGGCGTGATGCAGAAATTGCAAGTAAAAAAAATCGAAAGCATAAATGATAGCAAAAAAAGAATGAATGATGGCGAAAGTTGGACGCATGTTGGAACGAAAGTACTGAACCAAAGAAAGATGAATGACAGTAAAAGTGAGAAGAATGATAGCAAAAGTTGGACGCATGTTAGTCCGAAAGTATGCAAACAAAGAAAGATGAATGAGAGGGAAAGTGAGAAGAGGGGGTCGAGAGTTAGAAAGTTAGAAAGAATTAATGATAGAGAGAATGTGTCGCGAGGTTCGGAAGGTGAATTGGATTGGATGAGGCAAAAAATGAAATGGATGCAGAATGAAATTAAGAGAATTCAGGTCAAAACTATTAAAATAAATCATGATGGCATGAAAGAGTTAACGAAAGATGAGCGACTGGCGTTGTATGGCGACTCCATTATTAAAGGTGTGCTAGAGGATAAAATGCACAAGGTATGTTTTCCCGGCGGTAAAATGAGTAGAGTGATTGAGGCATTGAATATGAGGCGGGAGCGAGCAAAAGAGTTAATTGTATTAATTGGTACAAATGATTTGAGAGAGAACAAAGAGCATGTCAAAATGAATGTCAGGAGACTGCTTGGAAAGATAAAAGAGAATAGCGTGATAGGAAGGGTAGTCAGTGTGTTGCCTAGGTATGATTGTGGTGAAATGAGGCAGAGAGCAAGGATTATGAATGATATTCTGGACGAAATGTGTGAGGAGATGGGAGAACGGTTTGTTAATGTGTCGAATGAGTTTGAGGGACGAAGTGAACTGTATGGGAGCGATGGACTGCATTTGAGTGGTTATGGTGTGAGTCGCTTGCAGAGAGTGCTGCTGGAAAGTAGAGAAGTGAATAGAGAGAATGAATCAGATCGAGAGGGGAGTGATGTGGAAGAGCAGGAGAAAGAGACAGGAGAGATTGAAGAAGTGGAAATGAATGGGGAAGTGAGTGGTATGAGTATAGAAAATGAGAGAATGGGTGTGCAAGAGGAGCAGGGAAATGGGGAGGCTCAGGGTGGACAGGGGTACACAGCGTGAGAAAGGTGGATGCTCCAAGAGAAGGTGAGAGCATGTGTAGGCAGGAAAGGAATGGGATGACCAGGGATCAAGATGAAACAGATGGAACTGCAAAGGGTTCTAAAATGAAGAAGCAGAAAGGGAAATGGCCCCAGTCCAGCATGGAGAGATCACATTGAGTGAGTGGTATCAGTGGAACTAGCTGTAGATCCAGAAATGAGTTGTTGTGTTTGTATACCAATGCTAGAAGTATAAGAAACAAGGCAGATGAAATGGTTGCACTAATTGCATCTGTGCAACCAGAGA
Source organism: Typopeltis vanoorti (assembly GCF_054136105.1). NCBI lineage: Eukaryota > Metazoa > Arthropoda > Arachnida > Uropygi > Thelyphonidae > Typopeltis > Typopeltis vanoorti. The sequence goes on along the minus strand of NC_143563.1, from coordinate 54,449,820 downwards.
TTGTCGTAATAAGTGAGACATGGTTAGATGAGGATGACATCCTGACAGGAATAGAGATGGAAAGGTATGATATGTTTCGTGAGGATAGAAGGAGTAAAAAGGGAGGGGGAGTGCTACTGATGATAGAGAAAGAGTTATGTCCATACAAGGTAGAGATGCAAGAGGGAAATAGGGCCAGTGGTTTTGAGGCAGTATGGTGTGAGATAGAGGTGAATAGAATCAAATACTTGGTGGGATGTTGTTATAGACCTGGTAATGTGGATGGTGGTGATAGTGAAATGTATAGTCAAATAAGCCAAGCAAATAAGAAAATGGTGATCATTATGGGTGATTTTAATTATTGCAATATAGACTGGAATGAAGAGATAGCAACTGGAAGTAAAGAAAATGAGTTTCTTGAGTTTTTGAGGGATAACTACCTCAGACAGTATGTAACAGAGGGCACACGAGGATTAAGGGTCTTGGATTTGGTCATCTCATCGGAGGATGTAATTATCAATGAAGTGTCATATCATCCACCAATTGGTGAAAGTGACCATGAGGTGATTACCTGGCTGGTTGCCAGCAGTGCAAGGACCCCTGTGAAAAAAGGGTATATGTGGAACTAAAAGGGGGGGGGGGGATTATGAAGAGCTCAGGAGACAGCTTGCAGGTGTAGCATGGAATGAGGAGTTAGCTGGAAAAGAGATCAATGCAGCTTTGGGAATTTTCAAAACTATTTAGTAGATGCAATGTCTAAATGTATACCATGGGTGAGAAGGTTAAATAAGGTAGGTGTGAGATGGATGAATAAAGAGATTAAGCATGCAATACAGAGAAAAAGTGCATTGTGGAGGCAGCATAAGCGAAGTGGAAGTAACCAATTTCATGAAGTCTACAAAGACCAAGCAAGGAGGGTGACTTGGTTGGTGACTTGCTTGGTTGGTTGGATTTTGCACCCCCATACACAACTTGCTGATAGGTATCAGCAAGTTGTGTATGGGGGTGCAATATCCATGAAAAGGAAAGTCACTAGTGGAGTGCCTTAGGGGTCTGTTTTAGGGCCATCACTATTTAACTTGTATATTAATGATATTGGCAAAGATTTGGATGAAGATATTCAGTTGTTTGCAGATGATGCAAAGTTGGGACGAACCATGATGAGTAGTGAAGATGTTGTGGCCTTGCAAGAAGACTTGAATAAATTGAGTGATTGGGCAAGCAAATGGGGATGTGAGTTCAATGTTGCAAAATGTAAGGTTTTAAAATTTGGAAAACAAAGATGGGATGCAGAATTTATGCTTGGTGAGAATGTATTGTTGGAAGTAGAGGAAATAAGAGATCTGGGGGTGATAGTGGATAAGGATCTAAAATTTAGGGGACACATCGCCAAAATTGTGAAGACAACACAAAGACTTCTGGGAATGATGCAGCAGACACTGACATATAGAAGTAGGGAGATTCTTGTTCCATTGTATAAGGCTTTGATTAGGCCCCACATGGACTACTGTGCCCAGATTTTGTCACCTGGTTTTCAGAAGGATGAAGAGATGTTAGAAAGGGTCCAAAGGCGACTGACTAAGGTAGTTTCTGACCTCTGGAATGTCGAGTATGAGGAAAGATTGAAAAGATGTAATTTGCAGAGTCTAGTGGAGAGAAGGAAGAGGGGAGATATGACAGAGAACTACAAGTTGGTAAGGGGTTGCTATAGGATCAATGGTGGAGAAGTTCTACAGAGAATAGTGAGAGATCAGGGGAGAACCAGAGGTCATCCCTGGAAACTGTATAAAGAGGGTGTGAGTAGGGGAGTGAGAGGCAGGTTTTTTTCGTGCAGAGTTGTGAGTGATTGGAATGCCTTGCCTGAGAGTGTGGTGTCTGCAAGGAGTTTGAATGTGTTTAAGACACGGTATGATGAGATGTGTGTGAGATAAAAGGACCTCCTAGATGAGTCTTTGACTCCATGAGGTCCTGTTTAATAAAAATAATAAAGTCAGGGACTCATCGAGGGAGACTATATACTACACGCACCAGCTATCATATTTATTCTTGAATTCATTCACACTGCTTGCACTCACAACATCCAATGGCAATTCATTCCAATCACACGCCACTCTATGAGAGAAAAATCTAGCCCTCACCCCCTTCTTAGCAGCATTCATTCTCAACTTCGAAGGATGCTCCTCTCGTCTTTTCCCCACCCTCAATAAATTGAAAACTTCTCTACTGAAATCTTGTATGACCCTTTCAGAAGTTTGTGTCAATCATATCACCCCTCTTTCTTCTGTTTGCTAGACAAAATGACTTCCTTATCTTTACAAGTCAAGGTTCATTTCAGCATTGCAATTATTCTCTGAGTTGTATTTACAATTTTTGCTATATGACCCTTGAACTTCAACTGCCTGTCTACTAATACTCCAAGATCCTTATCATGACCAGTTTCTTCTAGCATAATCCCACCAATATAACATGAAAATGAATATCTAATAACACCAAAGTGCATGACTTTACATTTATTAATATTGAACTGACAGACATTTTCACATGGCTGTCAGTTTCTGCCACAATTCCTGCCTATTCAAATCATTCTGTAAGTACCGCATATCTACTGCACTCCTGACTACCCTACCTATCCTAATTTGCTATATTGCTGACATTTGAAGGTGTTCTGGATGCCATAGTATTGTTGGGCATGTTCATGTGAGCATGATCTTGTACACCAAAGTTGGATAGCTAAAGATTAACAATCAGATAAGTTATAGCTAAGGTTATAGATATAACTTATCTGATTAGCCGGACTGAGGACAATTTCTGCTGATTCCACAATTCTTCTCTCCAGCTCATCATAGTACTTCAGAGACTAGATTCCCCACTTGATCATTCACACACTCACTCATTTCACGGGTGAGATGAGTGAGTGTATGAAAGACCAAACAAACTCACTGGCTTCCACCCTAATTGCTCAAGTTTTCTTGAATTTGTGCTTTGGCATGCTCAGCTCTCTCTAGACACCTAACAACAAAACCATTAAGATGCAGCCAATTAGCATTATACAAATCCTTCTTTCTCTCAAACACAGACCACCGATCCTACATCATTCTTTCTGCTCAACTTATGTATACATTCCTTAGCTACCGATAACCTTCACCTCATAGCATGGCAGAAAACTTGCAATCTTCATCCTATCACTCTTCATCCTTTCTTTTAGTGATGCATGGTGATCAGCATTCATTTTATATCATGATAAATACATTAATCACAAATTAATTATTTAGAAACTACATCAAGCTAAATTCTATTTATGATAACATGAGCAAACATTCTTTCTTATAGATAGTTCTCTTTCAGTAACAATGATGTCCTTTTTTTAGCATTACAATTGTTATTTTTGATTTAGGATCTTGGATTATCTATGGTGCTGTTTATAGTTACTCTTAGAGAGGAAGGTTCTGTGGGTCGAATATGTGCCTTCCATATGTTTGGGATTTTTAGACCATCATTATTGTTCAGATTGGGGATGGTTGATAATAATCTCATAGGCTTCCTTAAATTTGCGTTCATACCATGTTTGGGTGTGATATAAACAACTGGTGCTTTTCCAGTCAATTCTATGTAAGGTGTTCAGAGCATGATCAGAAAGGCCAGCTTCACCATAATTATTATATTTGATGTGTCGTTTATGTTCTTTTTGTCTGATCGGAATTGTGCGTCCTGTTTCTCCTACGTATGGTATATTGCAGGTGCAGTAAATACAGTATACTCCAGGGTGGGCTAGCAGTGGGAGTGGGTCTTTGGATGAGTTGAGTAAGCTTTTTAATTTTGAAGGAGGTTTAAAGGTGGCTTTGAGGTTGTATTTTTGTCGTATTCTGTTTATTTTATCTGATGTCCCTTTAATGTAAGGAATGGTTATAGTTTTATTGTAGTCTAGTTTATTTTTGTTTTATTAACACTATTAACAAAATTCTCTAAAAATTCTTGTAGAGAATTTTGTTAATAGTGTTTTGGCTGTAACCATTTTTTTAGAAAGGTATTGCTGATAACTTTAAATTCGTCTTTCAGTGCATGTTCATTGGAGCAGATCTTCAAAGCCCTGTTTTTTAGAGTATTAATGACACCTAGTTTTTGTGTTGGGTGGTGGTAGGAGTTTATACATATTATTTGCCAGTATGTGTCGGTTTCTGGTAAACAATGAAGGAAAGATTGCCAGAAGGAAGATGTGTGACAAGTGTATCTAAAAACGGAAGTGTCTTCTGTTTTTCAATCTCAATTGTGAACTGTATGTGTTTGTGTTGTTTGTTTAGGTGGCTAAGTAAAGTGTCTAGTGTCTGGCAGCCATGGAACCAGATCGCAAAAGCATCATCAGCATATCTAAGCCAGACTTTGGGTTTTAAAGCAGAAGAATCTAAAGCATGTTGCTCAAAATGTTCCATATAAAAGTTAGCAATGGGGGGGGGGATAATGGCGAGTCCATGGCTGTGCCTTCTTTTTGTAGTACAAAAGGAAGTGCCTTCTTTTTGTCATTCAAAATAACCAGAACATAATACACATGCAAAGAGCTCTGTGACATCTGGAGGGAATTCGTTCTGTAAAAGAAGGATTGTGTCATTGATTGGGACATTCGCAAAGAGGGCAGAGATGTCAAAACTGACTAATAAGTCATCTTTTTCTAATGTAATGTCTTTGATTATGTTTATGAAGTATTGTGTGTTTCTGATATAGGAGGGGGAATGACCTACCAACTCCTTGAGTGTTGCCGCTAATTTCTTGGCTAGGTGATAATTCGAGCTATCTATCCCTTCAACTACTGGTCAGAGTGGTGTGTTTTGTTTATGTATTTTCGGTAGCCCGTAAATTCTCGGGGAACGAGCATAGTGCAGAAGTAGTTTTTTGACCGTATCTTCGGGCCATGTAGTAATTGATTTAAGTAGTTTCTCTGTTTGTTTGTTTTTTATTCCATTGGTTGGGTTGTAGTTAACGAGTTGGTATGTATTATTGTCCGAGACTAGCAGAGTCATTTTTTCTAAATAAGTGGTTCGGTTTAGAATAACAGTGGCACTTCCTTTATCGGCTCTAGTTATTATAATGTATGATGTTTGGATTTGATTTTAATGATTTCGCCGCTGTTAATTTGTGTTTTGTTAAGTTGATTGTTATTGTTTTGTTAAATTTATATTTAAAATGTTGGCAGTTTCTAAATGTATTTTGTCTGCTATGTAAATAACATAGCAGACAAAATCATGGGATGAATCTTAAGCCTCTTTCAATATTACAAATAAAATCCAGTTTGTTTATTGATCTGGGTGTTACGACAAAATTTAGACCTTTGTTAAGTACCGAGAGTTCATCTTTGTTTAAGGCGTGGTTAAGGCATGTATATAATGTAACTCAGCTTGTACTGTATTTGTGTATATGCTTCAGACGATGATCTTAATATGAAGATCGAAATGTCGGGAAATTAAGTTATTTATAACACAGTTGTAAAGTTCATAATTTCTAAAATTATCACTCTTCCGTTTTGCCTCTTCTAACAACTCTTTTACATCCGCCCACATAGAATACTTCTTGCCTCTCAAATCATTTCTCTTTAACTTGTTTTTCTTGTTTGTTCAGTCTTTTATTATTATTATTCCTTCGGATACCTGCTTCTCTCTCTTTTCGGCCCTGCTGATCTCTTGCACTTCTGCAAGAGATCAGATGTCGCGAGATTCGGAAGTTGAATTGGATTGGATGAGGCAAGAAATGAAATGAATGTGGAATGAAATTAAGAGAATTCAGGTCAAAACTATTAAAATAAATCATGATGGCATGAAAGATGAGCGACTGGCGTTGTATGGCGACTCCATTATTAAAGGTGTGCTAGAGGATAAAATGCACAAGGTATGTTTTCCAGGCGGTAAAACGAGTAGAGTGATTGAGGCATTGAATATGAGGCAGGAGCGAGCAAAAGAGTTAATTGTATTAATTGGTACAAATGATATGAGAGAGAACAAAGAGCATGTCAGAATAAATGTCAGGAGGCTGCTTGGAAAGATAAAAGAGAATAGTGTGACAGGAAGGGTAGTCAGTGTGTTGCCTAGGTATGATTGTGGTGAAATGAGGTGAGGAGCAAGGATTATGAATGATATTCTGGCTGAAATGTGTGAGGAAATGGGAGTACAGTTTGTTAATGTGTGGAATGAGTTTGAGGAATGAAGTGAGCTGTATGGGAGCGATGGACTGCATTTGAGTGGTTATGGTGTGAGTCGCTTGCAGAGCCTGCTGCTGGAAGGTAGAGAAGTGAATAGAGAGAATGAATCAGATCAAGAGGGGGGAGTGATGTGGAAGAGCAGGAAAGTAAGACAGGAGAGATTGAAGAAGTGGAAATGAATGGAGAAGTGAGTGGTACGAGTATAGAAAATGAGAGAATGGGTTTGCAAGAGGAGCAATGAAAGGGGGAGGCTGGAATTGAAAAGGGTTCTAAAATGAAGAAGAAAAAAGGAAAATGGCCCCAGTCTAGCATGGAGAGATCACATCGAGTGAGTGGTATCAGTGGAACTAGCTGTAGATCCAGAAATGAGCTGTTGTGTTTGTATACCAATGCTAGAAGTATAAGAAACAAGGCAGATGAAATAGTTGCACTAATTGCGTCTGTTCACCAAAAGATTGTCAGAATAAGTGAGACATGGTTAGATGAGGACGACATCCTGACAGGAATAGAGATGGAAGGGTATTATATGTTTCGTGAGGATAGAAGGGGTAAAAAGGGAGGAGGGATTGCTATTGATGATAGAGAGAGAGAGAGAGAGAGAGAGAGTTATGTACATACAAAGTAGAGATGCAAGAGGGAAATAGTGCCAGTGGTTTTGAGGCAGTATGGTGTGAGATAGAGGTGAATAGAATGAAATACTTGGTGGGATGTTGTTATAGACCTGGTAATGTGGATGGTGGTGATAATGAAATGTATAGTCAAATAAGCCAAGCAAATAAGAAAAGGGTGATCATTAGGGGTGATTTTAATTATGGAAATATAGATTGGAATGATGAGATAGCAACTGGAAGTAAAAAAAAATGAGTTTCTTGAGTTTTTGAGGTATAACTACCTCAGACAGTATGCAACGGAGGGCACACGAGGATTAACGGTCTTGGATTTGGTCATCTCATCAGAGGATGTAATTATAAATGAGGTGTCAAATCATCCACCAATTGGTGAGACTGACCGAGGTGATTACCTGGGTGGTTGCCAACAGTGCAAGGAAAAGGGTATATGTGGGGAAAAATTCCACATATATCCTGTGAGGAAAAGGGTATATGTGGAACTACAAGGGGGGGGGGGGTTGATTATGAAGAGCTCAGAAGACAGCTTGCAGGTGTAGTGTGGAATGAAGAGTTAGCTGGAAAAGAGATCAATGCAGCTTTGGGGATTTTTAAAAACTATCAATGTCATGATTTAGATGCAATGTCTAAATGTATTCCAAGGGTGAGAAGGTTAAATAAGGTAGGTGTGAGATGGATGAATAAAGAGAATAAGCATGCAATATAGAGAAAAAGGGCATTGTGGAGGCAGCATAAGAGAAGTGGAAATAACCAATTTCATGAGGTCTACAAAGACCAAGCAAGGAGGGTGACTTGGTCGGTGAGAGTAGCTAACGAGAGGTATGAACAACAGTTAGCTAATGAAGCCAAAAAGAATCTTAGGGAGTTCTTTCGATATGTAGCCAGCAAAAGAAAGAATGATTATGGAAGGATGACATTGATTGGAGAAAATGGTATAAAGACAGCTGTTGCAGAATGTGTGGTGGAGATAATTAATGAGCAGTTCATAAAGATCTTTCAATCTTGTGAATGTGACTTCAATGAGAGATTGAGAGCAGTTGATGATGATGAGGAGAGACTGACTGTAAGTGAGCAAGAGGTGTTTGGGGAGTTCAGTAAACTAAATGTAAATAAGGCTATGGGACTTGATAATATATCACTGTGTATTCTGAAGGAATGTGCCAGAGAGTTGACACCTGCCTTGACATATTTTTTTAATACGAGTCTTGCACTTGGTCAAGTTTCTAAAGAGTGGAAGGAGGGCAAGATTATGCCACTTCATAAAGGAGGTGATCGAACTCAAGCATCAAACTATAGGCCTATCTCTGTGTCAGGTGTTGTGGTTAAGTTGTTGGAGAAGCTTGTGAGAACTAGGATCCAGAGTTGGGTTGACAACAATGGTATAATCTTTGATGGACAGCATGGATTTGCTAAAGGGAGGTCATGTTTTAGTAATCTACTTACTTATTACAATAAAGTGACTGCTTCCTTGGACAGAGGAGAAGGATACAAAGTAATATACTTGGATTTCGCAAAAGCTTTTGATAGAGTACCTCATAAGTTGACAGTCAAACTAGAGCAGATGGGGTTGGATATTAGATTAGTGCATTAGATTGGAGATTGGCTATCTGATAGGTATCAACAAGTTGTGCATAGGGGTGCGATATCCAGGAAAAGGAAAGTCACTAGTGGAGTGCCTCGGGTGTCTGTTTTAGGGCCATTAGTATTTAACTTGTGTATTAATGATATTGGCAAAGATTTGGATGGAGATATTCAGTTGTTTGCAGATGATGAAAGTTGGGACGAACCATAAAGAGTAGTGAAGATGTTGTGGCCTTGCAGAAGACGTGAATAAATTGAGTGATTGGGCACGGAAATGGGGATGTAAGTTCAATGTTGCAAAATGTAAGGTTTTAAAATTTGGAAAACAAAGATGGGATGCAGAGATTATGCTTGGTGAGAATATATTGCTGGAGGTAGAGTAAATAAGAGATCTGGGGGTGAGAGTGGATAAGGATTTAAAATTTAGGGGACACATCGCCAAAATTGTGAAGACAACAAAAGGCTTCTGGGAATGATGCGAAGGACACTGACGTGTAGAGGTAGAGAGATTCTTGTTCCATTGTATAAGGCTTTGATTAGGCCACACATGGATTATTGTGCCCAGATTTGGTCACCGGGTTTTCAGAAGGATGAAGAGATGTTGGAAAGGCGACTGACTAAGGTAGTTTCTGACCTCTGGAATGTCAAGTATGAGGAAAGATTGAGAAGATGTAATTTGCAGAGTCTGGTGGACAGGAGGAAGAGGGGAGATATGATAGAGATCTACAAGTTGATAAGGGGTTGTTATAAGATCAATGGTGGAAAAGTTCTACAGAGAATAATGGGAGATCAGGGGAGAACCAGAGGTCATCCCTGGAAACTGTATAAAGAGTGTTTGTTTGTGTTTAAGACATGGTATGATGAGATGTGTGTGTGTGTGTGATAAAAGGACCTCCCAGATGAGTCTTTGACTCCATGAGGTCTTGGGGTAATAATAATAATATATACAGAGGAAATAATTTTTTTTCAGATTACATAGTAATTTCGTTTAGAAATACTAACAAAATGAGAAAGTAAATAAATAATAAAAAAGAAGGAACAAACATACAAAGCACATCTATTACAACAAGAAGAAAGCATTAAAATGCTATATCAATCATGAATAACAGATTATATAAAAGAAGCCAAAATCAATGAAGATATAGGAGAAAAATGAAAAAAAAATTCATAAAGCAGCCTCTGAAATACTTGAAAGAAAAACATGTCAAATTTCGAACACAGATATAGAAAATGCAATAAAAGAAAAAAAAAATGACATACAAATCATTCCTTCAAAAACAAAGGAAACAGAAGAAATATAAAAAAACAAAAGAAATATAGCTAAAACCATAGTACAGAAAGCTCACCAATATTCTTGGAACAGATTTAGTAATAAAATAGAAGACATACATGGAAGACAACACATAGCTTATAAATATTAAGGAAACTAAACAATGAAGAAAGACATACGGCACAAATCAACATTATACAAGAGAAACAATAGAGAGAAACATTATAAGAATTTATAATGTGACCCAAATTTAATAAGAGAAAATAACAATGAAGAAATTAGTACTAATATAGAACCAATTAGATTAGAAGAACTAAAAGAAGATAAAAATATTAAAAATTAGAAAATCAACTAGATTAGATGGCATAAATACAGATCTTTGGAAATATGGAGGAGAATATTTATATTGTAGATTCCTAAAATTAATAAATAACTGTTGGAAGAAAGTGAGATTCCATCAGGTTGGTCAAAAGCTAAGGTCATATATATTTAAGAAAGAGGACAGAGATGATTGTGGAAATTACAGAGGAATAAGTTTATTAAATACAGGTTACAAAATTTACAGTAAAATCCTGAATAAAAGTCTTAGAAATATTGCAACCAATCTGCTCTCAGAAGAACAAACTAGTTTCAGACATGAAAGATTGTGTATAGACAATATATGTTAAAATAAATTATTGAAAAAAAAAAGATAAGAATTTAATTTCGAGACTCATCTAGCCTTTATAAGATTATGAGATTAGATTATGAGAAAGCTTTTTATAAAATACACAGAGAAAAATTATGCAATATAATGAAAAAACAAGAGGATATCCATCACATTCAGTACAAGATATACAAAGTTTATATAAAGATACAAAAATACAGTTAGGTAATAAATTAACAGAAGAGAATGAAATTAATCAAGGTATTGGACAGGGATGGAGCTTATCTTCAACTCTATTGGGGAAAAAAAAAAATATATATATATATATATATAGAGAGAGAGAGATCAGATTATTAAAATATGGAAAACAACAATAAAACAAGATATCTGGTTAACCAGAACTGTTATCTGTGCAGTGCTGTACAGATGGTCAGATTACATTACAAGACAATGAAGATGTCTTGTAATGTAATTATCTTCAAAACTCAGTTTATGTAACTTCAAAAATCAGTTTATGAATTAAACGAAATAAGCCAACAATACAATTTAAAAATTTCACAAAAGAAAACAAGTCACACAGCATTTAAAGGTCAAGATCATGTTAGATCAAAAATTATATTTATAGTCAAAAAAAAGTATATTTATAGCAAATAGAAAATAAAATAAAATAATAGAACAGGTTACACAGTTTAATTATTTAGGCTGTATAATATATTTAAAAGATGTAGATGAAAAAATAAAAAGAAATTTCAGAAAATCCGTGGAACAATTAGGACACTGAATAAAAACAACAACAAAAAAAAAAAGACGAGCAACTCAACTAAATTTTGCAAAGTAATGGCCACTCCCACTCTATCGTATGGTTCAGAAACACGAACTGTTAAAAAGTAAGAAGTAAAATACAAGCTACAGAAATGAGATTTTTAAGAGCAATTAAAGGATGCACAAAACTGGACCATACAAAAAAATGAACGCATCAGAAGAGATATTTACAACTTAAATGAAAAGATCAAGGAGTATAGAGAGAAATGGAAAGAGCATCTATTTATGCAAATATAAAGATATTGGATACCAAAAGATGTGGATAGATATAGACCACAGGGAATCAGCTGCAAGATGGAAAGACTAGTGAAGCCAGACAGGCATATGCCTAATCCTTGAAGAGAAGAAAAAGAGAACAATAATAAAATAATGAACAGTTTATAATTCGTGGCAAAACACAGAAAAAGAAAGGAAATGAAAAAGAAAAAGACAGCAAACAATGATGTTGTAAATGAACTTTTAGCCCACCCATAAAAACTGCACATTGGTTAATTCATGGCAGCATTATGACACAAAACACCATGTGAGCAAATGCAGCATCGTACAAATGGGTACTGGTCATAATTGAAAAATCATCATATGACCAGATCGTGACATGGATCCTTACTGTATATCCTTAATGGGTGTACTGGATATTATGATGGTCCAATACCATTAAAATTTCAATCCTCTCCCATTGCCCCATGCAGCAAGACAACATAAATTTGCTATTCGTTGAGAATGGCTATACTTCATGTGATAAGAGAAAAAAAGCTATTTAAGGCCTAAAAAAATTCCTCAAACATCTTCTGAATGGGTATTATGACTTTGTTTCAGATTTATTTCAAGTTTATCAGCAGTTATAACAAAGAAGGGTCTGAGAGTGAAACTTACAATAATGGCAAAAACTCATTACTTGGATGGCTGCAATGTTGTAATAAACACCTGCAACACAGAAAACTAAAATCAGCAGTTTCCAAAAGGGATTTTCATTTTTAGAGACTTCATTTGCATAGATGCTTGTCATTCCAGAATTAATTGAGTTTTCTATATATATATCCATTAACATATTTGCAAAATACCTTGATATCAGATGCCAGCGTATTCTTCATCCAGTCTTGGTAATTATTTCGTAATGTATTCAGATATCTGTTAAGAAATTAAAGGTAAATATCACATATGCTTATATATATATATATATATATATATATATATATATATATATAAGAGGGGAGAGAGAGAGAGCATGAAACTGAGGTCAGTCATAGGCAATGTGCTCAATCAGTATTAATCACTGTGCATATTTAAATTAAGTCAGACATGTAAATTGGACAAAGTGCAATATTGCATCATTCAGCAATTCTCAAAACAAAAGTATCTTTAAATTTCAGTAAGCAGTCCATACAACAATTTTGGTGAGAGATGAATTTCACTGCTTCATGTGAGACCACTGTGCTATTACTAGAGGCTTGAAAAATTCAATGTTTTTTCTCTAGGGACCATAAAAACAAATCAAATAAATAATCTTAGTTCATCCATGCTACTAATGTACTATAGGTTTACAACTTTTTATGGTTGGGATTCAAACAAAAATATCTACCCTCTTTCTATTGATTATCCACTCATCTTATAACTGATTTAAAAATTTTTTTTTTTTTTTTTGATAGTTGAACTTGCACTATATAAGCCTTATTTTGCACTTTGTTCTACTGGATCTTTGAGTTTGTTTGTGTTTATGATAGGATATCCATTTGATGCCATACTGGTGGGGGCCCCTAAAAGCTCTCTCAAAATGCTTGCTCAATACAAAGGAGAGTAATTAGACTTATTAATGACCCATATCTTACCAACTCTCTCCTCTCACTTTTGCACAGACGTTTGGTTTCTGCAGTATGGATATTCTACAAATATTTCCATGGCAAATGCTCATCTGAAATAACATCAATAATTCCTCCACTCAGTACTAAACTCATTGGAACACATGCAGCTGCTGCTCAACATCTCTTCAAAGTACACCTAGAAACAAACAGAACAAGTTTCTTTTCCTCCTCCTTCATCCCTGCAACTGCTGCACTATGGAACAGTCTCCCACCTACTGTATTTCCCAAGGAATACAATTTATAGTCATTTAAATCAAATGTAAACAAGTTTCTCCTTTTCCAACCCACTACCCATACATGGTACTAATGTACTATAGGTTGATCAACCAACCTCTTGTGTATGGACACAACATAAATAAAATGCTTGACTCATAAATAATACTATCTTACCAAGTCACTGGACACAGGTTAGCATTATTATTTTTTTTAAAATACTAATCCATATATAAGAGGGGTTACAAAACCTATAGCACAATGGCATCATGTTTGGGCAAATGGTTAAGAAGAAACAAGAACCTGTAATGTACTTCTTGAACAGCCAAAGATTGTATTCCTTAGTGAAATACAGTGAAGAAGGTTGGTCAATAGAACAAGTAGATGGAATGAAAGAAAGGTTGGTTCAGTAAGACTGCCACTAAACTATGTATGGATATCAACCAGAAGCAGCCGCTCATGTTTTTACAAGATTAAAGAAATGTAGAGGAAAGATGATATTCAATTCAACAGAATAGCATTGATGAAAATAACTACTGAAAGCATAAGGTAGAGCCAGAACAACTATTCTTATAGTTGTTCTGGCTCTACCTTATGCTTTCAGTAGTTATTTTCATCTCTCTCGCTCTCACATACTGAAGTCAGTATGTGAGAGCGAGAGAGATGAGGCCATCTATTAAATGAATAGTATCTAGCATTTTTACCCATCTTCTGGGTAGCACCAAACAGTTTTTAGGGAAGTTGGATTTTACACTGTTGTGAGAGGTTTGTTTATTTAAAATTATTGTAAAACAGTGTGACTTATCTGTTTAAATGTTTTTTTTTCCTTCTTCTTAGAAAATTTCATGTTTTAGAGTACATTACTACTGATTTTCATGTTCTTATTGTATTTGCTATATTTCATGTAGCAGTACCATAAAATGGTGCCAAAAATGCACAAGAATAAATATGAATAGTAAGTTGAAAACAATAAGACTTTCCCCAATGAAGAGAAATATGCAGATATTGAAGATGAATCAACTTTTGAAATCTCAAGATTAAAACAACTTATTAAATATCTGATGCATCAATTAAATAAAGTTGAGAGGTGTTTAAAGGAGCATATGAAAGAAAAGAAAGCTGAATGGCAAAATGAGAAACACCAATGCACTGAAGCGAGTAAGACATTAAGAAATTATATTATTATTATTTATATGGGCACTCCATTGAGCAAAAGACTCATTGCAGGAGACTCACTCTATCCATTAACACAATAGATATCATACATCTCCTTAAACTTATTCACTGTTGGGATGCTCAAACCATCTCTGGCAATCCATTCCACTCATTCACCACATTCCAAGAAAAGAACCTAGTCTGCACATCCTCTAACCACACTCAGTTTCCAAGTGTGACCCCTTGTTTTCCTCCTACTCCCTATGTGTTGAAAAAATTTCTTCTGTATCAATCTTATAGTATCCCTTTAGTAACTTATAACTTTCAATCATATATATTGCCCTCCCTCTCTAGTTTTGCATCATTGGCAAACAACTGAATATTCCCTTTCAAATCTTCTGCTATATCATTAATACACAAATTAAAAAACAGTGGTCCTAGTGCAAAGCCCTGGAGCATGGCACTCCACTAGTTGTCATCATTCACCTTGATTCTACCCAGTGGCATAGCTAGAGCTGTTGCCATCCCTCTCAGTGCACACCAAAATACTACAAAAAGTCAAAACGACGTATAGGGAAATAAATTAAAACAGTATGTTTATTTTTGAAGTAAAACTTTAATTTCAACATTCTAAAATATTATTTTTCTTCCTTTTCTGTTAGCAGAATTGTCGATGACATTGGCGATGCCTATTTCATAGTAATGTAGGTAATTAATCAAATTTTATTTAGAAAAACTCCTCTCACAACTAGCAACACTTACAGCAATTGTGAGGAAAATTCGCAGTAGTATTGCAATATTTGGAGCTGAGTTCTTGAGACTGTATTTTAGAATTAACTGCAAAAGTTCAAAAAGGTTCAAAGTGTGCCCGGGCAGACTGCCACCTCTCCCCCTTAGCTACACCACTGATTCCACCCCACTACACACTGCCCTTTTTTTATTTTTTTTTACTAAATAATTTAAGGAAATTGCAACGTCAACTAGGATATACATCAAAATAAATTTTAATATACTTCAATATTTCTGCAGCGTCACGTTGCCATTTTCAAGAAACTTAAGAACAAGACACATGCACGAAGCACAACAAACAGTAAGTGAGGACGAAGCACGAAGCCATTATTTCTCCTAAAGTCCTGATGGTGCCCCCCCCCCCCCTAGCGGGCAATATTGGTATTCTTGAGCGATCAGGCTGAAGGTCTTCTGATGTAGGTTTCCCAAATTTGAGACAGTCTCATGCAGCCAAATTTGTTGAGGTTTGGATCATTTCTTAGGGCTGAAGCTGATTCAATGAAAAGTCTTTCATATTTGTATTTACTATGGTGTATTATCGTGGCTTTTCTCCACCGTATTCTATGGCAGGTATCCAGCGCATGGTCAGCAAGACCAGAGTGGTTGTATTGGTGAAACCGGATGTAGTCCTTGTGTTCTGTAATTCTGATATTTGCTGTCCTGCCTGTCTGGCCAAAGTAGGACAACTTACAGCTGCAAGGAACCTGGTATACACCAGGTAGGTCTAGGGGAGGAGGTTGGTCTTTAGTAGAGCGGGTAAGGGATGCCAATTTTTTATGTTCCGTAACAAGAAGTTAAGTCATGTTTTTTTAGGATTTTTGTAATTTTTTCCGAGGTGCCTCGGATATAGGGTATGGTGATGGATTTAGAGTAATCCTTGTTGTGAGGGGGAGTTGCGGTTTACTGGTTACAATATTTTTTGGATTTTTTTTTTTTTGGGTGGGGGGGGGGAGGTAGCCATTGGCTGAGAAAGTGTTGAGAATGTGGTTTAGTTCTGTGGTTAGGACATTGTCATTTGAACGGATAAGTTTAGCCCTGTTGTGTAGTGTCTTAATGACTCCATATTGTTACGAGGAGGGGTGGTGGGATTGTTGGTGAATGTATCTGCCTGTATGGGTGGGTTTTCTATAGACTGAGAAAACCAAGGTTGCATCAGGCTGGCGGGTGACTAGTGTGTCTAAGAAAGGAAGGCAGTTTTTTTTCCTTCTTCCAGGGTGAATTTGATTATGGGGTGTTGGTTGTTTAAGTGTGTTAGGAAGGAGAGGAGTGCATCGGAGCCATGTGGCCAAATAGCAAACACATCATCAACATAGCGAAGCCAAATGGTAGGTTTTTGTGGGGCAGAGTTTAAGGCTTTCTCTTCAAAAGTCTCCATATAAAAGTTGGCCAAGGGTGGGGAGAGTGGAGAACCAATGGCTGTCCCCTCTATCTGTTTGTAGAATTTTCCTTGCCAAACAAAATAGCCTGAGTTCATTGTGAACTGAAATAGGGCTGTGGTATCGGGAGGAAATTTAGCTTGGATTAGCTCTAAGGATTCTTTGAGTGGGACATTTGTGAATAAGGAGGAAACATCAAAACTGACCATTATGTCAGTGTGTTTGAGTGTAAGGTTTTCTATGCTGGCTTTGAAGTGGGCTGAGTTTTTTATGTGTGAAGGTGTGTTGCCAGATAGTGTGAGAGCTTTGGCCAAATGTTTAGCTAGTTTGTATGTGGGAGAATCAATGCCATCCACTATGGGACGTAATGGCACATTTTCCTTATGTATTTTTGGGAGTCCATAAATACGGGGGAGACACTCTGATGTCAATCTGTCAGCCCCCCCCCCCCATCCATACCACCAATCTTATATCCATTTTCATTTGCTCAACTTATGTAATAGTTTTCCATGTAGTATTCTGTCAAATGTCTTTGTAAAGTTCAGCAGTATCATGGTGTAGCCATTTCCTTTATCCAATTCTGCTGTCACATTATTATAAAATGTGAATAAATTACTGAAGCAGGACCTACCTTTTACAAATGATGCTGCCTCCTATAAAGTATCATATTCCTATCCACAATTTTCTGAATTTTACTTTTAACCAACTTTTCCAATACTTTAACCTCCAAAGATACTAATTGGTTTGTAATTTGCTACTTGTCTTAGAGTCACCTTTATGTAATGGAACCTTGCCAGAGATGAGACCAAGATTAAACAACTTCTTCAGAGGCACTGCAAGTTCACTTGCACATTCTTGTAGCACACGAGAATGCAGACAAACCATTCAGGCCGTGATGCATTCACATTGATATTTTTCAATATACTGAATGCCTCCAGTTCATCTTCCTCAATGCTCACATCAGTCTCTGTCATTTCAGTAACTGCAAAGTCAGCACCTCTATGACATACACTTGCAAAGTGATCACTTAGTAACTTAACTATTTCTTCTGCTTCTATCCCTTTCCTACCATCGGCACTGAGTAAAGTTATCTTTCCAGAATCATCCTTTCTCTTACTTGCTACATAGTGAAAAAAACTCTTTTGGATTTACTTTGGACTGCTTAGCTAATTTTCTCTGAAAATCTGATACAGCCTTCTGTACCACACTAGTTACCCTTCTTACTTGTGCTTTATACTGCTCATGAGTACTGATCACCTTGTAGTTTATATTCCTTCCAGAATGCTTTATTTTTTTTTGCAGCTCCTGCTTTATATTGCTAGTCATCCACTTAATTCCTACTCAGTTTATCCTCCTGATACTGCCTCACTCCAACAATCCTCGACCACATTCCATGCACTAATGACATTTACTGCATGTAGTTTCTTATGCCATGATACTGTTCCAAGTTGCCTCCTAAATTTGTCAAATTGCAAGCTTTCTGGTTCCAGATAAACTCTTTCTTCACTGAAATTTCTGTATGTTCAGCAACCTCCTAGGACAAGACTACATGGTCACTTGCCCTGTTCAGAGATAGAGTTGCTACTGCAGTTATAGATAGATCTTCTGATGCTATTACCAGATCCAACATTCAAATCCCTGATCCCTTCCATCAGATGCTGTTTCAGGCAATTATCCCTTAGTAACTGAATAAATTCCATTTCCATTTTGCCATTATACTCTTTCCTCCTTCAATTTATATTATCATAGTTGAAGTCAGAAGGCAAAGTCTGATTGTCACCTCCTTGTGGTGCCCTCTGGATAATCTAACATCAGCAGCATTTCTTTTTTCCCGTCATGGAGATAAATGTTTAGTAATTTATAACTATGCGACCATGTACGGGGCAGCATGACATGACTCTTGATTTGGAAATAATGTCAGAGTTGAGAAATGAGCAAATCATTTCACCTATTCCAAGAAATATCAATATAATCCAATGTAATTTAAATGGTATCGTTACTCCAGCAAGCAAAGAAAAACTAAATGAACTATTACTACTAGCTGACAAACATGATGCTGATATTATTTGCATCCAGGAAACCAAACTTTGACAAACCAGCAGACTAAATAATAAAAACTATGGCATCATACGACAAGATAGGCCTACTGACCAAAATGGAGGAGATTATTATTAGGCCTACTGACCAAAATTTTCAGATTAGTGTCAGAAGCCCTCCAGCTTCTGACACTAATCTGAAACTTGTCATATAAAGTTGTTGAACTAGAGACACATTAGCAGAAGGAACTGAAATACAAGGAATCCAAATACTGGAGCCAAGTAAAAGGCCATTAAACATATTCAATTGTTATCATCCTCTTAAAAACCTGGACCAAATCTTTCCAGCCTATCCCATCTCATTGAAGAAAACTTCATTATCTTAGGAGACATGAATAGCAAACACCTGTTATGGGGTTCTGAGGAAATAAACTCAAGAGGAGAAAAACCTGAGTAATTTCTTAGATGAAACAGGACTAATAACTCTCAACAGTGGAGAACCCACTTATCTGTCTCATTCTTATGGTACAAAAAAAAAAAAAAAAAAGCCTTAGATATTACTGCGGTGTCTCCAGATCTTCATGACAAAGCTATTTGGTTTGTTTTAGAACCAGTAGGAAGCAACAATACCCCAATATTAACTAACCCTGAACCAAAATGATCAAACCCACCCAAAAAAGAAAATATCATTGGAACTTCCAAAAGACAAATTGGGAGAAATACAAGTATGAAGTAAACAAAATGCTGAACGATCACACATACCATGATGACCTGGACAAAGACTACATAACTTGGAAGATACTATCCTAAAGGGAGGAGAAAAGTTATTTCTAACTACACAAAGGTTCACCAGGAATTTGCCAGCAAAATAACTAAAAGAAATTAACTATTTAACATCTTAAAAATTGGAAGCTCTCCAGAAACCAGGATTGAGTACAACAAGATAAATGCTGAAATTAAACAAAAAAATTATATATTACAAAGAACTAGGTGGCAAAAATTTTGTCACAACTTAAATCCAAACACTTCAGATACTAAACTTTGGAAACTGGCTGCTAATTTACAAAGAGACCTACCAAAGGCAAGTGAGACTAACATGCTAAAAGACCCAGATGGAAATATCAAAATTGCAGACAGGGAGATCACAAATATCTTGGCCTTTCATTTTCAAAATATAAGCAAACTAGAGATGAATACTAGCAAAGACTATCAAATTCCCTAAAATATAATAACAAATTATTCTGGGACCTATTTACAATCTCTGAATTGAGAGATGCCTTAGAGAGACAATATATAAATAAATCATGTGACCAGATAACATACAGGTAATTATGATCAAGCATCTTCTTCCCCTAGCCTTAGACTGGCTACTTCAAATATACAACAACAGCCTAAAACAAGGAAAAGCTCCAAAAAGCTGGAAAACAGCAATCATACCAATTTTGAAGCTATAGACCAATTTCACTGACTTCAATTCCAGGCAAATTGATGGAAAAAATGATATTCCAACGTTTGAATTACTATCTAAAAAAAAGCAATATACTACCACATTTTCAGGCTGCCTTCCGAAGAAATCACTCAATAACTGATCAACTTTTCTACTTAACCCAGTCAATTCACGATAACTTCCAGAATAAACCTACCAAATTACCAGTGCAGCTTTTATAGATTTTAGCAATACCTTTGACAAGGTGTGGAGGCAGAAACTCTTTTCCAAACTTTGCCATATTGGAATAGAAGGGAAAATTCTAAACTGGATTTATGACTTTCTAAGAAACAGAACAATTCAAGTTAGAATAAATAATACCTTTTCCAAGAAAGTGAAAATAAGACAGGGACTCCCTCAAGGCAGCATTTTGAGCCCACTCCTTTTTTCCATCTACTTAAATGACTTAGACAAAAATATAAATAAAGAAACAAAGATAGCTATGTTTGCTGATAATTTGGCAAAATTCAGCTCACAACAACTTAGAAACAGCAGAATGTCACTTAAAGCCATTGAAAGTTTATCTACAAACTGTAAAAAAAAAAAAAAAAAAAAAAAAAAAAAAAAAAAAAAAAAATTAACCCTACTAAATCAGAAATTTATGTATTTACCATTAATAACCATTTCCTCAGAAAGTGGAGACCAAAGATTAAGCTAAACAATCAACTAATTACATTTAATGAATACCCCAAATACCTTGGAGTTACTCTGGATCCATCACTAAGCTATATCAACACTGTTGAATAGATATATCAACACTGTTGCAGTCAGAGCAAAACGAAGACTAAATATCATGAAAAAAATCTCTGGTAGAGAGTGGGGAGCCGATACCAAAAGCTTAAAAGTCACATACACCTCTATAATCCGACCCATAATGGAATATGCTTCGCCCATCTGGATGCAAACATCACAAACCAATTTAGACAAGCTTATAAAAATTCAGAAAAATGCAGCTAGAATCACATGTGGACTAAGGAATACAACTCCTGGAAAAATAAGAGAATTCAAATCCGACCTTGTTCCTTTAAAAATTAGGCAACAAGAAAATCTCACTAAGTTTGTAGAAAAAAGAGCCAACCTTGCACATCACAGAACAAGTGAACTTTTTAAAAAGTGGCAACAAACAAACAGAATAAAGAAAAAAATTGACAATGCACACTCATGGAAACGACAATCATGGAAAATAAAATTCCCTTGGATTGTCCAAATAAAATAGCCAGCTACCCAGCATTTCCTCCAAATCAAGATAGGAAAAATATAGTCATTAATTTTGCAATAGGGAAACACGGGGAAAAAGCCTAGAAAACCCTGAAATCTTGAGATCGTTAGCTCTCTCAAACATAATGAAATATGGACCTGACTCAATAAAGATCTATATGGATGGTTCCAAAAATCCAAATGGCAATTCTGGGAGTGGTGTACTTATCTATGGCTCTCAAAATATAGAGTAAAAACAACCAACAGTATAGGATGCAACTCATATTGTGCAGAATTAATAGCCATTAACACAGCACTGCAACATTTGGATAAACAAAACCCAAAGGAATTTATATTTTTCACAGATTCCTTAGCAGCCCTTCAAGCTATTAAGAACTGATACACTAGCCATCAAGAAATACTTAGAGACATAGCAAAAAACATAAAGTAACTACATAAAAATTCCATTTAAAGGGAAATTAAACTGCAGATGAAGTAGCAAAAATGGCTGCAACATCAAGTGATACCATAGATTTTTATCTTTTTAAAACTACTCAAAAAGAATGCGCAAAAAGAATGATTCTCCAGGACATGACTCGTTTAATCGCTGTGCCACTACCATGATCTCTAGCTTCAAGACAGCCACACAAGACCAATCAAGTTTAGCAATGGCAAAAAAGTCTTCCCCATCTCCAAAATCTGTAACATCAAGGAAGCATCACCACCGCATTTACTAACCTGTATGAATATTTCTAAATGTGAACTTTATAATAACCCAGAAAAGATGCTGTATAAATTACATGAATTTGACCTCTATGATTTTGTTCAAGTCTCCCATGATAATTGCTGAGCCTGCATATATTACAACAGTACATTTTGTTCTATTGGCCTCTATCTCAACACTAGACAGCCTCAAATGAACTGTTTCCATTTACAATCGTTCTTAACTTCCATTTTTGAAGGTTAAAGTTCTTCAGCTATCATTAATAATATCCCTCCTACTTCCCTAACTTCTCTGAAAATACAATAGTCATTACATTCTATCTCTAATTAAATCATTCTCTGACAACCAGATCTTGCTGATGCCAATAATTTTTGGCCAAGTTGAGCTGACCAATGCTAAAATCTTCTCTGCTTTATTTCTGCTACTTCAGGCATTTGTACATGCATTTCAACATCACCTTGGACCCACAGTTATCTTTACATAATGCATTACTTGCCCATTCAGATTTGAAACCCGGGAAACTGCACCAAGCTTTTCATAAACATTCCTGTGCTCATGCTTATCTATCCCAGGGGTGGCTAAACACATGTTTGATTGCTCCTCCCCCCTAATATCTCTATTTTCCCTGGTTCTGCATTTCCAACCTCTCATTAAACAACACTTTCTCCAAATGCCTAACTCCAAAAAACCATTTAAGTGCAGCCTATCAGGCATATACAGGTCCTTATGTCCATCAAATTTACTCTGCACATCTATAAATTGCACACCATTCCTTCTGCACAATCTTCTCACTGACCCATTGCCAATCATGGCCCTTCTCAATTCTATCCTATCATGCTGAGGCAGTACACTCACAATCTTTACTTTCTTACTCTTCATTTTTGCTTCTTCTAACAACTCATATCTTCTCTCATTGCATATTTCTTACCTTTCAAATCATTTGTACCTGCCAAAACAATTAATTTGTTTGCTTCTTTCTTCTGCAAATTTAAAGCTTCACTAACATCCTTTATCTTCACACCTGGAAAACATGCCTTTCATCACTTTCCCATTAAGACAGTCATGTAAGTAAAGTGGAATATAAAAAAGAAGGATGTCATATAGTATGGTGATTCTATACTATAATTGCATTACTACTGAGTATTTTCTAAGTGCAAAAATCCAAAATATCCCAAACACAATTGATAAACAAGAGTAAAAGAGATGGTACTTCTTGTACAAACAAAGATTCTGACTAGCGATAAACACAGTATGAGAAGATATGAAAGGACTGCTGGAAGAAGCAAAGATAAAGAGTGATAAAGTGAAAATTGTAAGTATATTACCAAGATATGATAGTGTTGAATTAAGAAGAAGGGCAATGTTGGTAAACGATTCTATGCTCAGGATACATAAAAGGAATAGTTTGAGAGTTATTGAATGTGTGCAGTGAGCTTGAGGGAAGAATGAATTTATATATGAGGGATGGCCTGCACTTGTATCAGGCCATCTTAACTTCCTAACATGACTGTGTGTTTGTGCAGTTTAGACTTACTCAGATTTCAAGAAATCTCTCTCTGCATGTCTTGCAGGCATACTAGTAACGAGATTTACAAGCGAATGACTTATTGAATCCTCAAGCCTGGAGATGGATACCACAATATTTTTTGGGACTAAGGCCTCTTCTAGTACGACATCTGGAACACCAGTATGTAGCATTGTATTCAGTGTGAAGTTAGAAAAAAAAAAGTAACTTCTTATGCCTGTACACGAACCCATTAGTATCAGCAACAAAGGGGTGCATTATGTAATCTTGATGAATATTTTGGGCTTCCAATTAGAGATATTGTGACATCTGGCTCTCAGAGGTATACTAACTGGAATATCGAGTGTAAAGATATAGTATATAGTATTTTAGGAAGAACAGACAAGATGGGGGGTGGGGGGGGGGTACTAAGGATAGATGATATCAGTCCAGTTAGGGTAGAAAACTATGGCTACAATACAAGTAAGAATTTTCCATATAGCAATGAGTTAGAAGCTATCTTTGGTATGAGGTAGAGTCTAACAAGATCAGATACACAGCAGGGTGTTGTTACAAACAGGTGGATTGGTTTGCTGGTGATGACAAAATGCATCAACAAACTGACCTGATGGATACTAAACAAGTAATTATCATAGAATAATTTTAATTACCCAAGCATTGATTGGGTAGCAGTGAAATCTCATGAGAAGAATGAAACAATTTATTGAGCAATTGCAAAAAACTTCCTCAAGCAGCATGTGACAGAAGGAACCCTAAGTCAAAGAGTGTCAGATTGGGAATTCAATTAAAGACATGAGGCTCTGCCCTCAAGTGGGTGACAGTGTTCACACTGTACTGATCTGGGTAGTAGCTGAGTATATTGATATTCCATTCAGAAAAGGTTACATTCTGAATTACAAAACATGAAATCATGACCAACTAAGGAGTAAACTAGGTTCAGTTCCATGGTTTCAATTGCTATATATACTGTGTGTGTACACACTTTTTATGCTGCTCCCACTCATGAAAGATTATTTTAAACTTACAGTACATTTTGTATTGTGGTTGGGCTAAGGATTTTTATCAATAAATTATATATATATTTCTGAAAGTTTTTTCACATGGTTACATGCTACTGTTAATAATTGGTGGGTTTTTATATTGAGGAGATTATTCATAGATATTATCGCATTATTAATCCTACCACAGAGATGATCTCTGTTTCTAACAATTATTTTTTTTTAATTCCGAGTGTACCTATGTATTATTATATGCACAAGGGTTCACTCCAATTGGTGCAATGACCTTAACTCTTTCAGAATCCAAATAATCACTGACTCAAGACCAAAATACAAAATAAACACATTTAATATAACAAAAACAATATATATACACTTCAAACAAATATTACATAACTAATTACAAAATTAATTGGATCCAAGGCCTTTTAAAAATAAACTTACACTTAAGACTAGACTAAACACTTTGTTTGCACAATCACAAAAATGTTCATAGCCAGTTTCTTTCTCTGTCAAGGCCCTTTTCAATGGATATATGACTCTATTCTTCATTTTTACAGGATCCTTTCTCATCACTTATGTAACTCACATTAATTCTTCCTGATTTAATTCTGTCTCTTTTCTTCAGTAGAAATAATAGTCAGATCTAGCATCCTTAATACAGATGAAACTTCCTAATCAGAGTTTTCTCGAACATTCCTTTAGAACGTAAATAGCAAATTCTTCTTTTATTCACTAAATGCTTACTAACAGTCTTACTCTTCCAATTAAAAAAACTTACAGCTCTACGATTCCCTTTTCAGAATCTACTATAAATCTTTCAATTAGTGTTTCCTCCAATATTCCTTTTAAAATGCATATAGCAATATTTTCCTTTTATTCATCAATACATATTCCACTTTGAAACTTAATAGTTCCACGGTTCCTTTTTCAGAATATACTATTAATTTTCTTCCGACTGTCACTAAAAAAACTTAAGTTCCTTCCGAACCTAAACGTCTGCCGGCCTGTGTTCTAAATTCCTTCCGAATGCTATCTTGTTTACTCTCCCGTTGCTTCGATACCGAACGCTTTCCTTGTCAGCTGTCAATCACACATCGAACCTCTCGGCGAGCATGAGCACTCCAAGTGAGAAACTAAGTACTGTATAATGGCTGACACGTTGTCTCCGTTAGCGACAAGAGAATGTCCTCATAAAACACAAAACTTAATATTTCAAACCATAATAAATTTGTTTAAAGTAACACAACTAATCAAATCCGGTAAGTACATTAAATTTTTTACTGCTTTACATATCACTTTTAACAAAACAATTTCCATAACGGGCACATCGCAAGTGCCGACAATGCGTGTTATGAAAACAAAACTAATAAACACACTAACAAAAACAATACGTAAAATATTCAGAATTTTAATTATGATTATTTTTGGGCTAAGGATTTTTATCAATCAATTATATATATATTTATGAAAGTTTTTTCACTTGGTTACATGCTACTAATTATATATTTGGTTTTATCCTTTATCCAAGTGTAAGCAAACAAAGTTTGCGCCCTGAAGTACTTTCAGGACTGGGGCAACTCGTGGTAAAGGTGGTATAAGTTCTCATCACTTGCCTTAGTAATGAGAACTTATACCATCTTTACCATGAGTTGCCTCAGTCCTGAAAGTAATTCAGGGCACAAACTTTGTTTGCTTACACTTGGATAAAGGATAAAACCAAATATATATATATATATATATATGTTTTGTATGTTTTTAAAATTTATTTTTTATATATTCCAGAAACCCTGGAGACCAAACATTGAACTTTTTCAAGCCACTTCAGTCCTCCAATAAGTGGAGCAGTGATCATACACCAGGCAATGAAATGCATCTACCACCTAATATTAGTATTATTATATGACACCTCAAGGGGGGGGGGGGGTGTCCAAAGACTCATCAAGGGAGGGCACCTATTCTATAGCTCTGTCTCCACCACTCAATCCATCAATGAACCGCAACTACACCAAAGCCATCTACCGCCCACCACTACTATTTTCACAAACATCCATTCCCACAGCAGGATTCAAACCCGCAACCTTTTGGCTGGAGAGTGGATACGATAACCACTCGGTCAACCAGGATGGCAGGGAATATGGGAAGGATATTGACAGTGCATGGGAAGCATTTAAAAAAACAGCCAAAGGGGGTCCATAGAGTTTGAAAATAAATAGGGTAGGAATAAAATGGATGTGCATAAATATGATCCAAACTATGAAAATAAGGTTCAGGCAAGAACAGTTATAAGGTATTATATGAAAAGCTAAGTTGGTTTGTTTGGAGATTTAATGGTGCAGGCACAGCTATGGTCATACTGCACCAAAAAACACATGTAATAAATAAGGAACTTATATAGGTCTAAAAATTATATATAAAAATCAAAATAACAAAAAATCATAAATGAGACAATTCTTAGAAGTATACTGTTTAATAAATAAGACAATATAAAAACAGTGTAGAAAAAACAAATATAAAAGAAAAGTATGAAACAAATGAAAAAAAGTACAAAAAATTATTAAAATTCATATAATCCAAGTTTTTTTTTATTTTTAAACGATATTAATGCTCTGTAAACACTTAAAAACCAGGTTGACAGTTGATTAGTCTGATAAAATCTGTGTGGGTAAAGCTCAGACAAATTATAAAAGTGCTAAAATAATGCCCATTCATTAGCAGTGGGTAAAATGACAATGACGCATGTGAAGTTGGGCAAGAACACCTTCTGTTTGAACACTGTATATGCTAGACTGCCAAATATTTAATTTCAGGATTAATTTAGTAGAGCTTATTATTACTCTCTCTCTCTCTCCCCCAAGATAGTTGCCACTGGGATAGGAGTTTTCGTCTGATAAACTTTGTATAGGATAGGCAGATGATGATTGTTTGACCTTGCTGTAGTATCTGTAGCCTTGTTTTCTTTAATCCCAACATGGCTCAGAATCCATCAGAAGTTTTCATCAAAATGTAGCTTCCATTACTGAAAGAGGTGAGGTGTTGAATTCAAGACAGCATCAGATGTTGCTCTAAACTTCTTATTGCCTGAAGAGAACTTTACAAGTCTGAATCAAAGAGGGCGCTAGTGAGCCAAGGGCTATGGACGTACCTAAGAAGAGCTCCTGATTCAGATAAGTTATTCTAGGAACAAATAATTATATATGTGTAATTGTTTGAGAAAGAGCGGCTGTAAACGTTGTGCGCTACCGGTATTATTAGTGGGAAGGATTTTTCTCGCCTAAACTTAATTATGAAATCGTTATTATTAGACCTAGTAACCTGCAGGGAAAAACAAAATGGCAGTGGCATTGTCATTCCATGATTTTAATTTAGATTTCAGTCGTTTCATTAAGTGTAAGGTCTGTTATATGTATTCCTTCGACTACATAAATGATTTGTGGATGTTTAAGCGCAGATGGAAGAAGGGTGTATGCGAAGTGTGACCTGAATGAGGAACTGATGAATGTAAATATGAAATTAATGACAGAAAGTGTTAGTAACGATTGTGTAGCGAGTGCACGTTTGAAAGAGGGGCGAAAAAATGTTAAAAAATCAGGAAAAAAAGAAAAAGAGCGATTTGAAAACCGTAACGGATGTTATAAGGGACGAAAGTGAGGCGAGAGTAACGGAAAGAAATGAAATTGAGAGAACGAATGAAAGTAAACATGGCATGACACAGAAATTGCAAGTGAAAAAAATCGAAAGAATAAATGATAGGGAAAAAAAATGAATGATGGCGAAAGTTGGACATATGTTGGAACGAAAGTACTGAAACAAAGAAGGATGAATGAGAGTAAAAGTGAGAAGAATGACAGCAAAAGTTGGATGCATGTTAGACTGAAAGTATGGAAACAAAGAAAAATAAATCCGAGTGAAAGTGAGAAGAATGATAGCGAAAGTTGGACGTATGTTGGACCGAAAGTATGGAAACAAAGAAGGATGGATGAGAGGGAAAGTGAGAAGAGGGGGTCGAGAGTTAGAAAATTAGAAAGATTTAATGACAGAGAGAGAATGTGTCAGAGATTCGGAAAGTGAACTGGATTGGATGAGGCAAGAAATGAAATGGATGTGGAATGAAATTAAGAGAATTCGGTTCAAAACTCTTAAAATAAATCATGATGGCATGAAAGAGTTAACGAAAGATGAGCGACTGGCGTTGTATGGCGACTCCATTATTAAAGGTGTGCTAGAAGATAAAATGCACAAGGTATGTTTTCCCGGCGGTAAAATGAGTAGAGTGATTGTGGCATTGAATATGAGGCGGGAGCGAGCAAAAGAGTTAATTGTATTAATTGGTACAAATGATATGAGAGAGAACAAAGAGCATGTCAGAATAAATGTCAGGAGGCTGCTTGGAAAGATAAAAGAGAATAGTGTGACAGGAAGGGCAGTCAGTGTGTTGCCTAGGTATGATTGTGGTGAAATGAGGTGAAGAGCAAGGATTATGATATTCTGGTTGAAATGTGTGAGAAGATGGGAGTACAGTTTGTTAATGTGTGGAATGAGTTTGAGGAACGAAGTGATCTGTGCATTTGAGTGGTTATGGTGTGAGTCGCTTGCAGAGACTGCTGCTGGAAGGTAGAGAAGTGAATAGAGAGAATGAATCAGATCGAGAGGAGGAATCATGTGGAAGAGCAGGAGAGTAAGACAGGAGAGATTGAAGAAGTGGAAATGAATGGGGAAGTGAGTGGTATGAGTATAGAAAATGAGAGAATGGGTGTGCAAGAGGAGCAGTGAAATGGGGAGGCTCAGGGTGGACAGGGGTACACAGCATGAGAAAGGCGGATGGTCCAAGAGGAGTTGAGAGCATGTGTAGGCAGGAAAGGAATGGGATGACCAGGGATCAAGAGGAAACAGATGGAACTGCAAAGGGTTCTAAAATGAAGAAGCAGAAAGGGAAATGGCCCCAGTCCAGCATGGAGAGATCACATCGAGTGAGTGGTATCAGTGGAACTAGCTGTAGATCCAGAAATGAGCTGTCGTGTTTGTATACCAATGCTAGAAGTATAAGAAACAAAGCGGATGAAATGGTTGCACTAATTGTGTCTGTTCACCCAAAGATTGTTGGAATAAGTGAGACATGGTTAGATGAGGACGACATCCTGACAGGAATAGAGATGGAAGGGTATGATATGTTTCGTGAGGAAAGAAGGGGTAAAGAGAGAAGGGGATTGCTATTGATGATAGAGAAAGAGTTATGTCCGTACAAGGTAGAAATGCAAGAGGGAAATAGGGCCAGTGGTTTTGAGGCAGTATGGTGTGAGATAGAGGTGAATAGAATCAAATACTTGGTGGGATGTTGTTATAGACCTGGTAATGTGGATGGTGGTGATAGTGAAATGTATAGTCAAATAAGCCAAGCAAATAAGAAAAGGGTGATCATTATGGGCGATTTTAATTATTGCAATATAGACTGGAATGAAGAGATAGCAACTGGAAGTAAAGAAAATGAGTTTCTTGAGTTTTTGAGGGATAACTACCTCAGACAGTATGTAACAGAGGGCACACGAGGATTAAGAGTCTTGGATTTGGTCATCTCTTCAGAGGATGTAATTATAAATGAGGTGCCAAATCATCCACCAATTGGTGAGACTGACCATGAGGTGATTACCTGGGGGGTTGCCAGCAGTGCAAGGACCCCGTGAGAAAACGATATATGTGAAACTACAAGGGGGGGGGGGTGATTATGAAGAGTTTAGAAGACAGCATGCAGCTTTGGGGATTTTTAAAAACTATCTAGTAGATGCAATGTCTAAATGTATTCCAAGGGTGAGAAGGTTAAATAAGGTAGGTGTGAGATGGATGAATAAAGAGATTAAGCATGCAATATAGAGAAATGGGGCATTGTGGAGGCAGCATAAGAGAAGTGGAAATAACCAATTTCATGAGGTCTACAAAGACCAGGCAAGGGGGGGGGGTGACTTGGTTGGTGAGAATAGGTAACGAGAGGTATGAACAACAGTTAGTTAATGAAGCCAAAAAGAATCCTAGGGAGTTCTTTTGATAAGTAGCCAGCAAAAGAAAGAATGATTATGGAAGGATGATATTGATTGGAGAAAATGGTATAAAGATAGCTGTTGCAGAATATGTGGTGGAGATACTTAATGAGCAGTTCATAAAGATCTTTCAATCTTGTGAATGTGACTTCATGGAGAGATTGAGAGCAGTTGATGATGGGGAGGAGAGACTGACTGTAAGTGAGCAAGAGGTGTTTGGGGAGTTGAGTAAACTAGATGTTAATACTGTGGGACTTGATAATATATCACCATTTATTCGGGAAGAATGTGCCAGGAGTTGACATCTGCCTTGACATATTTTTTTAATATGAGTCTTGCACTCGGTCAAGTTCCTAAAGAGTGGAAGAAGGGCAAGATTGTGCCACTTCATAAAGGAAGTGATCGAACTCAAGCATCAAACTATAGGCCTATCTCTGTGTCAGGTGTTGTGGTTAAGTTGTTGGAGAAGCTTGTGAGAACTAGGATCTAGAGTTGGGTTGACAACAATGGTATAATCTTTGATGGACAGCATGGATTTGCTAAAGGGAGGTCATGTTTTAGTAATCTACTTACTTATTACAATAAAGTGACTGCTTCCTTGGACAGAGGAGAAGGATACACAGTAATATACTTGGATTTCGCAAAGGCTTTTGATGGAGTACCTCATGATAAGTTGACAGTCAAACTAGAGCAGATGGGGTTGGATATTAGATTAGTGCTTTGGATTGGAGACTGGCTATCTGATAGGTATCAACAAGTTGTGTATGGGGGTGTGCGATATCCAGGAAAAGGAAAGTCACTAGTGGAGTGCCTCGGAGGTCTGTTTTAGGGCCATTACTATTTAAATTGTATATTAATGATATTGGCAAAGATTTGGATGAAGATATTCAGTTGTTTGCAGATGATGCAAAGTTGGGGCGAACCATGAGTAGTGAAGATGTTGTGGCCTTGCAAGAAGACTTGAATAAATTGAGTGATTGGGCAAGCAAATGGGGATGTGAGTTCAATGTTGCAAAATGTAAGGTTTTAAAATTTGTAAAACAAAGATGGGATGCAGAATTTATGCTTGGTGAGAATACATTGTTGGAGGTAGAGGAAATAAGAGATCTGGTGGTGATAGTGGATAAGGATCTAAAATTTAGAGGACACATCGCCAAAATTGTGAAGACAACACAACGACTTCTGGGAATGATGCGGAGGACACTGATGTGTAGAAGTAGGGAGATTCTAGTTCCATTGTATAAGGCTTTGATTAGGCCACACATGGACTATTGTGGCCAGATTTGGTCACCGGGTTTTCAGAAGGATGAAGAGATGTTGGAAAGGGTCCAAAGGTGACTGACTAAGGTAGTTTCTGACCTCTGGAATGTTGAGTATGAGGAAAGATTGAGAAGATGTAATTTGCAGAGTCTGGTGGAGAGAAGGAAGTGGGGAGATATGATAGAGACCTACAAGTTGGTAAGGGGTTGTTATAAGATCAATGGTGGAGAAGTTCTACAGAGAATAGTGGGAGATCAGGGGAGAACCAGAGGTCATCCCTGGAAACTGTATAAAGAGGGTGTGAGTAGGGGAGTGAGAGGCAGGTTTTTTTCGTGCAGAGTTGTGAGTGATTGGAATGCCTTGCCTGAGATTGTGGTGTCTGCAAGGAGTTTGAGTGTGTTTAAGACACGGTAGGATGAGATGTGTGTGATAAAAGGACCTCCCAGATGAGTCTTGGGAAATAATAATAATATATTATGCACCTTGGGTAGCAGAGGAATTTAATGTATTCTACTGCAAGCTCTACAGCATACAGCTCTACTGTACAGTTGTTACATTTTATTGGGATTTGTGTAGATATATTGTCTGGAAAGACAGTAGAAGATCTAAGTCTTCTGATTTTGAGCCATCTGTGTATTCAGGCAAAAAAAGTATTCAGTTGTATGAGCTTCCAACAACTGCTGAAAGAAAAGTCGCATGCTGGCATGTATGATTGCCACTAGATAACATCTGAGTTATGTTATCTAGCACTATTTCTACAGCTTGTAGAAAAGCTTTTATCTGCAAATCAAAGGATTTTATTACAGTCTGTCATGTTTTGTAGAGATTCTCCCATTGCAGCCAAAAGATAGTTGGATATCTGGAATGCTCTGGCAGGGATTTTGTTTTAGCTACTGTATATATAGGAGACAGCTATTGGTGTCGAAGCAACAAAGGTGGTTCATTTGCCTCTACATACAGACTAAGAATAGGTGACATGCAAATTGCTCCAATTGCAATTCTGATGGCTTTATGGTGAAGTGTCTAGCGATTGCAGCATACTCTCCTTGGCAGAAGCATAGACTTGGGACCCATAGTCAAGTTTTGATCTTATCAATATCCTGTACAAACAAAGCAAGGCACATTTTTGTGGGTGGAAGACAGGGTGTGCAGAATATTCATTGCTTTACAACACTTGTCTTGTGACTGATGTGAGGGAAGAAACCGGGTTTTCTGTTAAATATCAAGTCCTAAGACTTGTCTTCTGATGCAACTTTGATTAGTGATTGCCTAGTTGGAGTTCCGAGTTAAGATGAGGACCACAATATGCA
This sequence comes from Typopeltis vanoorti, assembly GCF_054136105.1. Lineage (NCBI taxonomy): Eukaryota > Metazoa > Arthropoda > Arachnida > Uropygi > Thelyphonidae > Typopeltis > Typopeltis vanoorti. The sequence goes on along the minus strand of NC_143563.1, from coordinate 54,416,752 downwards.
GCAAAATTGCACACAAACTGTCTTCTGCTCTGAAAATCTGAAACCATTTGCAAGTGCTCATTTTGAGATGATTAACGGCTTGAGGAAGCTGTCTTTCTATGACCCTCGTATTACATGAGTGACAGAAGATGAGAAAGTTATCCACACGTAGGACATTATTTACTGTAGGAATTTGTTCTGTTAATAAGTTAACTTTAACTGCGAAAAATGTGATGCTTAAAACTAACCTTGTGGGATTCCATCTTCTTGGTTATAGGGGCAGGAGAGGGCAGTTCCACTGGGACTTGGAAGGTTCTATTAGATAAATTTTTGATAAAAAGCGGGAGATTCCCTCTAAGACCAAAATTATTCCTCTAAGACGGTGTTTCTCAAACTTTAGATATCCACATACCTCCTTCTTAAATTTTCATTATTACCAAGTACCCCCTTATCAAAATAATAAATAAATAAATGAAGTATATTTCATTATAAATGTCTTTTTATTTGAATTTATATGTTCATGTAAACAAAAAATATGATCTATTTTTAATAGAACAAAATTTGGAATAGGTTATTTTTCATTTCCAGTCCATGAAAATCCACATTTCAAGTAATTCATATCATACTTATACGAAGATTTTTCATCTTCTTCCTAGTTGGTTTTCTAGAGATGTCAGACGACACTCCCTTAACAATTTCATTTGATCCAGATATAATATCAACGTTTTCTTGTTGCTTACAGTTACTTGTATTTGCTATATGGCTCTCTTTTTGCGTTTCAGAAATCCAGTCTTTAACCAGTGCTCCATACTTAAGAATTTAAAAGGCTAAAAAAATTACCGTATTTACTTGATTATAACTTATAATTTTATAACTTTTTTCCCAAAATTAAAGACTAAAAAATTGTGCTACGAGATAAAGTTTTCAGAAAAAAACTGTCGTAGTTGTGAAAAGGTGAGATTGATATCCTTGCTAATGTCCTGGCTGAAACTTCCTTTATAGTTGCCTTCTCAGCGCAAGAGAGTTTACGAAATGTTGTTTCTACTGCATCTTTGCTTCCTCGTATGTGATACATTGCTTTGTTTTTAACTTTTGTATCTAATTTATGTCCTTCTGCATTTGGCATACTCAGAAATATGTCACGTGATCTCCCTCACAGAGCATTTTGGTGTTTTACTCTTAAAGTCTTTATTTTCGTGTTCTTTACTGCCACATCAGGCAAAGATGGCAGGAGTTTCAAAATGACTGTATTTCTGACATTTAAAGCACTGTAAGGCATTTGGGCTATAGAGCCACACTGGATAGTTGAAATATACTGCTTTGACAGTTATTATAGGTTTTGGTTTGTTAAAGGTAAAGGTGATGTTTCTAGTAGGAACTGGATGCCCATCCTTATGTATCACTATTCTTCTTATGGCTCTCACTCCTTGGTCGTCCTTCAATTTGGAGCATATTCCTTTACCGGAAACATCAAGAATGTCCCACTTGGATATCACCCCTCTAGAAAAGTTTACAGTTCTCTGTGGGGGGGGGGGGAAAGGGATGAAGGTAATTGGTATTCCCTGATAGATGTTGCATGGAGTAATTTTTCTGATTGTGCTGCTGTAGATGCTTCAATAAGGATGTCATCTGAACACAGGTTCTTTACATTTTTTTGGAGTTCCTGGATGGGTAATATTTTTCCAACGTATTGAGTGTATGATTAACAGTGGTGTATTTATTGCAGCTTCAGATGTTTTTTTGTTTCTTACTTTGCTTTCCTGTTGATGATTCTATTGTTTCTGTACTTGGTTGGGGCTTGTTGAGAGTACCCGATAAACAAAGTTCATTCTCGGGAGGAGTTGGATTCAGCACTAGAGCTGACCACCCACTGCAGAGCCACAAATGAATTCCCCAGTTTCCAGCAAGTAATGACCACATTTGGGAGTGGAATGCTAGGGCTACCCCAGCCACTATATCAGCATCTAAGCAAGCCTTGGTCCTGTCCCTGGACCATGGAGAAGGAGACTTACTGCAACACTCTTGACCCTTGCAGGCAAGTCCACTAGCCAACTGATCCTGGCCAGGCCATCCAGGACCACCTGTCTTGCCAAAGAAGAGACCAAACTAGAGCAAGACTCAGGATCCTCTTTCCGGACGTCCATAAGTTTCACCACAGAGCAAACATGCTATTAGATTCCATTAATGATAGTGTGGAATACAGGATAGTAAGAAAGACTCAGAGGAAGTAGAGCTAAGAATACAGACAAAGAATAAGAACAAAAAGGGCCAATATCATCACTGGGAGGTCCCTCCACCACAAACAGGTGTCTGGCATGGAGGGGTGAAAAGCTAAGTCACAAAAGTAATTGCCTCTGCAAAATAAAGACAACCCAGTAAAGAAGTCTATCATGCCATAAGCAAAAGAAAGAATGCATATGAAAGAACTGTACTGAATGCAGAGGGTACGTGGAGACTGTTGTTCATTTCGTGTCCATTTTGTTAAGAGCTATCATCCTGGTGTATGCAACATTCGGCTCAATGTTATCTCTTCACTGTATGAAGAAACTCAGGTGGTGAGGAGGTGGTACTCAAGCTACTGCACAAAGTGAAAAAGAATTCATATGGATGCTAAGTGTTCAGCTGCTGGCTGTATCTTTGACTAGGCTATATAATTTAAGTCTCAGAACAAGTCAGATTCCACAGGAGCAGAAAGGATGCATGATAATCCCATTTGCACAAAAATGGTGCAAAGACTGATATGTCTAACTATCAACCTATCAATATCTTGAGAGTGGTGGTGAAGATTTTGGAGAAGTTGGTAAGAGCTCACATATGAAAATATGTTGACAAACAATCTATACTTTGTAAAAAATTAGCATTAGTTTTACAAAGGGCAGATCATGTTTGAGAAACTTGCTCCCATTTTATAATAATTGTACAGCTGAGTTAGATAAGGGAAATGGATGTACCATGATACTTTGGGACTTTAAGGGGTTGACAGGAAGGCAACAGCAGAGAAGGTCATTTGGAGATTATGGAATTGGATTATGAACTATTAGCATGGATAAGGATGACTGACTGACTGAAAAATATCAAAAAGTGGTGATGGACAGGGCTAGAAAAATGCACTCATCTGTGATAAGCTAGAATTTTTAGTTAACAAGTAAAAAAAAATCAGTAAATAAGTTTAACTGTCATTGTGTAATAAATATTTGTAGTTTTACTTAATTATTGCATCTAGTGAAGCAATGTTGGTTATTACAAACTGTTTTGTGCAGCTATTTTGTTTGATTATGATTAATTTTCTTGTAATGGAATGTGATCAGTAAGAAGATAGGATATGCAAGCATTAAATTTAAAGAGCACTCAGGCATAATGCAAAACAACCAGTATACATGACACGATGCATTTATTTTATCCTAACATAAAACAGAAATAAGCCAATTACCAATAGTGGTGATTGACTTATTTTGTATTCAATGATGGAATATGCAAAATTTGAACCATTAATAGTAGATAGTAAAACTTTTCCAGATGAGAAAACTATTATAGAATTTTTTTTTAAATATTTTCTGAAAATATAAGTTCTTATATTGATTCCAGAAACATAATCTGAATGTTGGCCAAGTATTTTTTTCATTTGCCATAGGTTGTATGATATCACCAGCCATGTTCACCTGCTAGTGTTTTGTCAATCAGAATGTAGTGGTGCAGTTAAATGTGTGTAGACATAAGGGTTTTTTTACTTCAGTTTTTTATTTACATAACTTTCACAGCTTACACATGTAACAAAAAGTATAAAGAATTTTATTCAAAACCTCCATTATATTTTATTATATCCAATGTTACATGGACACCATCGGGGAGATCAACTACATTCAAAACATGAATCACTGTAATGAGTTATAAATCATCAGTATATTAGCTCATGTCTTGGTTACAGCAGAAGTATATGATTACACTATTAGAATTCAAAGGAAGAAATGTAAAAAGTTGAACTGAATAAAAATAAAAAGCAATCGGATATGTAATAGATACAACAAAACTAGCATTCAAAAAATTATTGATAATTACCATCTTTCTACCAGACTACAATCCAATGTGAAAAGAATTTCAATACCCTACTTCAAAAGAATCTTGGAATAAATAGCTAGGATACTTCATAAATTCAATTTATGTGCTTCCTTAAAACCAGCTCGGAAACTGTCTTCCTTCCTACCATCTATAAATGATACATTACCCAGATGTCTCCTCTTTCCTTACCAGGTGCCTATCAAGTACCCTACTCATGCCATTTTTACTATTTTGGACAGACTGGCCATTCTGTCTTGATTGCAACTGAACATCAAGACTATATTACAATTTTGGAATCTGACAAGTCTGGTCTTGCTTCTCATGCTATTGAAACTAGACACAGAGTTCTTTGGAACAAGACAAACCTCCATTCAAACAAGTTCATATTGCCTTTTCCTTGATAACCAAGTGAAAGTTTTTCACTTGGTTATACTATAAATTAAAGATACCAAAAAATTATATATTTGGTTTTATCCTTTATCCAAGTGTAAGCAAACAAAGTTTGCACCTGAAGTATCTTCAGGATTGGGACAACTTGTGGCAAAGGTGGTAAACCGGTCTGGTTGTGACCCTTCCCATAATGGTTTTGACCTTTATTGAGGTCTCATCAGTGGGAAACCAGACCAAGAGGCGAGGTGAGATACCAAGGTTGAAGTAATGCAGAAGTCATATTTTATATACGAGTTGCCAAAAGGTGTCTCTCCTTATTATTATAATACTCTGGATTAGAGATAGTTAGTTGTTGAAAGTTTTTCACTTGGTGGTGGGGTAAGCCTGTCATTGAGTCAAACCAACCAACACTGAGTTGGTCGATCTTTCGGTCACTCATACGGAGTTGTCCGGGGGGGGGGGGGGGGTCACCTAATTTTTAGAGAGGCCCTTTACTTAAACACCAGTCTGGGTAGTGACCCTTCCCATAATGCACAGCATTATACATGTCCACAAGGAGATGTGCTTTGCATTATGGAATACTAAGACAAGTGATGTGAAGTCATACCACCTTTACCATGAGTTGTCCCAGTCCTGAAGATACTTCAGGCACAAACTTTGTTTGCTTACACTTGGACAAAGGATTAAACTAAGTATATAATTTCTTGGTATCTTTAATTTATGCTACGAAATTTTCCGAATCTCAACTGATAAGACTATATGTAAATTTCCAAGTTTTGGGAAGTGTTCACAATTAATTGTTAATATTTTTTTAAAATTAATTATTTAAAATTATTTTTAGCTACATAACTTTTTTTACAATATTGTTCCTTTAAACACAAGAGCTAATATACCTACAGTTTATAACTCATTGTGATTCACGTGCTTTGAATGAAGTTAACTGTCTGTCTCCCTAACGATGTCCACATAAAGTTGGATGAAATATATTGGAGTTTTTGAATAAAATTCTATATAATTTTTGTTACATGCATAAGTCATGAAAGTTATTTAAATATGTTTGGTGAACATGTTCCATTAAAACTATTTATTACAATTTTTAATTTGTTGTTTTCAGGTGTTTTTATCCTCAACATTAGTTCACAATGGCATGGAAGAAATTGTCACTTTTTTTTTTCATAAAAGTGACTAAGTCATGTGTCAGCTAAAATGTATGACATTTTTCTTCATGTCTCACAGACTGATAAACACACTAATACAGTAAAACCCCGAAGTTATGTGGTAGGTGGGACCAACAAAAAGCGCATAAGTCGAATTCGTGTAACTCGGAGTATAATTTTGCATGTAATTTATATATACAAACATACAATTGGGACCAAAGGTTTACAAAAACACCTATATTTTTTAAGAAATATAATCATAATTGTAGTTTTTCGTACATAAAAAAAAGAAAATTATTTCGATGTCGATGGTTTCATAAAATCTAATAGATTCGTCTGACAGCATAATGTCTTTTTCTTGTCACACAAAATTTCTTCATAGCAAGCTAATGATTTTTTTATTCCTTCCCTTTTGGCTACAATTCGTTCCTCGTTAGAATCTATGTCCTCAAAATCTGTAAACCTTTCTTTTATGATTGTTCTCACTGTGGATTCCTGTAGATCGAACTTCTTTGCTAGCTCACAAATTTTCATTCCACCTTCAAAATCCTTAATACGTTGAGTTTTGTTTCCAAAGTCAATGTTTTTCTTTTCTTGCTAGCTGTAGAAGAATCGGACTTGCTTCTTTTGAATGACATTATTATTTTTTATGTGATAAAATTTTTATCAAGAACATGACATTAAACAATTCGCAAGGTTTGTAGACTATAAAAATCATGTATGAATGGAGACTGCGCAAAACATGTCAGTGCTTGTTCACAGCATGTACGACACTGGCGAATGCGGCCGATGCCTGAAAGATATGACTGGTGATGAGGCGTGAAGCGGGACGGGAATACGTACATAAAAGAAACCGCGTAACTCCAATTCGGGTAAGTCGGGGTATGACTGTATATAAGTTCACATATTAACTTCACAAAAGATAGTTAAACAGGGTAAAAATTTGTGTAGGTAGCATTAACAAAAGCTTTTTAAAGTGAGTAGATCCATGTGAATATATCAGGAAAGTCGGGCTGATAACCAATGACATTTTTCTGACTGGTGAGCTAACCCAAAATTTTTTAAGTCCAATGTATGGGAAGATATGAGTTTGCAAGATTTCAGGTGATCAGTATTGTACTACAGGGATCAGTCCTTGGTCCACTGTTATTCCATCTTTACATTAATGACAATGGGAAGAATGTGACTGGTGACAGCTGTTTTCTGATGATGCAAAGATAGGCAAGGTAATCAGGAATGTGACTGACATCCAGCACATACAAAATGATTTGAATAGACTGAAATAGTGGCCATGCAAAAATGGCTATCAGTTCAATGTTAGTAAATGTAATGTTATGCACTTTGGCATAATGAGATATTCAATGGTTTATTATATTGGTGGGATTATGCTAGAAGAAACTGATCAGGCTAGGGATCTCGGTGTTTTAGAAAATAGGAAATTCAAGGTGAAGGGTCATATATATATATACAGGGCGTCCCAAAATTCACGCAAGAAGTAATTTTGATAGACAACACAGGTTTTTAATTAAAAATTGTAATTTCTTATTGATTCATAAAGTATACAGCATAGAGTTATGCATGGAATAGCATATCGGGTAAATGGCCTCCACGGCTTTGCTGGCACATATGCACTCTTTTGTCGAAATTTTCTATGACCGTTTTGCATAAATGTGGCTGAATTTCGTTGATACAGTGCTCAATTTCCTCCTTCAAGGCATAGGTGGTCGTGGACTTGTTTGCATAAATCTTAGACTTCAAAAAACCCTAAAGGAAAAAGTCCAACGGCGTTAAGTCACATGATCTGGGTGGCCAATTCTGATCACCAAAACAGGAAATTACATGACCAGAAATGACTCATGCAGTAATTGAATTGTTTCTCAGGCTGTATGGCATGTGGCACCGTCTTGTTGAAACCACATGTCATCCACATCCATATCTTGCAATTTAGGCATAAAAAACTGGATTATCATGTCCTGATAGTGAGCACCATTAACTGTTATTGCCTTACCAGCCGAATTTTCGAAGAAGAATGAACTGATGATGCCTCCAGCCCAAAATCCGCACCAAACAGTGACTCGTTGTGGATGCATTTGTTTCACTCGTGGATTTTCTGAACCCCAAATGCGACAATTTTGTCGATTAACGAAGCCATCAAGATGAAAATGAGCCTCATTGCTGAAGATGATTTTGTTCGAAAAATAAGCATCCACTTGTTGTTGTTCCATAATCCATTCAACGAACTCTCTCCGATGTGTGTGGTCAGTAGGCTTCAGTTCTTGAGTCAATTGAACTTTGTAAGCATAAAGATGCAAATCTTTCGTGAGAATATGCTGTAGAGAGCTTCTCGAAATGCCCAATTCAAGACCACGGTGCCGAATTGATGTTCCTGGACTCTCGGCCACACTCTCACGAACTGCTTCGATGTTTTCTGTTGAACGACTTGTTGAAGGACGGCCAGAGTGTATACAGATCACTAATTGATCTAGTTTCCTTGAATTTTTTAATTAATCTTTTCACAGTTGATGAAGTTAAATCACTATGCCGACCATATTTTACGAAAATTGCGAACTGTAGCTGCCAAACCTTCATTATTTTTAAAATATTGCTCAACAATGAAAATGCGTTGTTCTTTCGTGTAGCACTCCATTTTTAATAACCGTGAACTGTCAGCTGTCACGCTGTCTTTTTTTTCTCGTTGGCAACACTTTACCGCACAAATGGCGCTAAATTTAAATCTTGCGTGAATTTTGGGACACCCTTTATATATACTGCAAATACAATTCACAGGATAAATGCAATACTGAAACAAACATTAACATGCAAGGACATCATTTTGTCTTTACAAGGCTTTGTTATATTGTGCACAGATCTGGTCTCTTGGTTTCCATGGTGATGCATATATACAGTGGAGAGGGTGCAAAGAGTGGTAAAAATGACAATGGTACTGGGGAAATGTAGATTATGAGAAAAGATTGAGAACACTAGCAAAAGAGGAGAAAAAGGGATGATATAGTAGAGTATTACAAACTTCTGAAAGGGTCCTAAAGGATACCAGTAGATGAAATTTTATGCAGGATGGGGAGAGGATGAGAGGACAATCATGGAAGCTGAGAATGAACGCATCAAGAAACAGGTAAGAGAGCTAGGTTTTTTCCTCTCAGGATCATTGGAATAGATTGCCTTTGAAGGTGGTTGGTGTATGTGGTGTAATAAATTCAAGAAAAGGTACCTGAAAAAGTCCTAATGTAATAAGGATGAAATGCCATGTTTTTTTTATTAAAGTAGTTACTAATATCTTATTCTGGTTTACTGCCTTATGAACATATATGTGTGCATGTGTGTATTTTTTTCTTCCATGGATACCCTCTCATCCTCTCCCCATCCTGCATAAAGTTAGAAATTTCATCTACTAGTATCCTTCAGGACCCTTTCAAAAAGTTTACATCAATTAAAATTATTTCCATGTAAGTTTGAGTTTCCATCTTTAATTCCAACAAATATATACCATGCTTTGCTTCAAAAAATAGCTAACAGGTGATAACTACAACCTGACAATTATCTACTGTAATAAATATGGTTAACTAAGCATATGATTTTGAAATGAAAATACCAGTAAGTACTTACTGTTCAGTAACTTTTTCAACAATCTTATTTTCAAGCAGTGGTCCTAATTTCTTTACATCAAAATTCAAGTCTGGATGACTCATTAGATCAGGACTCCTATATATGTATATATACATAAAATATGTCTGCTAAAATCAAGTATATAATATGTTTTATATTTTACTTTTATTAGAATAAGTTGAAAGAAATTGATTTAAATAAATAATATAAGATAGCGTACTAAAGAGAGATTTTACTTATCTTTTGATAAGGATAAGGAAAATATCTTCAAAAGATTAATGTCTGGTTTTGTGATATTTCTCTTCACACACACTAAATTCCAAAACTATTCATGTCACAAATGTAATAAGTTACATGGCATCTATCTCATTCCTTTTGGAGTAGGAGGGGGGGGGTCTTTTAAAAGAGATACTGATCATTAATGGCAGAATACAGGTACACTTACAGACATTCAGTCAAGGAGCCAGTAATGTCACATTACTGTTTATAAAATATAATCACTGAGACTTTGTTATGGATTCAAGTGACACAATAATGGTAATGTGACATTTACTGAGGATTATAAAAATTTATTATACTTTTAATATACTGACAAGGATATTTAGGCTTATGTGCTAGTCAAGCATATTTTTTGTTTTACTGCATGAAGACACTAGGAATGAATTAAACATTGGTCTAATAACCCTAATATTTTGTCTGTCACCAAAACATACAATACAATATAAAAATTTGTAACACATACACAAGCAGCACAAAAATGAAATGGAAGCAATTAGAACTGAAAATGATATCCTAGGAGAGACTCTCTCTCTCTAGATGCTGTATGCAAACCTGAATGTTTGGGGAAGAGATTCAAAGATTAGTTTTCCTTCCATCCCACAATCCTCTTATCATACAGTAATGTGTCTGTTGAGAGTTACAGAATGGAGGGAAGAACAAGCATTTTGTTAGAACTGTGGCCATTAGGCAATATGTGATAAATATGGTTCAGTGCCACCATGAGGAACTAGGTTAGAACATAACACGGTTGATAGCTCTATTAACTAGTTTTTATAATATTGTATTGGGGGGGGGGGGGACTGATGAGAAAGTAAATGTGCTCTGTAAACTATTAAAGAAAATGTACCATCAGGTACATTTTCTTTCATAATGTCATTTCATTTTTTTTTTCATTTATTTTTCTCAATCAATTTACATTGCCAATCTTTGTTCTTCCTTCTGTTTGATAATTCGAGTCTCTACACTATAAAGAATTGCGGGGAATTCCCCACAATTCAAAGATTAATAGATAATAATAAATAAATAATTACATCACCCAATCAGATCATTTATTTTTCACATCCAATTCTTACACTTAAATTTTAGTCTTCATATTACTGTATTCATTTGTTGGTCTGACCTGTGATATTTAGTCTGAAGTCCTTTTTTATATAAATTAAAAAAAAAAAAAAAAGAAAGAGGCACAGGATTTTTGGCTTTTTCTTTTTGAAGTTGCTTTTACTTTCCTGTTGCCATTATATGATGCTAATTTTTCTTTTCTTTTTGTTGTAAAGATCAGTGTCACCATAGTGAGGTACTTACTCTAGGCACAATCTGAGGATGTAAACTTCTTCCATAGTAGTAGTATATATGTTGTTAGAAACGCAAAGATTTTTAAACAGTTATTTTTGTTTACATTTGGTTATTTTATGAATGTCTCTCACATGCTTTTTAAATTTTCTTTCATACCAGTTTCTAAGTAGATTTCTACTTATTTTTTCTACCTTTAACATATAGGGACTCAAATTTCTTTTGTTTTGGCATGTTTGTTCTCTTTTTAGTCGAGTATACTGTTTTCTTCTCATTATATCAATTTTTAATAAAGGGGGGGGGGTCTCATTCATTACAGTTCTTTTTTTTGAGACTATTAGCATTTGATCAAATTGTTATCACTCTCTTTTTGAAGGTATTTATTATCATTAGTTTTTACATTGTTGTGGTAGGAGTCTATATATAGATGTTTATGTAAATGAGTGAGAGCCTGATGACAGGCATTGCAAGTATATCCAAGAATAGTAAGGAATTTTGTTTTTCTATTTCTATCATGAATTTGATGAAAGATGTTGAAAATTTATTTATCACTAGGTTAGACTATAATAGATTTAGTTTAATCCTTTATCCCAGTGAGAGCAAACAAAGTTTGCACCTGAAAATATCTTCAGGACTAAATATAGTGTTGTACTATCTTATCCAGTAAGTAGTGCAACACCAAGGCAACTCGTGGCAAAGGTGGAGCAAGCTACCAGGCACTTCTAACCCAGTATCTCCCATAATGCAAAACACATTTCCTATGTGGATATGTATACTGTTATGCATTAAAGGGATTGGCCATCTACCCAGACTAGTTTCGACCTTTATTGAGGTCTCTTCAGTGGGAGCATTATGGGAGATACTGGGTTAGAAGTGCCTGGTAGCTTGCTCCACCTTTGCCACGAGATGCCTTGGTGTTGCACTACTTACTGGATAAGATAGTACAACACTATATTTAGTCCTGAAGATATTTTCAGGCGCAAACTTTGTTTGCTCTCACTGGGATAAAGGATTAAACTAAATCTATTATAGTCTAACCTAGTGATAAATAAATTTTCAACATCTTTCTCTAAATCCAGAGTAATTTTTAAAAAAGGTGATAAACCTTTTGGCAACTCCCATAGGCACAGATGACTTGCTAATGCTTCTGCCTGGTATCTCCAGCTCTGGGCCTGGCTCCCACTGAAGAGACCTCAATAAAGGTCGAAACTAGTCTGGGTAGATGGCCAATCCCTTTAATGCATAACAGTATACATATCCACATAGGAAATGTGTTTTGCATTATGGGAGATACTGGGTTAGAAGTGCCTGGTAGCTTGCTCCACCTTTGCCACGAGTTGCCTTGGTGTTGCACTACTTACTGGATAAGATAGTACAACACTATATTTAGTCCTGAAGATATTTTCAGGCGCAAACTTTGTTTGCTCTCACTGGGATAAAGGATTAAACTAAATCTATTATAATCTATCATGAATTGTATGCACTTGTGTCACTTGTTTAAATGGTTGAACATTCATTTGTTTTATGTGGACAAAATACAAATACATCAACATATCTAAGCCAAATGTTCGCTGTAAATATGCAGATTCAAAAGAGATTTCTGCTCCAAAATTTCCATAAAGACATTTGGAATGGGGGGGGGAGTGATGAGCACATCACCATCCCTTCTTTTTAAAGAGAAACTGTTTTGCTACATGAAGTAATCTGAGCATAGCATGCGGACCAAGAGGGCTGCAATGTCAGGCATAAATCTGTTTTGTAAAAGAATTGCAATACTGACAGGGACATTCATAAAGAGAGCAGAGATGACAAAGCTAAGAGATTCTTTAGTGTTGCCCATCTGTTACACTCAGGTTATTTCATTAGGACATGGCTGTCCCTTCTTTCTGAAGAAGGGATAGCCATGGCCTCACCACTGTTTTCTATTGCAAACCTCTTTATGGAAACTTTTGAGCACAACCTTTTCTTTTTTGTTTTCTACCACCATGCTGTTACTGCTTGTTTCAGTAACAGCATGGTGGTAGCAGACTTTCCAAGTAAGTATTACGAACATTTAGAATATCTTTTATTTTCATTTTTCATGTAATCTTTATCATCTGATTTCTTTTTACAGTACTTTTTCCTCCATTTCTAAACTTTTTTAATAGCCTCCAGAATATTTTGCTATCTTCTTGATATTTATTTTCCATGTTCTTACTAAAGTTTCCCATGAATTTTGTTTAGTTAGTTTACAGTGCTTCACTTTCTTATATTTTTCTGTATTTCCCTAAGAGCACAAGTTGACCTAGCTAGGAACTTTTGATATGCTTTCTTTTTTTCCCTTGTTTGGTCCTTTAACTTCCTGAGTTCACCCACCGTATAAGTCTGATTTCTCTATCCTTACAGACAACCACATCACATGCCTCTCTGACTGAATCAAGCTTCAATTGCAGCCCCTGTTTTCTTCAGGGTCTCCCACTAAATCTCCAATGTTTGATTATTTTCAAACTCTCACTTTTTATTCAATAATTTCTGCATATTTGAGTCTACACAGAGGTGTAGACTCATATCTAAGTTCACCTCTGAAAGATGCTTAACTTTGATTAGTTTTAAAACTTTTTTTAGACATTCTTCTTTTAAAAAATTCAAATTTATCCAGCTCAAAACTAAATAGTGATCACTTCAAAATTTAAATCTTCCATATACTCTTATGTCCTGAACCAGCATGAAGATATTGCTATCTCAGTGAGACTTATTTCTTGCATCTTCTCTTCATGTGAATTTTTGCACATTGTTATGGTGGAACATGGTGTTAGTAATAACCAGCCTAATCCCTGAAATAAACTCATCATCATCATCATCAAATTCCTGCCATGTACCCTCAAGGGGTGTACAGGATATGACAGTACTACATGAAAAAATTACATCATTACTAACTTCCTATCTACAATTTTCCTCCAAATCAGTCTGTTACTTGTCAAGACTCCAACATTATCAGATCTTATATTTCTATCGTCTAAGGCACTTTGTACCGTATCAATCCACCTATATCTTGGTCTTCCTCTGGGTCGTTTTCCTGCCAACCTGGCAGAGAACACTTGTTTTGCTAATCTTTCCTCTCCCATTCTATTTAAGTGACCATACCATCTGAGATTAGCTCTGCTAACGCATTCCTGGATGCTGACAATGTCAAGTTCTTTCCTAATATCCTCATTTTTAATATGATATTGCCATTGATGCCATCTGTTCACGCCTCTAATCTTTCTCAGGACTCTCATATCTGCGGTCTCTAGTCTTTGGTCAAGTGTTTTACTTCTGACCCAGCTCTCAGATCCATAAGTTAAAATTGGTTTGAACACAGTCTTGTATACAGCTAATTTAGTGTTCCGACTAATTTCTTTCTTATTCCATATGAATTTATTCAATTGACTTCCCACGATACCAGCTTTGCTGATTCTGTTGTCTATTTCTATATTTAGTTTGCCATCTTCAGTAAAAATCGTGCCTAAGTAGCTGAAATGTTTTACTTGTTCCACAGGTTCATCATTCACAACACAGTTGACATTTTCAATGCTTCTGCCTATTTTCATTATCTTTGTCTTTTTATTGCTGACCTTCATACCATATCTATTACAACAGCTATTCAATTTAGTCAGAGAATCTTGCAGACTTGTAGCAGATTTATTTAGAAGTATAACATCATCTGCATAAAGCAAAGAGCTGACATTAACATCTCCAATTTTGATATCAGGTTTAATACCACATTCCTTCATAATGTGATCCATATAGATAATGAATAACAGAGGGGATAATGTACATCCTTGTCTCACACCAGATTTAACATTAAACCATCTTCCTGTACTTCCTTCAATTCTAACTGCTGACTCACAATTCAAATAAAGACTAAGTATTGCTTGATATAATGCCCCATTGACACCATATAACTGCAGCGTATTGAATAGCTTCTCTCTTGGCACCTTGTCATATGCCTTTTCCAAATCGACAAAACTTAAATACAGATCTTTGTTATATTCCCATGCTTTCTCGACTATTTGTCGTAAAGTGAAGATCTGATCCTGACAGCCTCTATTTGGCCTGGATCCAGCTTGTTCTTCACCAAGCTTTTCTTCCACAATTCTTCTCAACCGTTTCTCAAGTATACTTGCATAGATCTTGCCAGGAACACTCAGTAGGGAAATACCTCTGTAATTCTCACATTCAGTTTTATTTCCCTTTTTATATATGGGTACTATGAGAGCTCTACTCCAATCATCGGGAATTCGTCCCTCTGTCCAGGCTTTCTGAACTATGCAGTGCAGCCACTGTAAGACTCTTATACCACCATACTTCAGCATTTCTGGTCGAATATCATCTACTCCTGCTGCCTTTCCACATTTCAAGCCTTTGATGGCTTTTTCTACTTCAAGTAGGGATATGTATTCCTGACTGCATGCCTGGTCAGTGTTTTTTTATCACTGTGTTGCCATCACTGCTTGTTTCATTTAGCAGTTTTTCAAAGTAATTACTCCATACTTCAAGGATATCAGTTTCTCCTGTTTTCATTTCACCTTTATCATCTCTAATTCCTTTTTAAACTTGAACAAGTAATTACTATTATTATTTTCATAAAAAATATTGGAAAAGAATTATTTTTACGGCTATTATAGCCTGTTTTTGTTTAGGAGTGTCCCTTATTTTAAATACATTGGCTTTTTCACTCAAGAAATTTTTAGGGCATTATAAGTATATTTTAAAGGAAAATATAGCAGAATAACTGAGGAAGAAAATTTTGTACATACCTTGTTTAGATGCTAGGATGACTTCATTCTCAATACTTCTGCTGTTAGGCTGTTAAAAAAAGGGGAGGGGAACGTGGGGGAGTGTTTGATGCAAGGCGGGAAGAAGAATTTTGAAAACCCGGGTTTTCCTAAAATAATATATATACATATATATATTATTATTATATTTACTGAAAGTTTATTTTACACTTGGTTAGACTATAATAAATTTAGTTTAATTCTTTATCCAAGTGTGAGCAAACAACATTTGTGTCTGAAAATATCTTCAGGACTAAGGAAAGGTAGTGCAACATCAGGCAACTCAGAGCAAAGGTGGACCAAACTATCATCACTCTTATCTCAGTATCACTCATAATGCAAAACACATCTCCTTGCGGATATGTATAATGTTATGCATTAAGGGAAGGGCCACTACCCAGACTGGAATCGACCTTTATTGAGGTCTCGTCGGTGGGAGCCAGGCCCAGAGTGATGATAGCTTGGTCCACCTTTGCTCTGAGTTGCCTGGTGTTGCACTACCTTTCCTTAGTCCTGAAGATATTTTCAGGCACAAACTTTGTTTGCTCACATTTGGATAAAGGATTAAACTAAATTTATTATAGTCTAACCAATTGCAAAATAAACTTTCAACATCTTTCTCTAAACCCAGAGTAATTTAATAATAAGGTGGCATACCTTTTGGCAACTCCTATAGGTAAAGGTGACCTCTCCATTGCTTCTGCCTTGGAATCTCCACCTCTGGGCCTGATTCCCACCGATGAGATCACGTTTGGGTCTACCTCCCATGCTGGATATGAGAGGCCCTGCATGGAGTAGGTTTTTGCCTATCTCTGAGTGGAGCCACCGCTGAGATTATGGCTCTGTCTGGTGGTGGGGTGAGCCTGTCACTGGGTAGAGCCAATGCTGAGTTGGACGATCTTTTGGGATCGTCTAATTTTTAGAGAGGTCTGTACTTAAATACACCTCAATAAAGGTCGAAACCGGTTTGGGTAGTGGCCCTTCCCTTAATGCATAACATTATACATATCTGCAAGGAGATGTGTTTTGCATTATGGGAGATACTGAGATAGGAGTGATGATAGCTTGGTCCACCTTTGCTCCGAGTTGCCTGGTGTTGCACTACCTTTCCTTAGTTCTGAAGATATTTTGAGGCGCAAACTTTGTTTGCACACACTTGAATAAAGGATTAAACTAAATTTATTATTATACTTAAGGGCGCTTCTTTGGGGAAGGGGAACAGTTTTATGGGAAAACTGGGACGGGGGAGAGCGTTAACAGGGTGCGAGCCGTTTCGGTCGTGTGACCATCATCAGAACATTTTCGGGATGAGTGTAGGGCGATGCCACAACCGTATATTGTATCTGCCAAAAAAGGGCATTTGTTGTCGCTTATTGGTCGGAGGCGTGACCTAATTTGTAAGTTGTGGAGCAACATTCGGAAATTAGGTAGGGGCGATGGACGTTGATTGAATTTTCTTCACATTTTATGGCTATTGTTTCGGATATTCTAAGCATTGTTTCGTTGTCTTGTTTGTCTATTATGATGGCCTTGCTGATTTGCAGGATATGTTTCGGTTCAAGGGCGTGAATTGCTATTTCTGTCTTCCCTGTACTCTGTATTCTATTTTTCATTTTGATGTTGCGTTGTTTTTTACCATCAAAAAATCCATCAATTTCTTAAACCTGACACTAATCAGAACTAACAACAAAATAGCCATGAAAATATACCACAAACCCACACTTATCAGAAACTACCTCCATTTCAGTTCATACCACCCATATTCCATTAAAAAATCAGTCATCCTATCACAATTTATAAATGCTTACAAATTCTCAACCGACATTAATTATCTTAACATGGAATTAAAGAATTTAACATAGATTTTTAAAAATCGCAACTATCCCACACAACTAATAAATTACGCAAACAGAACGGCAAAAACCTGTCATAACAACAATACAACCAAAACTGACTTCCCAACACGTATGGTCATCAAACTGCCATACATCCAAAACACACACAAAGCCTACAAATACATTTTCAAACACATGTACTATAAACTAGTATTCACCACGAACCAAAAATTAGCAACTCTCCTAAAACCCACTAAATCGCTCACACGCAAAGAAATATTTGAACATCACAACGTAGTCTACAAATTTCCTTGCCAAAAAGACTGTGACATCACCTACACAGGCTCTACTATTAGGTCTTTATGGACTAGACTACAAGAAACCTCCATGACTGTAAATCCCTATTCCAGAACATTTAAACACTAAAAAAACAATACAACATCAAAAAGAAAAATAGAATACAGAGTACAGGGAAGACAGAAATAGCAGTTCAAGCCCTTGAACCAAAACATGTCCCGCAGATCGACAAGGCCATAATAATAGACAAACAAGACAATGAAACAATAGCCATAAAATGTGATGAAAACTCAATCAACGTCCACCCCCCCTACCTAATTTCCGAATGTTGGAAGCTCCACAACTTACAAATCAGGTCACGCCTCCGACCAATAAGCGACAAAAAATGCCCTTTTTTGGCAGATACAACATGCAGTCATGACATAGCCCTACACTCATCCCGAAAACGTTCCGATGATGATCACACGACCAAAATGGCTCGCATCCTGTTAACACTCTCCCCTGCCCCAGTTTTCCCATAAAAAGCTTTCCCCAAAGAAGCGCCCTTAAGTATAATAATATATATATGTATATATATTATTTCAGAAAAACCCGTGTTTTCAAAATTATTCTTCCTGCCTTGCGTCAAACACCCCCCCCCCACACACACACACCTTTTTTTTTTTTTTTTTTTAACAGCCTAACAGCAGAAGTATGGAGAATGAAGTCATCTTAGCATCTAAACAAGGTATATACAAAATTTTCTTCCTCAATTATTCTGCTATATTTTCCTTTAAAATACCCTTATAATGCCCTAAAAATTTCTTGAGTAAAAAATCCAATGTATTTAAAATAAGGGACACTCCTAAACAAAAACAGTAAATAGTTTTTAAGAGGAGTAACATGGGAATTTTCCCAGAAATAATACCTATATTGGAAAATAATTGTAACAATGAAACATTGCTTACATTTTAATGAAGAAAACACATTATACATAACATTGCACGGAATAAAAACATAACTGTTCAAGAAATAAGTCAATTTAATAAAAATTAATATTAACCCCCATTTTCACTGAAGCCCCTGCCCCAGAAACCCATATCTAATATATGCTATCAATATCTGTATGCTCTGATGAAAACCCAACAAGTTTTTGTAGAGTGGAACCCAAATTTACACAGGACAGTTTAAGAGATACTGATTTACATAGCCTAGCATTACAGGTTTCTAATAAATTTTTCTCTATTTTACACTGTAACCGACTCATGATTACATTCCTTCAGATCTTTCTACAAGGTTTTGCCATCTGGTTGGCCAAATTGATGCTCCTCCACTTTCTAGTCAATAGGTTGTGGGTATTGAATCTTCTTCTTCTTCTTCTTCTGCAGCTTCTCCCACTTAAGTGGGGTCACTGTTTATTATGAGTCTCCTCCACACCTTCCTGTCTTGGGCTGTCACCACATCCAAGTTCTTCATCTTCAAGTCCTCTTCTACCAGCTCCCTCCATCTCTTCTTTGGCCGCCCACGCTTCCGCCTTCCTTGCACATCCATCTGCATGACCCTTCTTCCCACATATTCGTCCTCCCTCCTCATCACATGACCAAACCATCTCAACCTTGCCTCCTGTATTTTCGCTCCTAAGTTCGTAACTTTCACTGTTCCCCTGACATAGTCATTCCTCAGATGATCCTTTCTGGTCACACCGCACATCCACCTAAGCATTCTCATCTCTGCTACTTCCATCCTGCTAATGTTATTTTTCCTCAGGGCCACAGTTTCTATAGCATATATCATAGCTGGCCTCACTACTGTCCTATAAATTTTGCCTTTCAGATTGATCGGCACCCTCTTATCACAAAACACTCCAGCCATCTCCCTCCAGTTCCTCCAACCTGCTTGTATCCTGCATCCCACTTCCTTCTCACCTCCTCCATCTTCTTCCACTGTCAAACCTAAATATCTAAAGTCTCTCACCTTCCTGATGACATTTCCTTCCAGCTCCAGGTCTGTCTCCTGGCCACCGCCCACTGCGCAACACATATACTCTGTCTTACTTCTGCTCAGTCTCATACCTCTCTCTTCCAGTACTTTTCTCCATCTTTCCAGTTTAGTTTCCACTTCTTCTCTTGAATCTACACACAGCAAGATGTCATCTGCATACAACATTGTCCAAGGTGCATCTTCTCTCACCTCCTCTGTTACCACCTCCATCACAATATTAAACAGAAACGGACTTAATGCTGACCCTTGATGCAAGCCAATTGTTACTTGAAAACTTTCTGTCTGTCCCAAACAGGTCCGAACACTTGTCTTCACATTTCTGTACATTTCCTGCACCAACCTGACATATTTCTCCGGCACCTTCTTCTCCCTCAGACACCTCCAGACTTCTTGCCTTGGCACTCTATCGTATGCTTTCTCCAGATCAATAAATACCAGATGTAGCTCCCTTTGTTTCTCTCGATATTTTTCCATCATCTGTCGTAACCCAAAGATAGCATCTGTTGTTGATCTACCAGGCATGAAGCCAAATTGTTCCTTTGCAATCTCCACCTCCTCCCTCAATCTACCATCAAGAACCCTTTCTAGGATCTTCATTGTGTGGGACATCAACTTTATTCCATTGTAATTTTTACAGTCTTGTGCATCCCCTTTACCCTTGTAAATGGGAACAAGAGTACTCTCCCTCCATTCCTCGGGTATATTTTCCTGTTGGCAAACTTTCATGAACAGGTCCCACAGCAGGTCAATTCCCTCTTCCCCCAGTGCCTTCCATGCCTCCACTGGAATTCTGTCAGGGCCCACTGCTTTTCCATTCCTCATCCTCTTCATGGCCTCCGTCACTTCCATTCTACTGATGTTCTGCACCATCCCCTCAGAAGGCTGCCCATCTCCTCTGTGAGTCCTTGCATTTTCCTCATTCAGAAGTCCCTCAAAGTATATTTTCCATCTGTTTCTTATGTCCACATCCCTCCATAATACTCTTCCTTCATTGAATAAAAATGAAAAAAAAAAAAGTTCCATGCTAGATCTCTGATGTTTATCTAACACAATGCTTAACATGCTGTAAGTTTATAATCTTTCATGAGTAGAACATAGAAGGGGTCATAAAAAATATTTCAAGTAATTATTCTAGACATCAAGAATACACTTCTTGAGTGTTCATAATTAAAGTAGCTTTGATTACTTTTATGTACACTTTTCAATCTATTTCTAAACATTTTCAGTAGCTTCCAGAATATTTTATTACTTTCATGAGATATTTTATATTTTTTCCTCCCCAAAGTATTCCTGTGATTTCTGTTTAATTACTGTTATACATGACAGCTTTCTTCTATATTTTCTCAGAGCACATCCCACTTTGCCAACCAGGCATTTCCATAGGATTCCCTGCTTCTTGAGATCTTTAACAGTAATCATTTCAATAAAGGGAATCTTTTTTTTTTTATCTCTGAAAACAAACTCCATGATATGCTTCCTTGGATATCTATATATATCTATATACATATATATATATATATATATTATTATTATTATTATGTAACACCTCCAGGGAGTCCAAAGACTCATCGAGGGAGGGGCACCTACTCTACAACTCTCCATCTCCACCAACTGCAACTACTTTCATCATCTACACCAACCACTGCTAGTATTTTCACAGACAATCACAAACATCCATGCCCACGATGGGATTTGAACCCGCAAACTTTCTGATGGAGCGCAGATACACTAACCACTTGGCCAACATAATCAAGAGTAATCCTATACTCAAATTTTTCCCAAATTACTTCTCTATATGTGAGACTCATTTCCTATTCGGGTAATATAAGACGCTCATTATATATATATATATATATATATATTTACCCACCTTTACCATGAGTTGCCCTGGTGTTGCACTACTATTATTATTATTATTATTCCGGGCAACTCCAAGGAGCCGACAGACTCATCGAGGGAGGCCCTAACATCATGTCAAGAACAATTACTCGACACAGTATCTATCATACCTTGCCTTGAACTCATTCACGGTTGTAGCACCCACAACAGACTCTGGAAGCTTATTCCACTCATTCACTACTCTCCAAGTAAAAAACGTAGCTCTAACACCCTTGTCAACCACGCTCTTGCCCAGCTTCCATTCATGGCCCCTAGTCCTACCACCACCAGTCATATTTTCAAAAATATCTTCTGGATCAACCTTATAGAAACTCTTCAGTAATTTGAATGTCTCAATCATATCACCCCTCCTTTGCCTATCAACCAATTTCTGCAACCCAGAAATCTTCAACCTATTCTAATAAGGTTCATTCCACAGACCTGCTATCATCTTGGTCACTCGTCTCTGGATCCTCTCCACTTCCTCCCCATCACAAAGAAACCCTGGTGCCCATAACTGGGCACAGTAGTCCACATGGGGTCTTATCAAGGCTCGATACAGAGAAACAACAACTTGTTTGTCTCTGCATGTTAAAGTATTTTTCAGAAGCCAAGTGATTTGGTGAGCTGTTTTAGTCACTTTTGCAATGTGCCCCCTAAACTTCAATTCCCTATCCACCAACGCTCCCAAATCCCTGGCCTCATCAATCTCCTGGAGTACGGTTCCACCAATGCGATATACTGCTGCTATTCTTTTCACCCCAAAGAGCATAACCTTACACTTTGGCACATTAAATTGACATCCATTTTTCCTAGCCCAGTCCTCCAAACTATCCAAATCATCCTGTAAAATTTTGACATCCTGTGCACTCATAATTGCTCTACCCAACTTTGCGTCATCAGCAAACAAGTGAACACGTCCTCTCAAATCCTTTCCAATATCATTGATGAACAAATTGAAAAGCAGTGGTCCAAGAACAGAGCCCTGTGGCACTCCACTAGTCACAAGCCGTCTTTTAGACTCCACTCCTGAATAAACCACTCTCTGGTATCTCTCCTTCAACCACCCTCCTATCCATCTCACCAACCCTATATCTATCCCCATCTGCTCCAGTTTACTGATTAGGGTTCCATATGGTATCCTGTCAAAGGCCTTGGCAAGGTCCAGTAGTATCACTGTAAACCCATTACCCCTATCCAGTTCAGCCGTCACTGTGTTATAAAACGTGAGCAAGTTACTGAGGCATGATCTACCCTTCACAAAACCATGTTGTCCCCCATACAATATCCCATTTTCATCTATCCAATCCTGTATTCTTTTCTTGACTAATTTCTCTAAGACCTTGACAATGATTCCTGATATGCTAATCGGTCAGTAATTTACAACAGCAGTCTTGGAACCAACTTTATGCAGTGGAACTATTTTCCCCTCTTTCCACCCCCTCAGGACTAACCCAGACTCGAGACTCAAATTAAACAAAATGGTCAAGGATACTGACAATTCTTTAGCTGCTTCTCGTACAACACGAGCTGGTATACCATCCAATCCCACAGATGTATTGACATTGAGGTTATGCAATAGACTATTCACCTCCACTTCATTCACCACAATTCCCGTATAATCTACTGGTAGTACTTTCATTTCTGCAATGTCACCACCTGGATGATATATTCTTGCAAAGTGCTCACTCAGTAACTCAACTATCTCAACTGATTCAGTTACCTCCCTACCATCAGCATTC
This sequence comes from Typopeltis vanoorti, assembly GCF_054136105.1. Taxonomy (NCBI): domain Eukaryota; kingdom Metazoa; phylum Arthropoda; class Arachnida; order Uropygi; family Thelyphonidae; genus Typopeltis; species Typopeltis vanoorti. Next base: position 54,393,449 of record NC_143563.1, on the reverse strand, counting down.
TTTAAAATCAATCTGCCATGTACATTTTTCCTTTTACTTGCTACATATCTAAAAAACTGTTTAGGATTCTCTTTAGCCTGCATGGCCAATGTTCTTTCGTAATCCTTTTTTGCTTTTCTTACCACACTCATCACCCTTCTGGCCTGCGCTTTATACCGTTCATGTGCCTGCCGGTCACCCTTCTCCTTAAATTCTCTCCAGTTGTTTCTTTTTTTGCAGCTCAAGCTTAATGGTGTTATTCATCCATTTAACCCCTACTTGATTTATTATTCGGACTCTAGGTATACAGTCAGCCATTGCTTCATGCAAGCATTTCTTAACTACCTCCCATGGACTATCAACTTCTAGTCCTTGCAGTTGTACATGCCATGGCACCGAACCAATCAAACTCCTAAGCTTGTCATACTTTCCAGCCAGATAATTTCACATGTACCCTGTCTTAATTGAAAATTCTACACCTTTAGCCACCTCCCAAGTTAAGACCCTATGATCACTCTCACCGAATGATGGCAATGTGGCCATATTTGTTACAGCCAAATCCTCAGATATAATTACTAGGTCAAGCACTCTCTGACCCCTAGTATTTTCCATTACATGCTGTCGCAGATAGTTATCCCTTAATAACCGCATAAAATCCAATTCCTTCCTCCCATGTGTCCTCTCCTCACTCCAATCAATACGACCATAGTTGAAATCTCCCATAATAATCTCCCATAATAAACCCTCCTTCCACTCATTTCTTCTATTTGCTTGTGCATACTGCCACCACCATCTTTTCCATCACCTGGTCTATAGCAGCACCCAATTGTATATTTAGTTCTGCTAGCCACAATCTCACACCAAATCATCTTAAATGTGCTCTTTTCTCTATCCTGCAATTCAACTTCTATTCTCCTTGTCTGCAGCTCATCAGTTATCATCAACAATACTCCTCCACCCATTTTATTCTCCCTGTCATTCCTGAACGCACTATACCCATCACATTCAATCCCACTAGCTATACCATCTACAGTCAGCCATGTTTCACTAATACCAATAACCTGTGGTCTGGAAGTGCCAACCATGGCCAAAATCTCTTCCTTCTTGTTCCTAATACTCCTAGCATTAGTGTACATGAATTTAAGACCCCCATTAGCCCCAACCCTACCTTGATGCCTTATATTAACTATCCCACTCTGATTTGTTGTCCTTATTTTCTCAGGCATATTATATTCATTCTTACATTCAACTGCCTCCCTAAGGACTGTATATCTACTCCCCCACACTTTTAGACTTGAACTACGTTCAGGCGCAAACTTAACTGTTTTGCTTACTTGGGAGAAGGAGTAAAAAAAAAACAAGTTTATAAAATTACTTGGTATCCTTAATATATATATAATTGAAAATATATATTTTCTTCATATTTCATTATTATCTTTTGCTCTTGTTTTCAAACTCTAACATCTGTAAATTTCAGTCTATAATTCACATCTACAAATGTTGAATTTTACTTAAGTATAAAGAGCTAATAAGCTTCATTTTGGCAATGAAAACATTATTTAAATTAAGGGGATATTAAATCCCACATAGTTTTAAAACCGAATAAGAAACTCAAAGATTGGAATCAGAGAGTTTCTTGCTGAATATAGTAAACTATAAAGTATCGGCGACACTAGCGTTAGCAAATGCAAGTGATCCTAGTACTCAGTGCAATACCGGACGACTCGTTGCAAAGGTGGGGGAAGTTCAGATCTCACTTCATCAGTGAGTAGCTAGACCTAAACTTGATTAGGTCTAGCTACTCACTGATGAAGCCTCAAAAAAGGCTGAAACTGGTCTGGGTAGTGACCTCCCTCCATAATGTAATAACAGCATGCATTTCCTAGGAAATGTGTTTTTAAATTATGGAAAATACCTAAGAATAGCGATCTGAACTTCCCCCACCTTTGCAACGAGTCGTCCGGTATTGTACTACGTACTAGGATCACTTGCATTTGCTAACGCTAGTGTCGCCGATACTTTATAGTTTACTATATTCGGCAAGAAACTCTCTGATTCCAATCTTTGAGTTTCTTATTTGGTTTTAAAACTATGTGGGATTTAATATCCCCTTAATTTAAATAATGTTGAATTTTAATTCTTTTTTTAAAACTTTCTTTTCATCATGCTCAGAATTACATGCCGATCCAGTCCTATTTCGATCCCTGTTCCCCATGGATTTAGTGTCCTAGACCAACTTGAAGAAATCACTATCAAAAATAACATTAATTTTTCTTATATGTTCTTCTCCTGTGAAATTATGTATATCTTCATGCTTAGTCCAATAAGTATTTACTAGTATTATGGCAACCCTATACTCAAATTTTCCCCAAATTACTTCTCTCTAAATGTGAGACTAATTTCCTATTCTGCTAATATAAGAACATTATTATATGCAAGGAAAACAATGGAAAAGCTTGAGCTAAAAGTAATTCTTACTAAGGCAAAATATGAAATGGAGGTATAAATTTCAAACTGGGATTCGGCAACTATGCTCCCACAAAACACAAGTATCTTGTAAACTAAAGGTTAGCTAAAAAACTGAGTAATGACAGACTTCGCTCAATTTCAGGGAAATGTTAAATTAATATAAATTATCTCGGTTTACATTTTTTACGATGACTATCCTAATTTTTTCCCCCTATCCTTCATGCCAACAAATGCTTATTAACTGCTAGTGACTGCAGCAGAAAAATAAAATAAATGAACATTGTATTTCAGTAATTCGCAGATGTGATAAGACTATTGTTTTCACACTACAGATCCAAATACATGCTCTGATCAAGTTACAAAAATTACTCATACTGAAATGAACATTCCTCACTCCATTCAAAATTTCTGTCTAACGTCCTAGCATTGGCAATCAAAAAAAAAAAAAAAAAAAAAAAAAAAATTGGCATATTGCAAGTGTCTTGAGATAAAAACTCTAGCTTCATTCTTAGCCTATACCGAAACCTGAAACATTTGCAAAACAACCATTATTAAATTCAAATATGACTTTTGAAAGAAATGATTGCAGAAAACTGACCTCTTGCATACAATGGTAATTGTGTCTTATGGTCACTTGCAAAAGCACAGATGGAAAGAAGGTGTGCCATTTGGCACAACTTCTGTCCATATCCACTATCAATTCTCATAGCTGGATTGTATTACTGTAACAACACTAAGAGACAAAGCTAACCTCCTGGCATTGTTCTTCTCCTCCAACTACTGTTTAGGACTAAATCACTTCTAAACATATCAGGAATAATGTACTACATGACAGCAGCTATGGTCTTTTGCCAGAAAGACATCTGAAGAATCATGAACAACCTATATATCAGAAAATTTCTGATATACAGTTTGAACCATTATCCTTCTAATATTATCTCTTCACTCTATTATATTTGCCCACCATCTTTCTTCAGAGCATAGAAGCAAACCACATTCAGCTCAATTCAAAAAAGGAGACAGAAGTCTGCCATCAAACTACTGAAGACACTACTCTCTCACAATGAGTAATTACAAAAATCGTGGAAGTCCTTAACAGTCAACTTCACTACCTGAGGTTTCACCATCAATGACTTCAGATTCTGCCACTTAAGATCTACAATAGCTTTCTTTGTCTACATCATCTACTTGTGAAAATACCTTGAAAAAGGATTGGAAAAATTTGAGTTATTGTACTTGAGGTCTGTTTTCTGATCTTTGTACCTGGGTTGCCAGTTATATTTCGCTACTTCACTGTCTGATGGAACAGTGTTCTCTTTCCTCATTCTGAAGGTTTAATGAAATATTCACAGAACTAGGAAAGGATTAAAAACTAATTTTAATGCTTCCAATATTTCATCTCAGTTACTGAGACATCGTCAGGCCTCCGGACATTACAAAAAAAACTCAAACCTTTCAGCTCTCATCCCCACTCCCTACCTAGATATATGGTTTACCTAAAATCCACAAACCTAATTCCCTCCCCCCTAAGGCCTACAGTAGATGCCACCCCATGCTACAGATTATCAAAACAGCTGGCAAACCCCAACTGTTTTGACACCTCTCAACGCCCCCCCCCCCCCTCACTGGACTTACAACTCTAATCATTTTAAAGCCTTGATTGACATCTAAGTAATACAAATATATGGTAAGCTTTGACATCACCTCACTGTTTACCAATATTCCCTTAAATTACACCTTAGTACTCTTAAAAAACTTTTTTTCCTTCTGATATCTTAGATCTCTTTTCCTTTGCCATCAATTCTGGTTATCTATCTTGGAAGAACAAAATTTGTACACAGATAGAGGGCACTGCCATGGGTCCCCCCCCCCCTTCCCACACACACACACACCTCTCAAGTCATCTTGCCAATTTTTACATGGAAAATTTTGAAAAATGAGCCATAGACTCTCTCTCAAACCTTCTATCTGGCTAACATAGATGATGTGTTCTCTATTTGGCCTGATATCCCAGGTACATTAGACTCCTTCCTCAGCCATCTCAATAGTCTACATCCAAGAATCCAGTTTACAATGGAAAAGGAAAATAACAATAGATCACCCATCCTAGACCCTTAGTAACATGCCTTCCTAATAGTAACCTTTCCTTCAGTGTATATAGAAAACCCACTCACACAAGCAGATGCATTCACAAACTTTCCCACCACCACCCCTCTCAACAATATGGCATTATTAAACCTTTAACCAATAGAGCCTATACTCTTTGTTCCAGTGGAACCTCTCTTTCAACTGAACTCAACCACATACACAGCACCTTCCTTTCTAATGACTACAGTGATTACAGAATTAAAAAAATAATCAGTTCCTCCCATTCCTCAGTCATCACTTCAGAAAGATTTTAGAAATGCCATCACCATCCCTTACAGCTGTAGCGCATCAGAAAAAAAAATAGCCAGTTCTTTAAAAAAAAGTACAACCTCTACACAGCTTTAAAGCCCCACCAGAAACTTTCTACTCCTATCTGTTCAAAGATCGGCTCTCTCAGTACTTGGAGTATATAAAGCACCATGTTCCTGCAAGTTGGCTTACTCTGGTCAGACAGGTAGATCAGCAACTATCCATTTAGAAGAACACAAATCATATATCTGCAATCATGACTATGGTCAATCTGGCCTTGCAGACCATGTATTAGATACAACCCACAGGATCTCCTGGAAGAAAACCACCATGCTCCACCATAGTAAATTTAAAAAGGAAAGACTGTTTTTAGAATCTGCAGTAACACTCAGAAATCAATCTAATTTAAATAAATACAGATGCATAAAACTTCCCAAAATTTGGGAAACAACTGTCTGAAGGCCCACTTTACATCCTAGACTGCCAACAAATGCCCACAGAGGGTGCACCACCTAAATAGGACTTTAGAGTCACCCACGTGTTTCATTTAGTATTGTGTTGTCTGTGTGTGTGTTACAAGTGTTATTTGTAATCTGTGAATAAGTCTCAGTGACTGAGATGAAATATTGAAAGCATTAAAATTAGTTTTTAATCCTTTCCTAGTGCTATATATACATTCCATTAAAGCTCCAGCATATAATAGATTTAGTTTAATCCTTTATCCCAGTGAGAGAGCAAACAAAGTTTGCGCCTGAAAATATCTTCAGGACTAAATATAGTGTTGTACTATCTTATCCAGTAAGTAGTGCAACACCAAGGCAACTCGTGGCAAAGGTGGAGCAAGCTACCAGGCACTTCTAACCCAGTATCTCCCAAAATGCAAAACACATTTCCTATGTGGATATGTATACTGTTATGCATTAAAGGGATTGGCCATCTATCCAGACTAGTTTCGACCTTTATTGAGGTCTCTTCAGTGGGAGCCAGGCCCAGAGCTGGAGATACCAGGCAGAAGCAGTAGCAAGTCATCTGTGCCTATGGGAGTTGCCAAAAGGTTTATCACCTTTTTTAAAAATTACTCTGGATTTAGAGAAAGATGTTGAAAATTTATTTATCACTAGGTTAGACTAGCATGATGTCCTCCCAGCACTTAAACCTTAACACACGTGTTCTCTCTCCAGATTTCTCTATCAATGCTGACATCCTCAAAGCTCTTAAATCAGCCCCCCTCTTTCTATTATATATAAAAATCTCTCAAGATCTCAAATCCTATCCAAATCACTACAAGGGATCAGGTCTCCCTCCCCCTCCAGAATGACATTTACTTCTAGCCTTTCTGCCATAAACACGTTATTCTGTTTTCTACAGGTACTAAATACCTCAGCTTTTCAATCAGTAATAAAACAAGCAACTGCTGCCCAACATTCCTTTACAATACAACTACAAACACACTGAACTTGCTTCTTCTCTTTTCCTTACAAAAAACACTTAGTTCATCTTCCCTTACCTCTGATTATATCTAGTTCACCAGGGTAAGATGATCCTTTTTCTTCTTGGGCAGACATTTGTCTCTAGCCTAGCACCAACACTTATCTATGATTTCCTCAGCCTCCAAAAACCTTCTGCTATCTTTTCAGCTGAAGATGGTACTTTTCACCAGTCCAGCTGCCAATCCCATATGCACAAATGCAAACTTATCGTTCTTAAATATTTGTCTCACGTCTGGGGGGGGGGGGGTCGTAAACTAAAAATAAAACAAAAACCTTCCTAAAGATTGTTGTCTAAAAAAAGAGAATAGTTTAGCTAATCAATAATCACTCCCTCACAGACTCATTCCAGCCACTTTTTTACATGTGGTCTGTTTCTTAGTGCATTTTTTCCAGGAGCTTCCATGGGTGACGTTCAACAGAAGTGATTTACCATGTCCTCATTTCTAATTAGTCTACGAAAACAAAAGCAGTAGTTGCCCAACATTCATTTACAGTTCAAATACTATGCAATTGAATGTGCTTCTCCCACTCCTCTTATATTCTCTCTAACCTTGAATAGCCTTCTCCACAATGTAGTTTCTAAGAATTACAACCTCCAACTATTCAAGACAAATTCCAGATGATTGGAGTAGAGCTCTCATAGTACCCATATATAAAAAGGGAAATAAAACTGAATCTGAGAATTACAGAGGAACTACTGAGTGTTCCTGGTGAGATATGCAGGTATATGCAAATATACTTGAGAAACAGTTGAGAAGGATTGTGGAAGAGAAGCTTGGTGAAGAACAAGCTAGATTCAGGCCAAATAGACTGTCAGGATCAGATTTTTGCTTTACGACAGATAGTTGAGAAATCATGGAAATATAACAAAGATCTGTATTTAAGTTTTGTAGATCTGGAAAAGGCATATGACAAGGTGCCAAGAGAGAGAAGCTATTCAAAACGCTACAGTTATATGTGTCAATGGGGTATTATATCAAACAATACTTAGTCTTTATTTGAGTTGTAAGTCAGCAGTTAGAATTGAAGGAAGTATAGGAAGGTGGTTTAATGTTAAATCTGGTGTCAGACAAGGATGTACATTATCTATATGGATCACATTACGAAGGAAAGTGGTGTTAAACCTGATATCAAAATTGGAGATGTTAATGTCAGCGTTTTGCTTTATGCGGATGATGTTATACTTCTAAATAAATCTGCTACAAGTCTGCAAGATTCCCTGACTAAAGTGAATAACTGTTGTAATAGATATGGTATGAAGGTCAGCATTAAAAAGACAAACACAATGAAAGTAAGCAGAAACATTGAAAATATTAATTGCATTGTGAATGGAGAACCTATAGAACAAGTAAAACATTTCAGCTACTTAGGCACGATTTTTAGTGAAGATACACTAGTGGCCAAAATTGTGGAAATCTTTTGGAAAAAGTGTATTTTTGAGGTTTGATGGCTCATAACACCACTTTTTTTTGAGGTGTAATACCATAAAATTACATATCAATGAAAAGATAATTTAATCAAGAATGTAATGCAACAAAGTTCGTTCAATTATCTGTATTCTATAAAAAGTTATAGCCAAATAACCAGAAAAAAGAAGCACAACTTGCTTAGGTTGATATGAAGTAGCTTTCCTTCATTTGAATGTAGCCAATGAGCATGAGCGTTTAGAGAGCCAATCAGGTGTCATCTTGTTTTGGCAATGAGCCAATAAAGTCACAGTAAGATTCAGCTATTGATGTCATGTATTAGAGCTGAGAGAAGGACATTTGTCAGTGTGTTATGTGATTGCTATCAAGTTGGTTGGGTTTTTTTGTGTTCTTTCATTTAGTGAGCTTGTAAAACGTAATAAAATTAAAGAAATGATGCAAAGAGTTGACTGGTCACCCAGAAAGTGATGTAAAATAGTACTATTAAGTGAATGAGGCTACAGTTATGAAGAAATTAGAAGAAAAATTGGTGGAAACCTAACCAAAGGTGGCATTTCTAAATTTTTGAAGAGATATAAGGAAACTCAGTCACTACAACACCAGACTGGTAAAGGCAGTAAAAGGTGCACAACAGCAAGTGATTATAGAAGAATTGAGAGACTGTGCCTACGTGAAAGAAGAAAATCATATGGGTGTATACAAGATGAAATGGCACAATACAATGTGAAGTTGAGTGTAAGGACTGTTCGGTGCAGACTGCAAGAATTTGGTCTAAATGCTAGAATTCCACGAAAAAAGCCATTTTTATCTCTCAAACAAAGGTTGAAAAAATTAAACTGAGCTAAAACCCATGTTAACTGGACAGCGAACAATGGGACAGTGTTATTTGGAGTGATGAGACCAAAATCTCCCTGTTTGGTAGTGATGGCATAAAATACACAAGGAGAAGAATCAAAGAAGATTTGTATCCTGATTGCATTACACCTACCATGAAACACCCACTTAAGTGTTATGATCTGGGGTTGTATGACATCAAAGGTGTGGGCAGAATCTGAGTGATTAATGGGAATATAAATGCCCAAAAATACATAAATGAAATACTTGAGCCCAAACTGAAGCCTTCCGCACATGATCTTTTCCAAGATAATGAAGCATTTATATTTAAACAGGATAATCATATTCCACTGCTGGAATGGCCTGGGAATAGCCTAGACCTTAACCCAATCGAAAATCTATAGAGTCGACTAAAGAAACTTGTTAGTCAGAAGCAACCCACCAATAAAACCAAAGGAGTTATAATGTGAAACAGCTGCAGAACAAAAAAACTTGGTTCACTCCATGGGAAGGCATTGTAAGGCCGTAATTAACACTAAAGGTTGCCCAACTAAGTATTAACTCACATTGTGAGAATTTTTGTATATCTAATTTTTTCTATGTGTTTCACTTTTCTTCTTTATAGCTGCTGTTCTAATAAAAAATCCTTCATAAAAGTTATTGCATTACATTCTTGATTAAATTATCTTTCCATTGATATATAGTTTTATGGTATTACTCCAAAAAAAAGTGGTGTTATGAGCCATCAAACCTCAGAAATACACTTTTTCCAAAAGTTTTCCATTTTGGCCACTAGTGTAGTAAATTAAATATCGAAATACACAACAGAATCAACAAAGCTGGTATGGTAGGAAGTCAACTAAATAAATTTATATGGAATAAGAGAGAAATTAGCTCAAACACTAAATTATCTGTATACTAGACAGTATTCAAGCCAATTTTAACTTATGGATCTGAGAGCTGGGTAAAACACTTGACCAAAGACTAGAGACTGCAGATATCAGAGTCCTGAGAAAGATTAGGGGCATGAACAGATGGCATCAATGGCAATATCATATTAAAAACGAATATCTTAGGAAAGAACTTGACATTGTCAGCATCCAGGCATGCATTAGCAGAGCTAATCTCAGGTGGTATGGTCACTTAAACAGAATGGGAGAGGAAAGATTAGCAAAACAAGTGTTCTCGCTAGGTTAGCAAAAGACCCAGAGGAAGACCAAGATATAGGTGGAGTGATACAGTAAAAAGTGCATTAGAAGATAGAAATATAAGATCTGATAATGCTGGAGTTTTGACAGGTAACACTGATTTGGAGGAAAATTGCAGATAAGAAGTTAGTAATGATATAATATTTCATGTAGTACTGTGATATCCTGTACACCCCCTTGAGGGTATATATCAGGAATTTGATGATGACGATGAACTATTCAAGATTCCTTCACTCTTATCTTCTGTACACAAAGAGTTAGTCTGCAGGAAATTCCGAAACATTTCATGTATATCTATGGGACTGATATTTAAAAATACTAGCAATTTTGCAATTGCAAAATCTCCTGTCAGATACTTCTTAACATCATTAATGTATAAGATTGAATACTAAAGTCCAAGGACATCCTTGGGGGTACACCAGTGTCACCTTAAACCTGGCAGATTCACACCCACTGCCAAATTTAAGGTAATGATGTACACCAAAAATCAGTCCTTGGATTATTTTTTGCTGATGATGCAAAGATAGGCAGGGAAATCAGAGATGCTACTGATATCAGCACTCGAAAGAAGTACTGGATCTTCTTCTATTGCATCAGTCTTATGACTGGTAAATCAGCATCATTTCCTTCCATTCTTCTCTTCTGTTTGCTTTCCTCTTTATTTCCTTTTTATTAAATTACTCTGGATTTAGAGAAAGATGTTGAAAGTTTATTTTTCACTTGGTTAGACTATTCATTATAGTCTAACCAAGTGAAAAATAAACTTTCAATTTTATAGTCAAACTAACCAAGTTTGACTATAATAAATAGTCAAACTTGGTTAGACTATTTATTATAGTCTAACCAAGTGAAAAATAAACTTTCAACATCTTTCTCTAAATCCAGAGTAATTTAATAAAAAGGTGGCACACCGTTTGGCAACTCCTTTAGGTAGAGATGACCTTGCTAATGCTTCTGCCTGGTATCTCCACTTGGGTCTGGCTCCCACTGAAGAGACCTCAATAAAGGTCGAAACTAGTCGGTAGTGGCCCTTCCCTTAATGCATAACATTATACATATCTGCAAGGAGATGTGTTTTGCATTATGGAAGATACTGAGATAGGAGTGATGTTAGCTTGCTCCACATTTGCAACGAGTTGCCCGGTGTTGAACCACCTTACCCCAGTCCTGAAGATACTTTCAGATGTTCACACTTGGATAAAGGATTAAACTAAATTTATTATAGTCTAACCAAGTGAAAAAAAAAAACTTTCAACAAGATATAGGTGGATTGATATGGTAAAAAGTGCCTTGGAAGATAGATATATAAATATAAGATCTGACAATGTTGTAGCTTTGACAGGTAACAATTGATTTGGCAGAAAATTGTAGGTAGGAAGTTAGTAATGATGTAAATTTTTCATGTTGTACTATCATATCCTCCCTTGAGGGGTAAATGTCAGGAATTTGATGATGATGGTGATGAGTTTCAATATGTTGATCTTTGTTTTTGTTTTTTTTGGTTGTTTTTTGAATTTCAATTGTGTTTTCATTAATACAAGGTCGTGGTCACTATCAGCATCTGTTCCTGGGACGTCTTCACTAAATTTGACATGGATTTTAAATCTTGCTTTAACCATTATATAATCAATTTGGAATCTATTTGTGCCACCGGGTGCCTTCCAGATGTATCTTCTTCTTTTGTGTGTTTGGAATATTGCATTTGTGATTATTATTTCTTTCTGTTTGCAGAAATCTATCAGATGTTGTCTTCTATCATTTCTCTGTCGTAAAGTCAAATTTTCCTACAGTATTATCCTCCTTTCCTTCTCCTATGATTGCATTCCAATCTCCCATTATTATTGCGTTGTCTCTTCATTTGAATATGTTCCATATATCTTCAATTTGCTCATTTCAGCTATTTCTTCATCTTTGTGTTCAGTTGTAGGCATATAGACCATTATAATGTTTAGTTTTACTGGTTCAGATTGGATACTATTGCCATGATTCTGTCATTGTGTTTGATTGTTGTGGTTACTTTTTTTTTTTGCCTAAGTGTTTCTTGAGTATTATTATTACTCCAGAAATCACCTTGATCTTGCCATCTTGTTTCACATGTTCCCAGTATGTCTATATTAAGCCTCTTCATTTCCTTTTGGATGTTTTCAAGTTTTTCCATTTCTAATAGGGTTTTTCACATTCCATGTTCCTATGTTTGTATAATTTTTCTGTTTCTTTCTGTCTGTATAAGGGTTTCGCTGGTTTATGACCTGAGAAGCCCGATTTCTCCCCCTGCTGGACATGACTCTTCTCATGGAGGCTCCATCGCTGATCTCATTTTGATTGTTTCTAGTTTCCATGCTGCTTTTTCTAGGGATATTAATGTGGTAGTTTCCCCTTGCTTTCCCTTAGTCCTATAAATTGGTCTTGCTTGCAAGTTTCTGGCTATGAGCCATTGTAACATCATTGTTTTCAAGCCTCATGCCAGTACTAGTAGTTGCTGCTGCTGACTACCAGGGTTTGTATTGGAGTTTTCCTCTCCTAGGTATCTAGGAGAGGAAAACTCCAATACAAACCCTGGCATAGCTCTTAGGGCTGTCAAAGCACACACTGGATATGATTCTTCCATATTCAAATGTAAATGATTTCATTAGACAGAAATCTGGGCAAATGATAATGGCTATTAATTCAATGTTAGTAAGTGTAAAGTTATGCATATTGGCATGATGAAATTTCCAATGGCATATTATATTGGCAGGGTTATGCTACAAGAAAGTGATGAGGGCAGAGATCTTGGAATTATGGTGGACAGGAATTTGAAGTTCAAAAGTCACATAGCAGAAACTGCAAATACAACTCAGAGGATAAAAACATTGTGTTAGGGCTAGAGACCACGAGATGGCAGCACTTGTTAGCCATCTCTTCACCGCAAGCCAATTAAATTATTGATAGCCTTGGGCCAACTATCTCTGGCTGGCTACCAGTAGAGATTGAACTACCTACTTAGTCTCCAAAAGTTGGACAGGGCTGAAATGGCCTCGCTACTCCCTATATAGGAATAAAAAGGCATTAGCTGATTTGAGGATAATAGCAATGTTGAAACAAAAAAAAACACTGACATGTAAGGATAAGTAAGTCATTTTGCCTCTTTACAAGGTCTCCATAAGACTGCACACTTACACTACTGTGAACGGATTTGGTCTGCTGGGATTGGAAGAGGATAAAGAAATCCTGAAAAGAGTGCAAAGAAGATTTACAAAGATTATATCTGGATTAAGAAATGTACATTATAAGGACAGATCAAGAGCATGCGAACTCATACACAGGAGAAAGAGAGGCGACATGATAGAGATCTATAAACTTCTGAATAAGTGTTATAGGATATTGTCTAATAAAATTTTTTATAATATACGGAAGGTGGGGAGAGAATACAGGGGGTATCCATGGAGGTTAAGTTTGTACACAGTTAAGTGGTGAGTGCATCTAGCATGAATAAATTTAAGAGAAAGTATGATAGTTGGTGTGGGGTGGCCATATGGCCACCCACACCAACTATCCCCTTGATGAGTCTTCAACTCCCTCAAAATCTCGACAATAATAATAATCTTGATGTGTGACTGTAAAGCAGAACTGGTCTCGTGTTATTTTTGTCTCTTCAGACTAGATCTTTTGAAAATAAAAGCACTTTTTTATTGTTACATCTTTCAGATTTTATACCTGCTTATAAAAATAATGTTTTAAGACTTACTGAGTGGTATGAACTAAGCGAATTACATGTCAAGAGTTTTTACACATCAGCATTAATGCAACTATAAAATAAAACTTTTTTTTTAAGTGCAATTTTTTTTATTTTTATATCAATAACTCAGCTATGAGGACAATTAATTTCCCATTGCTAGGTTTGCTACTCTTTCCATGTAACCCTCAATGACCATATTATTTTATCACATCAGTTATCAAAATGCTATTCTCTCTTAAAAATGAAATGAGGATCAAATTATTAAAATTAAATAAATTTTTAAAAAAAATTAATTATAGATTTTCCAGTTGATGTTGAATGTTTTATGTACCTGTTGTACATAAATGTACATTTTTGTAAATATTAATTTATTCTTAACTCCTGCCATTTGCTACTGTCAGATGGCACACTACTGATGATGCTAAAAATATGTCCTGATGATGTATTTAGTACATCATTAAGAGAAAAAATGGAACAAAAAAAACTGCAGTTTTCATTTTCAAAAGTCTGTCTAGGCTGAAGGGATAAAAACAGAATTGAAATAAGAGTATAATTCAGAATAAGAGGATTGCTCATAAAACTTTCAAATTTTTATTCCGTACCCTGTGAGAGTATTTTTTTTTTTTTTCTACTTTCCTTCTTGGGAATGTAATCCTGTCATATACACCATCAGTAATTTTTTTTTTATACTCTCAACTCCAAACTAAAAAAAAAAATTGAACTATACTACTCAAACTTGCACACAGATTTCACAGATTCATATTCGAGGATCCCACATATATAACTCTCCAATATATGTCCAAAAAGTCATTTCTGCACTAAATTGCAGAATGCTAAAAAAAACATCTTGGCTTCATACAAACACTTCAATAACTTCGCTTTCTATATGAAAATAACAGCAAGCTCCACTGAATAAATCACTTAAAACCTTAACAGTTTTATGTTATCACCTCAGAACAAATTTACCTTCTAAAGAAATACCCAAAACCCTATCAACAGTTTCAAATCACTTTTCAGACTGAGAATCACAAACAAAACAAACTTCACTGCTTGCCATTTCTATATGAAATGGCAAGCAATTAAGTTTCTGTCTGTTTTAAATGAAAGAATTCTATATAGATTAATGATTACAAAAATCTTCACATCTCTTTTTTAAAGGATCCCATCTGTCTTTCATTTCTAACTTTTCTTCTAATTTCCATTTAGTCTTCATAAGCTGAAGACAAACTCCACAATCTGCTCCTGCTGTGTTCTCTTGCCTTCCTTCTGAATGACCCTAGAACAGCTCAACTTAGTGACAACCTATAACATTATTTTTTTCTCTCTGCAGCAGAAGTTGCTCTACTGTATATCTGAACATGCATAGAGAAAAAATAATGTTATAGGTTGTCACTAAGTTGAGCTATTCTACATACGTAGACAGAAAGCTATAATAGTACCATGTAAGTTTATGTTGTTACTAGTTTCTCATCAGCAATTTTCTTTCAAATTTTTAGGTTTCTAAAATTTTTCATTTGTCAGCCTGTCCCTCCCCATTTGTAATGTGATGTTATATCACATTACAAATGGGGGGGGGGGGATTGAAAAGTTCTGATAAACACCTAGAACAAAAATGATATTAAAGCAACTGATATAATCTTCTAAACTATATACTTTTCTGTTATGACACCTTAATTTAGATAGCATTCGATCACATAAATAAGTTTTTTCCCAGATTATTGATATATCTCAACCTGCCCACCTAAGCATCAAATGCAATTTTTACTAACCTTTCTTCACTCACAAACAAAACAGAGTATAATGTGATGAAATAAACCTATCAACAGTGTATTTCTGATATTTTTACTGTGTGTGTGTGTGTAACAAATAAATCTTTAAGGAAGACACTTCTGAACCTCCTTTTTTACAAGAATCTTGGTCTAGAAAAGAATTTTTGAATATCACTCAAATCACTTTTCATTGCCCACCACTTTGGTGATGAGCAATGAAAATATAATTATCTTAAAATACTTAAAATGATTATTTAGATAATCATTTATTAGAGAATAGTAGCTTTACTTAACAAGTTATAAGTGATAAATTATATTCTGGTTTTCGTCCTTATTTTACTCAAGTCTGATAAAACAAAAGTTTGCATGAAGAGTATCTTCACAATTCTCAATAAGCTCCCAGTATCTTGGAAATTGAAACTGTAAAAAGTAAACTGAAACTGGTTTGGATAATGACCTATCCTAATCCTATAATGGCATTACATATACTTGAAAGGGACTACTAAGCATTATGAGAACTTGTTACACAGGCATCAATTTTACAAATAAGTGGCATAATCATGAAATGATTCACATGCAAATTTTTGTTTGCTCGTACTTAGGTAAAATACAGATTAAAATTGGAACATAATTCTTTGTCAAGAATAAATTACTTTCTTTCTTGCAAAAAACTTGATATATCAGCTTTAACTTTTCTTTATACCATGTTTCTTAACAAAAAGGAAAAAAAAACCACTGATATAATAAACGAAAACTCAAAAGAAAATACTGAATAGCATATATACTCACTCATATGTATTTAGCCAAGTAAGTAATGTAATAACTTCATTTCCCACAAGACCATTATCAACAACATCTTGTAACTGAAAGAAAAAAAATTGCTTGTAAAGTGTAGTCCCAATCATTAGAGAATGAGTTCATTTCCAGTGTTGGAAATAATTTTAATATTAAGTAACTGGCAAGGTCCTCTGTGAAGATGAAAATGGTAGAAGAATTTAAAATATTACTGCTACCAGAAACCTTCCAGGGAGTCAGAGACTCATTGAATAGGCTACATATAGTCCACACTGGGTGCAATTCCCTTTCTGGAATCCATTCACACTGCCTGCACTTACAACCTCAAAAAGCAAGCCATTCCAATCACACGGCACTCTATGAGACAAAAAAGGGTAACGCTCACACTGGCTGCATTCATTCTCGACTTTAATGGATGCTCTCTCATCCTCTCCATAAAATGAAAAAATTCCATCTGATGTTACCTATATTACCCTTTCAAAAGTTTAAAGTCCTCTATCATATCACCTTTTTTCTCCTCTCTGCTAATTCATGTAGGAGGCTTATTGCAGTAAAACAGTAAGTAAATAAGTAAGTAAAACTATAGTAAAGGATTAAACACATTAATTTTTCCAATATTAATCTCAGTCACAGAGACATCTTCTGGGTGTACAATACAAAACTTGTAACACACATACAGATGGGTAACACAAAACTAAGTGAAATGCAGGGGAAAAAAAAGTCTAGTCTTAAGTAGGTGGGGCACCCTCTGTGGCCACCTGTTAGAGGAGGCCTTGAATGTAAATTGAGATCTTGAAGGATCAGCATTTCCCATATTTTGGGAAGGTTTTATGCATCCATATTTATTCAGATTATGTTGATTTCTGAGGGCAGCTGAAGATTCTAAAATCTTCTAAAATTGATATGATGGAGTATGTATGTGTGTTTTTTTTTTTTTTTAAGTTGATTCTATGAGTAGTCTTCAGCATGGTCTATGAGGCTCAACTGACTATAATTAAAACTGCCAGGTCTTGAAAAATTTTGTGTTGGCCCACCAGTCAGGTAAATATTTAGTCAGATTTTAGCTTGTTTGAATGATATCATGGTCAGTGTAAACTATTTTTAATAAATCAGTTGAATATAAGAAAAAAAAAGGAAAAGTTGAATCAGCTTCGGTAAGTTTCTGGACCACTAGGAACAGAAGCATTGCAATGATTGAAATGGAGAATCTTCTATCAATTTAGAGTGAAGGTTGTAATCAAAAACAAACCCCCTTGGTACTACATGCATAAAAATGAAAGAATTAGGCCTATTTACTGCACCAAAAGAAAACAGAATAGAAAAGTATTGAAGTGGGAACCAAAGAAACTTTCTAGTTCTGGATGCTTTGAGAATTTTAAAAACTTGATAGAATTGCATAATGTTCAAATAAGCTTCAATGCAAATAAAGAGATCAGAGCAAAAGGTCAAAATATTTTGAAAGCAACATGGAAGAAGAAAGTTATTGATAATATTGATGAAGCAGGATTATTCTGGAAACGAATGCCTTCCAAAAGTTTTCTGGCTAAGAAAGAAAAATCTCAACCTATATAAAGTGTCAAAAGATTGACTAATTGCATGAAAACGTGAAGGTGGTATTATTACAGCCTCGACCAAGGGACGATTGTCTTTGACTTTCCCAGATGAATCTTTGACTCTGCGAGGTCTTGTTTAATAATAATAATAAGATCACAGCCTTTAAGCAATATTTTGAAGAACTTTTTTTTGGAAGCAATTAAAGATGTAACAGGAGACAATGCAATTTCATTACCAGAAAAACTCCTGCCTAGATGGCAGAGTGGTTAGCATATCCACTCTCCAGCTAATAGGTTGTTGGGTTTGAATCCAAATGTGGGAATGGATGGTTGTGATTATCTTTAGATGAGACATGAATTTCATTGACTGGCATGACACCACTGCTACACTTACTGGTAACCTATTTAAGTTTTAAAAGAGGTATACCGTGAGTAGACATATCAATACAAAATTAATAACGGAAAAAACTCACGTACAAAGATTATTTAATAGTATAATTTTCGCCTGTGTGTCAGAGGCATCTTCAGTACATTAAGCTCAAATTAAACAATAACTGACAATTCCAAAAAGCGCCACCTAAGTAGCTGGTGTAAGATAACTAAAAAGGTCAATAAATTTCCTAAAAAAAAAAAAAATCAATACAATAAAAAGTTAGTAAAGATTAGCTGATTTGTAAAGTACTATCCCCCACAAAGGGGATAGACGTAAGCCATCAGATCTGTTTAAGTTAGGAGAATGAAGTAGAGTTTCACATGTGTCTTTATAAAGGCGTTCCATGAGAAACTGACTTTTGTGAAGAACTCTTGTCTTTCTCCAATGAACTCTGTGTCTAGTGAAGATGGCATGTTCTGCAAGTCCAGACTTTTCAGGTTTAAAGTATTCAATATAAGATTGGTGTTCTTCTAGCCGAATAGAGGCAGATCTCCCCGTTTGTTTGAAATAAGATAATCCACAAGAGCACGAAATCTGGTAGACGCCTGGATGATTAAAATGTGGAAGCTTGTCCTTAGGAGAAGTGAGAAAGGTGGAGATTATTCTGAACGGTCAAAAGGCAACAAAAATATTCAGTGGTTTTAAAACTTTTGCTATACGTTCACTGATGCCTTGTACATAAGGGATAGTAATGCACGTTATTTCTTCTGTGTTTGAAAAGGAAGACATTAAAACTACTGAATAGTTTTAAAACCACTGAATATTTTTGTTGCCTTTCGACCGTTCAGAAAAATTTCCACCTTTCTCACTTCTCCTAAGGACAAGCTTCCACATCTTAATCATCCAGGCGTCTACCAGATTCCGTGCTCTTGTGGATTATCTTATTTCAAACAAACGAGAAGATCTGCCTCTATTCGGCTAGAAGAACACCAATCTTATATTGAATACTTTAAACCTGAAAAGTCTGGACTTGCAGAACATGCCATCTTCACTAGACACAGAGTTCATTGGAGAAAGACAAGAGTTCTTCACAAAAGTCAGTTTCTCATGGAACGCCTTTATAAAGAAACATGTGAAACTCTACTTCATTCTCCTAACTTAAACAGATCCAAGGGCTTACATCTATCCCCTTTATGGGAGATAGTACTTTACAAATCAGCTAATCTTTACTAACTTTTTATTGTATTGTTTTTTTTTTTTTTAGGAAAGTTATTGACCTTTTTAGTTATCTTACACCAGCTACTTAGGTGGTGTTTTTTGGAATTGTCAGTTATTGTTTAATTTGAGCTTAATGTACTGAAGATGCCTGTGACACACAGGTGAAAATTATAGTATTAAATAATCTTTTTACGCGAGTTTTTTCCGTTATGAACTTTGTATGGAAACCTATTTATTTATTTTTTCTAACTTTGCACTGAAAACAGTGCTACATCCTATGATCCCACACATAGGATCAGAAGAGGCCTAAGTCCTAACAGTGAAGTGACTTGAAATAGTTTCATGTTTGGTCTCTAGGGCAGGGTTTCTGGATTATGCAAAAAAAAAAATAATTAATAATCATATAATCAGTTAACTCCTTTTATTCCTTTATAAGGAGTATGTGAGGTCATTTTAGCACTATCCAACTTTGGAGATTGACTGGGAAGTTCAATCTATCAGTAGCCAATTAAAGATACCTGGCCCAAGACTATTGCTAATTATAGTGGCAACTAATGAAGAGAATGCAAATAAGTGCTGCATTCTCTTCATTAGTTGTCATAATCTTGTTTCAGACAATAACATATCCTTAATAGGATATGTTATTGCATGAAATAGTGTGGGGGTTTATTATTGATTTTTTTTTAATTTATAGGGTGATAAACACGAGTTTCTGGGAGAAAGGACCCACATGCTTGTGCTAGACATTGACTAACTCGGGAACCAGCCAAAGAAAGGCTTAGAAAGAGTTCCTCTAGTCGGCAACTAATTATTATTATTATTCGTGACACCTCCAAGGAGTCCGAAGACTCATCGCGGGAGGACACCTACTATACAACAGTCTCCACCACTACACCGAACCTCTACTACCAATCATTTCCATCAACACCATCTACTGCCCACCACCACCACAACTAGTATTTTTTGTCTGTAAATTGCGTGTGTTCTGAAAGGCTGATTTGTCTGCATTCGGGATGAAAAACCCAAGTTTCCGGCAGAAAAAACTCTGCTACCTCTGTATGAGATCGGCTAACTCACCTTTGATTGAAAAAGTCCACATAAAGATTCCTCCCGTCATGACAAGAATTGGTCTATTCCAATCGAAGGGCGCAATGTACCGTCGTTCTTCCAATTGCACTAGGAGAGGCGTTAAACTAAACTTGAACTTAAGTCTATCTTTGGGTAGCCTAGCACATAGGATGCAAATATCACTTCCGCTGAGCTACACATCTTCTTCTTCTTCTCCCCATAGTCCTAAATGAACCATTGGGTCATTCATGGCTGGTAGGTGATACTCTTTGCTAGCCTCCTCGATTCGTCTCGGTCTCTTGTTCTTGATGTCAGTTGAGAAAGGGAGGAATTTGTCCATTTTTTGATGTTATCATTCCATGACAAAGTTAAAAGAAACATATTATTTAACATATTAAAAGAAAGACAAATACCAAATAATATCCTAAAAGCTGTCACAAGTATATATGAAAATAATCAAATACAAATAAGATTAAATCACGAGCTATCATATACAAGAGAGATAAACCAAGGAGTCAGACAGGGATGTCCCCTCTCAGCAACTCTTTTTAATATCTACTTAAATGAAATAATAATAAAATGGAGTAAAAATTTACATCAAGGAATTAAACTTTCACCTACAGTTAACTTAAGCACTCTTTTCTTTGCAGACGACCAAATAATAATTACAAATTCTGAAGTAACTTACAGAAAGCTATTTTAAATCTAAATAATGAGATATCCAAAGATTATGGTATGATAATATCAACGGAAAAATCAAAAACCATGGCCTTTAAAGGACAAGATCCAGCAAGAACTAAAACAGTATTAGATAACAAGATCTTAGAACAGGTGAATTCATTTAACTACCTAGGATGTATGATCACTTATGAAAATGAAAAAGATATAAACATAAAAATTGCAAAATATTTAAAAATAACAGGTGTAATTAACTCTATATTTAAACCAAACCTAGTTCAAAAACAAACCAGGCTAAAAGTATACAATACATTAGCCCTACCAGTCTTAATGTATGGAAGCGAAATCTGGACAATAAAACAAAAAGACAAACAAAGATTAACAACAGCAGAAATGAAGTTTATGAGAAACTGCAAAGTATACCCTATTTGATCACAAAAGAAACGAAGATATTATGAAAGAATTAAACCAAGAACCAGTAATTGAAAAAATTAAAAAATATAAACATAAATGGATGGAACACGTTCAAAGAATGAAAACAGAAAGATTACCAAAACGAGCCTTAAAGTACAAGCCATTAGGAAAAAGAAAACCAGGATGTCCTCTTAAACGATTCAACGATGGCTTCTAAGGCCAGAACAGGCCATACTAGGCCTAAATCCTCGATACGTATGATGATGATCATTCCATTTTAATCGAGGTCGGCCCCTAACCCTTGATCCCAGAATGATTCCTTCTAGGGTTTGCTTTGGAATGCCATTAGCCCTCTCTACATGTCCGAACCATTTCATCTGTCTTCTTCTGATGACGGTCAGAATATTTTCCCTTTTTCTTCCATGTATTGAGTTAATTAGTTTTTGGACATTTTCATTGGTTTCATGAGCGGTATAGGGAATTCTCAAAAGTCTTCTGTAAGTTTTCGTTTCGAAAGACAGGAGTCGCCTCTCATCTTCCTTCAATAAAGTCCAGGCCTCACAACCATACAAAAGGACAGAATTCACCAAGTTGTCAATTAGCCTTAGGCTGGTTGTGATTGCTATTCTGTTATCTCCCCACAATAGTTTTAACTTCTGTAAGGCCATGGTTGCCTTAGCAATTCGGTATTTAATGTCGGTTTTTGAACGATACATACTTATAACAAACACACACACACACACACACAATTTTATGAAAAAATAGAAACAAGTCCTTAAACCCCCACACATCAGTACTAACATATTATAGGTTTACAACCTTTCATGGGCAAATGTCACAAAAAAACTTCTTGGAAGAAAGCATATAAAGCAAAATAGTTTAAATCAGTGGTTCTTAACCTGTGCGGTAGCACCCCACCCCTTCAGGGGCGCTGTGAACATTGAGGGGGGGGGTAAGCGGTTAGGGTTGCTGGGGGGGGGTGGTAAGCATTATAATACTACTAATATAATAAAAGCAAAAAATTCCGTGTGTAATATAGCATTCCTATTTATATTGTATGTTTAACAACACTGTTCGAATAATGTATGTCTGGCAATACTGTTCAAATTTATTGACTACTTATTTTTTAAAATTTTTATATTGAAAGTTAATTGGGCTACTTTTTGATCAGAATTTTCTACATTGAAAATAATTAATTTGGGCTATTTTTAGCAGAATCCACTACTTTTATAAGCTTTATCTGTTCCTTTTCCTAATGCCCATCTGACAACCCTGGTTTGCAGTTTACATCTAGCCTGTGGTATCATGTGGAGTACTTCGCTGATATTGTGTAGCCTGTAGCCCATTAAAATGTGTGAAAAAAAGAAAATGTTGTCAATATTCAAGTTATTATTATTACTACAAATAATAATAACTTGTGAGCAGTTACCAATGTGCTTAATATGAGAAAAAAACTTTCTCAAACAAAGGAATGAAGCCTTTAAGAATGATTGAGCATTTAAGAAAAAGCATCCAAATAAAGCAAAAAAGAATGTGGAGTACTTTCGCAAATTAAAGACTAAATTTAAAAATTGAATTGGACTTAATTGCAAGATGAGATTTTCTGCAGTTCCCAAGTCTACAAATAATAGATGATTTAATATTAGATGCAGATTTGGATTGTTACTGTTTCCATCTTCTGACATTGAAAGAAGACTAGATGATCAGATTCAAATACTTTGATAAGCTTAAAATACCCGATTGGGTCATAAATCCATTTCTTTCTGATGCCACTTGTGTTCATCTAAATTTGTGTGAAGAATTTATTGACTTAAAAAATGATTTTGAAGCTCAAGTACAATTTCAGCAGCATTGGTATAAAAGATTCTGACCAAACATACAATGCAGGTATCCTTAGCTTGGCAAGAAATAAAATTACTGCTCATTGCATTTCCTTCTTCATAACTGTTGAGAAAAGATTCAGAGTTGTGTTGCAATTCTTAGCTAAGCAGCGAAATAGATTGCAAATAAGTGAAAGAGGAGATTTGAGACTTCGTTTGTCAAACATTGAATCTGATATTGAAAAATTAGCAGGATCTCATCAGGTTCAGGGTAGCTATTAATGATTGGCTTATTAAATACAGTGAGTTTATATCTTTTTTGAGCAAAAATGAATTCGTATCAGTCATTAATTTTTAATTAACTATCAGTTCAAATATGTTGATGGTTATTTACATGTGATGGTAATTTAGTTGATGGTAAATAACAATGCCAGCCTGGTTGGCCGAGTTGTTAGCATATCTGCTCTCCAGCCAAAAGGCTGTGGGTTCGAATCCAGCCATGGGCATGGATGTTTGTGAGTGTCTGTGAAAATGCTAGTGGTGGTGGTGGTGGGCAGTAGATGGCATTGGTGTAGTTGTGGTTTGTTGTAGTTGGTGGATTGAGTGGTGGAGACAGAGTTGTAGAGCAAGAGCCCTCCCTCGATGAGTCTATGGACTCCCTGGAGGTGTCATCTAATAATAATAATAATTTATGTTTGCCTAATAATATATTATAATTATCTTATTGAGTCATTAACTTAGTGTAAAATTGAGTAGCGGGCTCCAAGCCATACAAATAGTTGAGGGGGGGGGCAAACAAAAAAACGTTAAGAACCACTGATTTAAATGGACACGACAAGCGTCCATATTTACTTGAAGTGCATTCAGAAGAAATTGGTAATGATGATCTTTTCAAATGAGATGAACAGTATGCTATGAAGATGCAGACACCAAAAATTGCAAAGCACATGAAAATGAGCAGACCAAAGAGTTACCTACAATATAAAATATTTTGTTGTTTTGCACTTTAGAAATACTCAAATTTGATGGTCCTAATATTGAGCAAAACATGTAAGTCCAATGAAACTTGGAAAAAATGTTTACCTCATACTATCAAATATATGCAGAGAGAGAGAAAAAAAAAACTATGTTGACAAAAGTATTTTTGTCAACGTAGTGGTGGTGACACTTAGTTGTGGTAAAAAAAAATGCATTTTAATTACATTTCTGGTACTGAGTGGGACATAGGACGACCTTTGGTCTAAATGATAGCAACTACCCTTCAGGGGCATGCTTTCAATCAATTCCTGATATGTCGCAGTAGAAATATTTTTCCATTCCTTGCACAAAGTTATCCCCATTGCTGATGATGGTCACTGTGGTCTGGAGTGAATTCGGCATTCTAATTCACACCAAAGATGTTCTCTGGACACCCGAAGAACATCTTCGGCCACCCAGTCCAACATTTCAACATTGTTTTGTTGAAATCAGTCTCAGACAAGACAGTTCTAGTGCTGACAGTCCCTGAAGTTCTAGTCCCCTGAAGCATTTTTCAGGTTGACCACGGGGTCTGCTGCTGATGACATGCAGGATGCTCAAACATTCTGAGAGATGTTATGATAGGTTTCACGGTATAAAAGAACACAGATGGTAAGAAAATAACTATTTATTAACTTAAAAGTTAATATTTCGCTGGTCTTATATCCAGCATCTTCAGAGCACACAACACAAAGTTTGTTACAAAGGCAAGACAACCACAATCCGGTGTAACAGTGGGGACAGTATAAGTGATTGCAGCGTGCAACACAAGACTAAAGTCCTAATATGGTGCCATCTAGGTTTAAAAAAAAAAAAAAAAATTTCCAAGTTTTGAAATAGTAGTCCAAATGATAAAAATAAAAGTAATAAATATTAATTTGGTCTTAGGATGACTGTCTCCCAAATCTTTGGTAGATTTATACAGCCATACTTGTTAAGGTTTGGGGTATGATACCACATCGGAAGTCTGTCAGTTCAGCTGAATGTGGCATCTTGAGATCGATTACAGTGCAGAATATGCAGCCCATCCTACTTTTTATTACCAGACTTATGCGCACACCCTGAACATCTGCATGTGGTAGGATCTGAAATTTGCATTTTTTTTTTTTTTATAAAACAAAACCTGTGGTGAATTCATCACTAAAAAACACACGTACTAACCACAGTAATGATTATTTAATTCGTAAATATTTCATCTCAAGCATCTTGGGACATCATCAGAGAGAGCTCATCGATCTCAGTCAGTGAATGCCAGTGGCCTCCCAGAGCATTGTCTTGCTGTGGTGGCAGTACCATCAACTTTCCTTCTATGAATGACATAAGCAATGATGGATTTCAGTATGTGTATATATATATACACACACACACACACATACTGAGACGAGTAGCAATGTCACAGATGGCAAGACCACTGATATGACATCCAACTACTATACAACATCGGAAGTCTGTCAGTTCAGCTGAATGTGGCATCTTGAGATCGATTACAGTGCAGAATATGCAGCCCATCCCACTTTTTATTACCAGACTTATGCACACACCCTGAACATCTGCATGTGGTAGGATCTGAAATTTGCATTTTTTTTTTATAAAACAAAACCTGTGGTGAATTCATCACTAAAAAACAGACGTACTAACCACAGTAATGATTATTTAATTCGTAAATATTTCATCTCAAGCATCTTGGGACATCATCAGTACAGTAGTTCAAACAATACTAGGAATAATATACAGTTAGGGCACATGATTACAATGGAATCTCAATATGCATGCAGTAACATGTTATAGAAGAAAATTAAATATAACTGAAAAAAAATATATATATAAATATATAATTATATATATATATATATATAAAGATTACTTTTTTACACAATTTTGTATGACAATTTCCCATACTTTAGGAATAGTAAGAACATCGTTGCAGTTTAAATTTGGTCTGTGTAGGCTTCAGCACTGTCTTTATATAAACGTTCATATTTATATAAAGATCTGTGTAAAAGTTTCGACTTCTCCCAATGGATCCTATGGTTTGGATTTTCAACTCCATGTTGGAAGAGACCAGATTTCTGCGGTTTGAAAAGACGAATATGGTCTTGATGTTCCGAGATGCATTTCTGAACAGATCAACCTATCTGACCAAAGTATAGTAAGAACATCGTTGCAGTTTAAATTTGGTCTGTGTAGGCTTCAGCACTGTCTTTATATAAACGTTCATATTTATATAAAGATCTGTGTAAAAGTTTCGACTTCTCCCAATGGATCCTATGGTTTGGATTTTCAACTCCATGTTGGAAGAGACCAGATTTCTGCGGTTTGAAAAGACGAATGTGGTCTTGATGTTCCAAGATGCATTTCTGAACAGATCAACCTATCTGACCAAAGTAAGACAATTCGAAGGAGCATGGGATCTCATAAACGCCAGGTAACATCAGAGGTGAGAGTTTGTCCTTAGGAGAAGGTAACAAGTTATAGATTTGGTTGATAGTATTTCTTCATAATTTTTGAAAGACATTCAGTGCCTTTGAAGTAAGGTATGGGAATCCTATAAACTTCTTCTTGTCTGGGTTGATGTGTGGGAAGGTGACTGATGATTTTTTCAGTTGTTTTAAGATTATATCCATTTACTATGGCTGTATTTTTGATTATTTCTAGTTCTCAGTTTAGAGAATCTTCAGAGGAGCAGAATTTGTGCGCTCTGGAAACTAGTGATTTAATGATGCCAAATTTCTGAGATGGATGATGAGCGGAAGAATAGAGAATGTAGCGACCTGAAAATGTAGGCTTGCGATAGACAGACATGGCGATGGAACCGTCTTCTTTTCTTTGAATGTGTAAATCCAGAAAGGAGATACCCTATGGAGATTCTTTTTTCTAGCATAAAGTTGATGCGAGGGTGAAGAAGGTTTATTTTATCTAGAAACAGTTGCAATTCCTGTTCGGGATGATCCCAGACTGCAAATACTTCATCGACATATCGTAACCAAATTTTTGGTTTGGGTTCAAATGTGAATATTTTTTCTTCAACGTGTTCTAGAAACAGGTTTGCTAAGTTTGATGATAAAGGAGATCCCATTGCTGTTTCTTCTTCTTGCTTGTAAATTTGACCTTTCCAGGTGAAGTAACCGGATGTAATAACAAATTTGAATAATTCAACTATATCAGAAGGAAATTTTTGAGTAAATAATTTTACTGTTTCTTTGTAGGTAATGTTCGTGAAGAGGGAAACAATGTCGAAACTAATTAACAAGTCAGTTTTTAACAGTTGAATGTCTTTTATTTTTGCATGAAACTCTGTGGAATTTTTGATTGAAGAGGCTGAGTGGTCTATGTGAGGACAGAGAAGGTTAGATAAGAATCCTGATAACTTGTAAGTTGGACTGCTAATAGAATCTACGATGGGTCTGAGAGGAACATTAATTTTGTGAAGCTTAGGTAAGCCATAAATTCTGGGAGGTCTAGCATGGTATGTCTTGAGTTTTTTAATTCTTTCTTCATCTAAGGAGGAGGTTTCATCAAGTAACTTGTTTAATTTCCTGAGTTGACATTTTGTAGGATCATAATCCAGTTTGGTGTAAGTATTACGATCTCAGAGTAATAAATTCATTTTTCAGTCATATGAATTGGTATCAAGAACCACAGTGGTATTTCCTTTGTTAGCTCTGGTAATGATTATATTTTTATTACGTTTTAAGGATGTAAGAGTTTTCAATTCTGATGGTGGGATATTTAAGTCCGAAGGTTTGGCACCATAGATTACTTATAAATTATTTGTTACTACCTCGAAACGAGGTCTGTTGGCTTCAGTACTGGAAAGATGGCAGATGTTTCTCTCTATGTTATGTATGAAATCTAAATATGGGAAACATTTGGGTGAAATCGCAAATTTATGACCTCTTGCTAGAACATTTAATTCGTCTGTTGTTAGTGGATGGTTAGATAAACTGACTACCCATTTTTCCATCGGTAATTTGTTAGTGATCTTTTTTGATTGATTTAGCAGATTAAGGTATTTATTATGAAGATTATTATTGCTTTTATCAAAAGCTTTTTTCCCTGAATTTTTTGAGACAATAATAATCAGCAGATCTTGATTTAACGTATTTGATAAGTCTGTTTCTAGTTCCGTAATTTTTAAATTATTTGTTGCCAATTCGTGCTCAGAAACTCTTAACTGATTGAGTAGTAAGGAATATATATATATATATAAATATATATATTTATTTTATTTTTTTTTTTTTTCAGTTATATTTAATTTTCTTCTATAACACGTTGCTGCACGCATATTGAGATTCCATTGTAATCATGCGCCCTAACTGTATGTTATTCCTAGTATTGTTTGAACTACTGTACTGATGATGTCCCAAGATACTTGGGATGAAATATTTACGAATTAAATAGTCATTATTGTGGTTAGTATGTGTGTTTTTTAGTGATGAAATTTGCATGACATGTAAGGTGTACAATAACTTTTATCAACATAATGTAGTTCCAACTACTACCCTATGGAAATATTTCTCATCTCAAATACATATAAATCTTCTATTGTAAGTAATAAATTTAATTGTTGCAATTACTTTTATTCTGCAAATTTAAAATATATGCTGAAAATTATGATTATGATCACAAAATGAAAATAACAAAAACAAATAGGATTTCAGCACTAGTCTTTCCATCCTATATTTATAGGATGGAATGACATTTATATACATATATAAAATATTAAAACATAATACTTACATGCTTTGAAAGACATTCATGATATATTTTCACAAATTCATCAACAATGTGATAGGAAGGAGGAAAACATGGCACACAAGCTGTCTGTAAAAAACAAAGTTAAAAAACTAGTTTTTCGTAGCTAATAAGAATATTACAAGCCTTAATGCTTGTAAACAGTTCTAATCACACTAAATACTAGTGTGATTAGAATTAGCCTGAAATATATAATTTAAAAACAACTAGATGAAAGTTATCAGCCTAGGTGAAAAATATTGAAGTGTAACACTAGATGCAAAATGAAGAAATGCTTGTCAAGAGGATTTTTCAAAATCTAATCATTGAATTATCTTTGAGTTTTGAAAAAAATTATAAAAAATGAAATACAGAGAACATTTCTATGACAGTTAACAGAATCTCTTTCTTTCTCTCTCTCAGATCTTGTCAATGAGAGAGAGAGAACTTTCATATCTCTTCAGAGAAGAGAGAGAGAAGTCTGATAGGTTCTCTGAAACAAAAGCTGATACAATCAGTTGTAGATGGAGAAGCAGTCCCTTCCGTAAGAGAGGAGGACTGATTTTAATTTCCCAAAACAAGTCTGAGTACACACAATTTAAGAACACACTCTGAATACTGAGCACACAAACGATGTTGTTCAGGATTAAAATGGATTGTGGCCAGTTCAGTAGAATGCTCTCTAGAAATACCTACAGAAGAAATGTGAAGTAGAAACAAAAAATCACAGGGTCCAGTTGTAGTGAATCAAACTCTGAAAGAGGGGACATTAATTAATCAGACTGCCATCTTCTGGATAGCACGAAACATTTTTAGGGAAGTTGTAGCTACACAACACCAATGTTTCAGTAGTTTCAATGTTTCACACCATAAGTAGGAATTGTGTTATAGGTTTTGTGACTTCTCGTGTGCAGAGTTGATATTTATATATATCTATCCATTCAATTATCGTCCATCCAAGATGGGTCAAGTCCTTTAATTAGGGGTTTAGAAAATTAATGCAGACAGCTTGCCATTCCTTTGCTGCACCCCCTTAGGCAACTGTGGTTCTGTGTTTGTGTGAATGGTTTGCCTGTTTGCAGGGAGACAAAACCCTCCACTTCTGTATGACACTGGCTAACTTAACATTTGATTGAAACCTGATAAAGGTTCCTCACGTCACAGATGGGACTTGAACCTGGACCTTTCCAACCAACGGGCTTGTCTTTGTCAACTGAGTTTCAGAAGCTCCACGTATATATACATATTACACACACACACTCAAAAAAAAAGTTTCAGGAATTGTACAGGTGAGTAATGTTTGAGCAGAAATATGGAACCAAGTTTTCTGGAGGTTGAAGAAGCTATGGCTGAGATGTGTTGGTGCCAGGAGAGGCTAGCAATGTAGGTCAGTCCAAGAGAAATTGGATTCTTGCAAGTGATAAGATAGGGCTGTGTTTTGGCATCACTGAATCCTCTAATGATCTGCGCTACAAAACTTTCAAATGAAGAGAAAGGAGAGACTATTGTCATCAGCATAGATTTAAATCAATATTCCAATTTAAATGAATTTTTACTGTGTATATATAAATTTGTTTGAATATAAACTTATCCTGCTTTTAAAAGTCTAATTTAATGACGAGTGGCATTAATTGGTTAACCAATGTTGTTGTTGTCATGTGGGATTTCCCCCAATTTTGCTCATCTGTCCCTTAGGATCAGCTGAGCCCTCCAATGAGGGATTTTAAGTATGTATTTTTGACTGTAAATCTGCATATGTTCACGAACCAGTTTGCCTGTTCTGAGGGACGAAAAACCCAAGTTTCCAGGTGAAAAAACCCTCTACCTCCGTATGAAACTGGCTAGTTGAAAAGTCGAAATTTAGTCAAAAGAGACTAGATAAAGGTTCCTGCCATCACAGATGGGAATCAAACCCAGGCCTTTCCGACTAAAGGGCTTCATCTATACTGACTGAGCTATGGAGGCTCTTGGTTAACCAATACCAGTGTTTTTTTGTTCTGGTGAATAAAATACTGCTACGAGTTAACATAACGGCAACTATATCAAGCCTTTCAAAATAGAAAGAGGTGTGCATCAAGGCTAAATACTTTTGATGATGCTTTTCAACCTTTATTTGGAATAAATATCTTGGAAAACAGTGGTACCTGAATTACAGTTAGTGGCAAAAAAATCAATAATCTCAGATTTGCCAATGACATTGACTAATAGCAGAGAATGAACAGACAGAGCTTCTAAGGCACTTAGTGATTATGGATTAAAGATCAGCATTTACAAATCTGAAGGGCAACAGCTGCCCTTCAGAGATTATAGATAATGTGCATTCTTGTCTTATACTGATTTTATATAAAACCATCTTCTTGTATCTCCTTCAAGTATAACTGCAGCTATCCTTCCTGCTTTATGCTTATGCACAGACCATGCAGGCTTTTGAAATCAGATCTGAGAGAGCAGGGTGATTATTCCTTATTTTAATAGTATCCTAAGTCAGTAAATCACCTGTGATCTTCTGGCCAGTTTACTTTGCAGAATGAAAAATCCTTTCATCACCACCTCAGACTGGTTAACTCGCCTTAAATTGAAAAGCACTAATAAATGTTCTTTACATCCCCGAGGGGATTCAAACCAAAGGATATCATCGAAACCAAATGAGTAATGGAGGCTAGTAAATGTTGACATACAACTCAAATAAAGACCAGATATTATTTGATATGACATTCTGCTTACACCACATAATTGTCATGTTTTGAACAGCTTATTTCATGGTACCTTATCATATGCATTTTTTATAAAAACTTAAATATATTTCTTTATTTTCCTATGATTGCTCAAGTTTTTGCATATTCTTACCTGGAACACACAGTAGGGAAATTCTCATTGTTTTCCTTCCATTTTTTTACAGATGGGTGTTATGAGAGCTCTGATTCACCCTTCAGAATTTATTCATTTCCCACTCTGCTGTTCAGATTCTAACTAGGATACAACTTTTCTTTTTTTATGTCAGCTGCCTTCTCTAATGACTTGAAAAGTTCTTCCACATCTTCCCATGCAGAACCTGTGTGGTTACAAGTAGATCTCACTTTCCAATTTCCTCTTTATGTTTGCCGACATTATTCTATTTAATACTGCCTGCCATTCAAGAAGATTATCCTCATGTTTAATGTAGAATGCTATAGCTACTTCTTCCTTTCAAAATGTCTTGTATTTGTTATTTAGAAGAATAACAAATACATTTTTTTTTTTTTTTTGGTAATATGAATTATGTCAATGTGTGCTTCACTAATTCTTTTGCTGGTTCCACTTTTCTTATGTTGATGGTGCCTATCCTGTGTTTGCCTTGGTTTCCTGATGAAAACAGCTAGGGCCTTGTTTAATCAGGTGATGCTCTATCCAGCATGACATTTCATCTTGTTGTACTATAGTCTTTTGGTTTATGCCAATACAGAATATGATTGAGTCACTAAATCCCAAACTGCCAGCCCATCTGCACCAGAAGAAAGTGAAAATTGGACATCAGGTCAGAAGCCCTGGTTGGTTCTTCAGATTCCTTTGACTTTTAAGATATATTCCTCAAAAAAGTTAACTCATAAATATCATTATTCTATACACTGGTTTTACCAGCTGTAGTTTCAGTTTCAAATCGCACAGATAAATAAAATTATTAAAGGTCAGAAGCCCTGGTTGGTTCTTCAGATTCCTTTGACTTTTAAGATATATTCCTCAAAAAAGTTAACTCATAAATATCATTATTCTATACACTGGTTTTACCAGCTGTAGTTTCAGTTTCAAATCGCACAGATAAATAAAATTATTAATTTACCTTATTTGATCCTTGCAAGTAATATCAACCTAATATATGAAAGTTAGCAATTGTTGCTGAGAAATCTCTACTTACACTCTTTAAATAAGCAATGGCAGTTAGAAGTTGACTTTCCAGATTAGAAATAACATTTTAAAAACAATCATTTAATTTTTTTTAAAAAAATCACTAAATATAAATACAATCCAGTTACCCTTTCTTTTCTTTTAGTGTTACACGGTGATCAGCAATCATTTTAAAAATTATGGACTTTACAACCATGTTATAAATAACTCTTTTAATATCCTGATGTTTCGATATCATATTAAGATCATCATCTGGAGCATATACAATTATACAGGACAAGCTAGGTTACATTACATAAGAAGTTACAATAACATGAATAATTACTATAATAAATGAAGGTATCAGAATTATGATTAGCAACGTTTTAAAGGAAAACTTTTGTATAACACGTTCTTTAACTAGATGTGGCATGGAAGAGGAAAGGGAAAACAATTTAATAAATTATATTTATTAAATAGACGAATTAGCGCACATGCTATTTATTGACCTCACCAGCTCTTTTTCTGTTCGCTGTGCCTCCCTTCTGAAAAACAACTCCTGAACATAGGTAAACAAGTCGAAAACCTTGAACAGCATATCAACACTATGAACGCAACTTTTTCTTCCAAAATATGAGTAGTGGAAGCTAAGTTCAAACAAATTGACAACCAGCGGCGCAACACAAGTTCACCTTTGCCCACAAATGAACTCTATGACCTAATCGCATCGATGGTATATGACTCGATGAAAGCCAAAAACATTCAACGCCGTTATTTTGAACTTTCCAATGGAAAACAGAAAATCATTAAAAGAATGCAGCATCAATTAAAAAAAACATCACCAGGTGCCATCGTTTTGCATGCATTTCTACAACTGTCCTGAAAGTTTGCGCACCAGAACTGCCTCCTGTCCTATGTTGCATATATATATATATATATATATATATATATATATATATATATATATATATATATATATATATATATGTATTTTACTCCACTGGTATCTATTCCACAACCTAGAAACTGGCCTATACTCAACCCATTCTCAAGAAGGGTGACAAGTCACTGCCATTGAACTACCGCCCAATCTCACTTACCGCAGTGCTGTCTAAAGTAATGGAAAA